>NC_050480.2:14600260-14912760 GCF_012460135.2 Molothrus ater
AACTGCATGAAAAGGCGAAAAAAAAGTCTTAAATGTTTCTGTTTTTTCATGCCTTTTTGTTAATTTGCACTATTAACCAGGATAAATCATTACTGGTTTAAATGTCTGTGGTCACATAAATATGTACTTCTGACTCTCATTAATTCTTATCAGTCTGAAGTACTGACAAAAATATATTAGCTGGGAATACCTGAGTTGAAACTGTAATTTAGTTGAAGTCTTTTTAATTATACATTCTGGATAGTATCATATAACTGGTGACAGAAATAAGCCAACTCATATTCACCTAGAACAACTATTCCTTGATACTTTGTAGACAGTCAAGACTATAGGAGAAGAATAAGAAGGAGGGATTTGAAAAATAAAGTCTGTAATTTTTCACCTGCATTTTTGTACCCATGGTCAACTTAAAGAATGAAAAAAAAGAAATGAATGAAAGAAAATAACAAAAATCTTAGTGTGACCGATAGATTGCAGATGTTGCTTTCTTCTTTACCCCAGCCTGTACTAGGGAGAAAAATCTCTGCCTTCTGTCTTTTTCACCCTTAACTAGTGAAAGCTACAAAACCATGGATGCGAGATGAGAAGTTTGGGTGAAGCCTTGGTGTGGATTTGGCTGGTTGTGAAAGAATCAAAAAAGAGTGCCCCAAAAGGGTCTGTGATCACAGGCTGTCTCTCCCAGCTGGTGGTTGGTTTTGGAAAAGAGTGAAGCTTTGTGGGACTCAACGCACAGCTTTCTTTGAATGTGGCAGGGAGAGGGACTTGTTTAGCTAGAAAGGGGAGCGCAAAGCCCTGATTTTTTTCATGAGGAACTTTGAATGACAAATGCTATTTTAAGTGTAGAATTAGGAGCACTAATTACAGCTGACATTGTTTTGTAATTTTTATTTCCAACATTGCACAATGCTTGGATTTCTCAAGCCTTTTCTAGAGAGCTGTTTTCTGACTGCATAAACAGCAAATGGCAGATTCAGAAAATTAACTGTTTCCCTAATGAATTCAGAGAAACTCACATGGAAACACTGACTCTTAAGATTCATTTTTTATAAATGTGGAGAGAACTGGAGTTCTGACCATATAAAAGTAAAAGCAGGTGTTTCTCTAGAGCTATGGTTGGCTTTTTCAGAGGTTACACACAGAGGAAACATCTCAAGATTACTCTGTATGTAATGTGTTATCAAAGCTTTACTTTTTCAATCTGTTGCCTTTTGAAAATGAGAAAATAAACAGTGACATGAGAATTGGAGGGGTTAGGAATAGGTCCTGGTGGTAGCAAAACCCTGTGTTTGCTGTAACATATTCCCTTCACTTCTTCCACTTTCCCTCCTTATCTTGTTTGATATGTGTAGCTGAATAAGCATGTAACCTCTAAGGCTGTGGAGCAGATCATTAGGAGTTACTGATTAACACCATGTTTCAATAGCAGATACTGAGTTCTTCTTTTTACACACCAAAGGGGTATGGCTTTATGAATTTTTAATTAGAGTGTAAATATTGCAGCATCATAAACTGTTTGATTTATAGATGATAGCAAAGTTTGCACTTTGGGAAAGGACAAGGGAAGCTTCAGATGTACAGTTTCAGTGCCCCCGTTTGCTTGTAACAGCTATCCTGGTATTTTTTCTTTGGTGAACTCATCCTATCAGCCTTATCCATAATGCCTGTGGGTCCAATCTGGCAGGATGACTTAAATTCCTTTTTTATGTTTCTAAGCATAAGTAGTACTAACATACTGTACATTTAAACTGATGAAGTAAGGAAAAAAGTTTGGAGGAATATTAAGCTCATAAGGTGAGCTGAAAAGTTGATATTCTTCATGCGCATTCCAGAGAAGTGGGTCTAGATGCATCACTGTAATTTTCAGAGGCATGAGAGAAATTATAAATCAAGACTGACAAAGATTTGAGGTGTTGGTGGATAATAGAAGGGTATTTCTGAGATCCCTGATGCAAAATGTTATCAAGTTTTTCAGGATGAAGACTCCAAAAAGGAAAAGTCTCACCTTTCTCAGGCAATCAGTAGAACTTGGCTTCCATGTGCAGTGCAAGTTAGGAAACTCACAAGCAGTGAGTTTAACTGGATTTGAATCAGCATTATTTACCAATGGAGCACCTATAATCCTCAGGAGAAGTTGTTCATTGGAAGTTTGGACTCCTCCTGGTCACCAGGCTCTTTGTGCAACATCTCTGTTCTTGGAGCAGGGAAAGACTTTGCAAACACTGAACTTCTTTTCTCTATGAATCCTCCTTGCTCCATCTCCCTAACTGACATTCTCCTCCAGCTTGCTGTCAGCATGGTTGCACTTGCATGGGAATTATTCAATACGAGGATGCTCTCAGGAGCACTAATCTACCAAGAGAGGCCTAATTCTTTGCATAGGGGGTTTTACAGATCCTCCTTCACTAGTATGACTTGCCTCTTTCCATCTTGCATGTCCTTGGGAAACTCTTCTTGCCAGCATGGCCAGTGTGATTTGTTTGTTGAGATTTTGGGGGGATGTGTTTTGGGATGGCTCTTTGTTGTGTTGCAAGGAATTGGGTTTCTTTGTTGGGCTGTTTTGTGGTCTCTGTAGCCCTTACACAGCCTGCCTGCACCATTCCAGTATGCCAGGGCTGTGGCAGGGACTGGAGGAAGTTGAGGGGATGGTGGGTTTGCCTCTTTCTGTGCCTGCAGGAGAAGCATAACCTCACCTGAATGTTTGTGATGACAGAGAAGAAAAAAGTTAAAGCAGACAGTTTTCCTTAATATATACTTGATTTAGAATAGAATTTGTCAGTTGGAAATATTGGACAGCTTTCTGTCCCCAAATACATCACATAGTGAGCAGTGATGAGATGGTCAGGACAGACAAGATGGAATAAAACCTGCAATATTAATTCTCCTTTCTACTTCTTAGCAGAGCCTTTCTGAGTCCCCCACATTGGTCTTTTCTCTACTAGAGCACCAGGGACCACCTCTCTTGTCTCAGACCAAACCTTTTGGAGAGGAGGCAGCCAGCTGTGACAAAGCAGGAGCCCAGCTTCAGAATTTAATCTTTTCAGAAAACATTGGCACTCTGTTCACCTTCTTTTTTCTGTAGCAAGAAGACTAAAAGCATAATTTTCTTTTAATGATATCCAAAATGTTCATGAACAGTGATGAAATCCAAAAACATGCCATAGTGTCAGATTCACCCCTCTCTCTGCTGGAGCTGTGCTTGTTTTACTACAAGAAATATTTTGTGGCTCTACAGTAGCAGCCTGGGTTTTGTTGCCAAAGGCCCAAATAGTGAAGTTTGGTGGGGTTTTTTTTAATCAAACTTGTTGAAAGGCCTTTCAGTGCAAACTTGATGTCAATGGCAATTACATATATGTTTACAGATTATGGCTCTGATCCCATCCTGGTAAATGTTTTTGCACATGGTTAAATCTGCATGTGTAATTGCCTAGAGAATAAAATCAGAAGTGGTGAATGTAGGAAGATAATAACTTGAATGGAACTGTTTTCTTGTTGTTGTTTAATTTTGAACCTGTTCAACCTTCTGGGTTCAAAAGTTCACCTCAGTCTTGACCATTATTTAGCTTAGATTCTGTTTAGGAGAAACTGCGACTGCAAGTAAAGCAAAGGGTCAGAAGAAAACAAATCCAACAGAATATATAAAGTGAGAAATTAAGAAGGCAGAAAGACAGAAAAAGGAAAATATCACATCTTGGGTGAGTTCTTGGTTTTATAATGTTGAAAGGTGCTTTGCTGCTGACTGCAATGAGGCTGGGATTTCTTTTGTAACACCACGTGGTTCAAAAACCCTGGAATTCAACCAGAATGGTTCTGTTGCATGTAGTATTCCTGTGTCATTTATAATGAGCTTTGTTTTGTAGTTCTGATGCATACTTTAGCTCCCAATAGCCCTTAGCTGCAACATGAAGCAGCCCAGTCTTTGGGGGCTGGGGGGCAAAGTGAAATTACAGGAGAGAATGGCTTTTCCCCCACAGAGGCTTCAGAGCCTCAAATGCATTTATTTTGCAACTCAGTTTCTTTGTGACTCAATTTCTTTTGTGTTTATTGAGCCCCTATGTGATACAAATGAAGCTGGTGCCAAACATTTTATTACAAATTTCATTTTAAAAAGAACCAAGAATATTTCAGTGCCTATAAGTGCCTACAGTCTTCAGCATCCTCAAGAAGAAGTTCTTGTGTTATTAGTGCTGAATTTGAGGATTGAATTCAGGTGTCTTAAAGGTGAAGCCCAGTTTGCTTTGCCAGATATGTTTAATTTTCCCTGCATATCAATAAGGAAGAAATTTGGCTTGGTGTTCTAACTTGCAAAAGCCCAGACTTATATCAGGAAAGTGCAAAAGTTATGTAGGGGCAAAGCTACACCAGAGATATGTAAAGTGATTTAACGCTGGTGTCAGCATGGGAGCAAGAGAGATTACTAGGAAATACAGATTTGTCTGATAGCATACCAAGCACTTCAATACTTTTTGGGTTGGGATGTCAAGACTTATATTAATTATTAATATTTTGGTATTCTTGAGATCCTAGTACTTCACAGAATAAACTCACAGAAACCCACCCGTCATCAGCATGTAAAAGGTCTTCCTTTCTTTTTTCCTTGCTGTAATGGAACTGCACAGATTCCTGCTCCAATTCTGCTGTGTTTATTTGGCTGGAAATGACCCACCTCCTTTTAAAAATACCAGCATTGGTTGAATGGTAAAAACTTGTAACAAGAATTAAAAATCCAAGTGTCATATTTTAATACTTACTTTTAAAGAATGTAGTGTTTAAAAAGTAAGATAATTTCTCTGAGTCCCTTGAGAAGCATTTCTAGTCTATGAAAGAGCCCAGACTTAATGGGTTAAGTACTTGAAAACTGAAGGAAGCACTCCAAACATTGCAGAAAGTCTGAGGTTTTAAAGAGAGAGAGAAGTATTTGAAATGCTACTTTCAAGTCAGGTCAGGGTTTTCCAGTTCAGAGATATTTCTTGTTGTCAGTAAACTAAAAATGGAAAGAAAAATCCAAACCCTGGAAAGGAAGGGAAGTCAGAGAACCTGAGTAAGTGATGATTTATCTGATAACAAAAATCCTACTACCCTTATCATTCATGGTTTATTTCTTTGGCATGCGACGGTTAAGAAAAATCCACTGAGCACTAGTAATTCCACTATTGTGAAAGCCAAATCCTTCATTTAAACTTTTGAGACAATTTTTCCATTTACTTCCCTGCCACTCAAGTAAAGAGCAGAAATCATAAGCTCACTCATACCAGTTCACCTCATCAATTAGAAAAGAGACAGGAGTTACTTCCAGATGAAAAGGGGATGCAGCAGAGGAAAAATATGCTGGAAAATCAAAATTGATTGCCTCTAATAACTTCTGCATAGTGTTCCAAACTTGGGTTGGCCATGTTAAGACATCCCTAAACTTTGCGAAAGTTAGGACTTGGAGCTGTCTGCTACAACAGAATCATCAGAGAATATTGTACTTAATTAAAGAAATTGATGTAGGGAACCGAGCCAGTATTTTGTCTTATTTTAAATAATTAAATTGTAAATTTATACACTTTAACCCAAATTTGAAAACCTAAAGTCCAACCACAAATTTTAAGTTTGTGCCTGCTGCCAGCACTGCCATTCAGTAGTGCACCCTCTTACAAGTAGCAGGATTATGGTTGATGAGTTCTTCGTGTTGACACATGAAAGTTAAATGCAGAGCAGTGTTTGCTGCATGGTTTGGGGTTTTTTAATTTGTTTTAACACCACCTTTGGCATCTGTAAATTTATACACTATTAAAATAAAACCTTAATGGACAGAGTGAAAATCTGTAGTTTCCAAGCTCTCTGGTGGGAAAGTTTTGTGCATTTGATAAATAAAGTAAAGTAATTGGAGAAAATTGTAACGTAATCCTCAATCAAAACACAAGTGTTTTATGCAGCAGAGAAAACAGTGTTGGTCTGCTACTTTTCTTTAAATGGAGAAATTTTTTCCCTACTCATATCAGGCTTGCAAAGCTTTTGCATGGACAGTTTGTCAAAAAAATCTACCTCTTTGGAGTTGAAACAGGTGAAGCTGTGTCCTCCCACTGGAAAGCAATTGTTTATGGGCTGGAAAAGGATCTGTGGTAGCCTTCACATGATGGTTCAAGAACCTCATCTTGAGGAGGTAGCACGTGTTGGTGCTGGAATTGTGTCTTTGGAGGGGGCTCAGTGTTGGAGAAGGGCATATGAGATGTCCTTATTTTCTTTCTTTCCACTGTGGATAACCTAGGGATGATGAGAATGAAAGGAATCTCTTTCTACAAAGAAACCTGAAGTTTCATAGTTCCAAAGGCCAGTGTATCTCTGCCTTCCCTTGAACCATAGATCTGAAGCACGTGTTTCACATCCCTCCTGACAGGATGTGAAACAAAAGACAGAAGGCACAATTGTGCTGAATATGGTGCAGGATTTCTTACTTTTTGTTATCTCTTATTTTCATTTCTTCTGAGAAAAATGGGCCAGAAGCCTATTAGCTCAACCACTTGAATTTTTGTTCAACCTTTATCCTGAAATTTAAGAGACAGATTTAAAACAACATTATTGGGAACCATTCCTGTAAGTCATCTAGTTTAAGGGAAAACACTTTCATGTGGGTGCAAAGCGAGTTAGAGAGATAGCCACTCACACAAGCTATCAGTGCCTCATTGTGAACCTGGGAGGATGTGGATACTGAAATTATTAAATTTGCAGGTGACACAAAGCTGGGGGAGTCTGAGGCAGGTTGTTGAATGGGACTAGATTTCAAAATTGTCTTGGTAAACAGGAGAAACAGTCTGGAGCTGGAGAGTGTGCTTGGTGAGAGCAAATGCCAAGCTCTGAGCATGTGTGGAAATAAATACTCTGACAAACACAACCGAGGAAGCACAGTTTTATGAGAGGGGACCAAATAGAACTTTAGTCGGTTAGTAAGTGAACACAAACATGCTTTTAGGGAATAAGCAACTATTTCCAAGACAGGGAAGATGGTGTACATACAGAGATGAGGAAGGGCAGTCATCATCTCCTTTGTAAAGTACTGGTGAGACTTCTGTGGTGGTGTGCTCACTTTTGGGTGTGATAAGGAGGAAAATGAGCTCTAGTGGGAGAGGTTGCAAAGGGAGCAAGACAATTTCTTGGAGGTTTGCCAAATGTGGCATTTTGAGGACAGACTGAACTAAGGATGTGTACAGTAAAAAAGGCTAAGGGAGCATGATTACAGTCATCAAATCTATAGAGGGTGGCTGCACAGAGAAAGGGAATAATTTTTTTCTGTGTCCCCTTGACACAGAATTAAAAATAGTGGGACTAAACTATAGAAAATAAGATTGTTAGATGATGGGGACCATATTCTGTCAGTATGGACTTTATGGACTCAGAAGGTATAGGAATTGCAGGTTCCAAGAAGTTTTGCTAAATGTGTGGATAAAGATGATCCTTCTACAGAGCCATTCCATTGACAGGATGACTGTCATAAGGCCTTAAATTTGAAGTTAAATAGTGAAAAACTGTATTCCTGAGCCTTTTTTTCAGGAAAATACTAGTAAAGAAAGTTTTCCAAAGAAATAACTCCGTTATCAGCCCTCTTAGAGGGACCATTTATAGTTGTGCACATCCCCAGCTCAAAGCACTTTCAGGGGCACTATGGATGCCTCTCCTCACTCTTTGCAGGCATCTAACATTGAAAATTAACTACTTGGAACTAAAACCAAAGAAAACAAACTAAAATAGAATGTTTCCACAAGCCAGTGTTGTTCATATACTCTATAGTAAAAATTAAATATAAAATCCTGTCTTTTGAAGACCAAGAAATGGCACAATGGAAGAATATAATAGAGTATAAAGAGAGGCTAAAGTATAAACTAGCAGTGCAGAGCCAAATGAAAGACTCCCTTCCTTCAAGGGTATTCCCTTCCAGGGTTAGATATACTGCTTTACCTTGGGATTCTGTTTTATTTCATGATGTTTCATCTTTAGTTTTTGTTATAGCTTTATTTCACTGCATGCAGTATGGATTCATCTTGTGCTTTCCAAACGTGCTGAGCAGAGGAAAAATCTGTGGCACTAACTGAGAGCGGGAACTCTGATCATATAATAAATGTTTGTGAGATATATGCATGCTTGATGGGAGAGGTTGGGATCTTACTAACTTTTGGCATTTTAGGCCTACAAGCACCAGTGTTGTGGAAATAACATAATGTGGTCTGATACCAAGATCAGTGGGGCCCTACAACAACCAGGGGCACGTTATTCACTGCCTGATCTGTGAGCAGGCTCTCAGACACAGCGGTTGTGGAGGCAGGCCTCGAATCTGCTGCTCACAGAAGTCTCCATCAGCACTTTGGTATTTCTTTCTGAAGAGATCTCTTTTGCAGAGGTCAGAACTGCCAGCTTGTCAGGTATTTCCCAGAACTGTCAGTCTCTCCAGGGTGCAGCAGACTGTGGTATACAAAGCCACAGGACTGACATATCACTTATATAGTTCTGCTAGACTTACCCTCTCTGTGAAGTATGCAAACTGTCTCTGTCTTGTGCAGCATTTGCATTATCTAAAGCTCACTATGTATGCTGCGGTCCTTTTGCCTTTGCAAATGCTGTTTAAATATAGCATCCATAAATAAATGTTAAATAATTCATGAACATAATTTTGTAAATTCTGCTAGGCCACACCTCTCTGGGGGCATATTTATGAACATGCGTCAGCCCGGAATCAATGTGTCTGCCAAGCGTCCTACCTCTGAGGCAGAATTCCCACATCTAGCCCAAAATGCTGCAAATGACTCTGATTCCACTTCACTAGTCATCCATCATACTGTCACTTTAATTCAGATGCTGCTACTTGTTTTAATAACATACATCTTACACAAAGAATATTGCTAACACAAGATTCTTGAGGTAGATTTTTACAACCTCATAAAATGGTATTAACCCTTTGATCCCTGATATTCTTTTCATACAGCTATTTTTTTATGCTTATCAATAACCTGTGTTCATGGGGTCTATTCATCCTGGAGAATCAGACATCAATCACTGCAGTAAAAATATTATTCCTCCAGCATTACCCTAAAGAATTATGGAAAGAATAAAAGTGTTATTGCAGGAATTATTTAGCAAACAATACATGGATAAAATGTATTATGGTAAGTGTTAAATTATATCACCACATTACAGAAAACTACCTGAGATATCACAGAAGGTAGTTCAGTGCTTTTTCTAAGTAGTTCAAAGAGAACAATAGCAGAATGCCACAAAAGATTTTACTATGAAACCCTGAAATGACAAGGCAAATGATGTATTACCACATAAAATGATAGTTTACAGGGAAAAAAGGAAATTCTACTTGCCTATTTCTGAGTTACACCCGGCAATATTTTGGGAGTGAGAGGAGGTGAATAATAGTAATTTACATTTAGCTGCTTAACACCTAAGTATTTAAGGGACTTACTTGTTAGGTTTTTTACATGTCTTTATAGAAATACCTTCCTTCTGTTATAACAGAGCAACATGGAATATGCAATTTTAAAAAATGTTTTGCTTCTATTCCAAGTAAAGAACACTCTGAGTTATTTCTTTCTTCCTTCTCCCTGTTTTTTTTTCCTTTGAGGTCAGCACCAGGAATTAGAAAAGGTTTTACTGAAATGCTTGATTAACAAAATACTAAAATCATGCCAATATTTTTGGTAAAATTAAGGATACCTAAACAAGGTTGGGTTCCATGATTTCACCAAGTAGACTCTTATCAGTTAATGCAGATTTAGAGAGGGGAAAAAAAAGCATAATGTTGCACTGGGCTCATGGGATTCATTTGATCAACATGATTAAATTATTTCCTTACTCAGCTAGAAGGAAATTACTAGTAACCAGACATTATGTGTCTGTTAATTATGTGCAATAAGGTTCTCTGCTATCACACCAGCTCTTGTGTTCATGTTCTGTGTGTCTTAAAGACATTTTCATTTTTTAAATCTAAATATTGAAAAGGGACAGCTATATTTTTCTTTCCCTTATTTAAAAAATATCTAAATGTAACTATTACAGTGCCAAAAAGCACTTGTGAGAAGCAGCTGTTTGTCCTTTGTGTAATCATAGGTAAGTTTGTGGAGGTGACATGCCAGCATTTCATGTGTTTTTGGTTGTTCCAACCAGGATTTTTTTTTGTATGTTGCAATTGTTCATTTTTTTTTAATTGGATCATTTATTATTATAAGAAATGAGAATGACAGTTTGCCAGAAACCTGTAATTTTGCTTGAAATAGTTAATCTTCCTGATGCAAGATCTGCTCACCTATATGATGTCTTTGTCCCAGATCTATATTCTTCTCTGATGGTGCCCAATCTAGGATTTCAAAAGGATTTTTTATAAAGGAAGAAACATACGGTGCAAGAGAGGCCTTATTCTTTTTCTAATGAAATGATGGGCTTCTGTTTCATATTAAAGTGTTAATAGGTCTGAAATTAGGTCTCAAAAAAGAGAATAGTGCTTTTAAAATTCTTAATATGATTCATTATCTGCAGTCAAAACCAGATGACATTTATTTTTATCCCAAAAATAAAAAAAGTCAAGCCACAAGGAAAAAAAAATCCTGGATTCAGGCTCTGATTTATCGAATGGAAAGCTCTTTAGAATCAGAGCCTGGGCTGGAGGCTGGAGGTTTTGTTCGAGTTTGAGAACCTTCATATGTTTTTGAAATCTAAACAAATATTTCAAAGAAGGTGGTGTCACATTTGAAGTAAGTGATCCTATTAGGCACTGGGATACGGCTGCTTTGTTGAAGGACTGGGCAGCATTTTATGTATGATAGTGTGGTGTACCGCTAATACACCGAGACATCACTTTCATCTGAAATGCCGATAGAACTGAACTTCTCTCCTGCACTTTGGCTTTCAGTCTTAATAATGAATGAATAAAAGTTCAGAGGATAGAAGCTAAATGGATATTGTACTTTAAAAAAAACGAATTTTAACTAACAGTGTGCCAAGCTATTCAGTAACAAGTGAAAGACAGTAAATGGAATAATTTATTATAAGTTGTTGGGAAGGCTGTACCAAGGCATTTGTATTAGTTGTACTGGCATAAAACACTAGGAATTTTGATACAATTAAAAATGTGTATTAATTAGAAATAATGAAGGTTTGATGACATTTTCTTGGTTATGGGGATTTTGGGTGCAATCTCTTTTGTCACAGTAAGCTTCCACAGGATAGCCATCTCTTCCATAGCTGGCTATTTGAAATCACTCTTTTTCTCTATGTCTGCCAGGAAAGTAACTGGGAATCTAATAGGTTTTGTAGATCTTGAGCACTGCAAATAGGTAGCCTAGAAAGCACTTTCTCTGGAAGCATCATCTGGATGATGCCTTCAGACTTTCCCTATCTGATTATTACAAACCACCAAGCTTCAGTGGCCGTCGTCTCTCTTGACCAAGAAATCTTGTTGGTGGTCCACATCCTCATTAACATTCATCTTCATTATTAAAATGTCAGCTCAAATCTAGAGCAGGTCCAGCTCAGAACAGTCATCAGCATTTGTAGCATGTGGCAAATAAGAGCAAGCAGCAAAAACAGCCTGAGGTTTCATGTAAACCTTACCAACGTCTTCTCTTCCATAATCTGCCTCCCACCTCTAGGTGCTTGTCAGGCACTCAGAGATGCTCTCAAATGTGAGTGGAAATGGTTGTATATAAGTAGGGCTTGTGCTCGGTTCTGTCAAAGTCACAAAATAACTATCCTCAGCCCTTTTTGAGGGATACAAAAAGAATTATATACCAAAGAACTAATCCCAAAATGATGTGGGTGTGTGTGGAGAGGTACGTCTGACATTCACATTAATACCAAATGAGTTCATCATGATTAATGTTATTACATTAAATATCAAAGGAATTAATAATGATTAGACCATTATTTTAAGGGGTTACCAGCATGACACCAGCTCATTTTTTAACAGCTGTAGACACTTGGGTTTGTACTTTTTTCACTCTGTGCATTTTCAGTCCTCACCTCCTTTGACCAAATATACTCACTTGGAATTTCATCTTACTGAATTTATGATTTTATGGCTGTGTTTCCTGTCAGGACGAAATCCAAGTTCTGATGAAGTCATTAGAAGCTTTGCTATTCACTTCATTGCTGCAAAAATAGGCTGTGGCCTGATCCTGATTTCCTTGGACTGACAAGCACTCTTTCCATTGGTTTCACTGGACTACTATATCCCCCCTTGAACCCAGAAAAAAGCTTTTTAGAAGATCTTTGCTTGAAGGCCAGTTCCTTCTGTGCATTTTTCTACCTTTTCAAAAAAAATGCCTTCATAGAGATCAGTAAGAAAGTCCAAATTACATGTGGAACATTATGCTTTAAATAAAACTGCCTCAACTAAGGAAACAAAAAAAGGTCAGATGCAGACTTCGCAAATAGGAAAAATGCCTGAAACAGATGATTGAGGGCTATGTATTTTATAGGAATTGCTGTCAACACTTGGGTAATCCACTATTTCTTGATGCACAAATAGTTTTATATGCCACACTTTTAATAAAACTAAAGAAGCCAAAAGATGTCATAAATTATCTACTTAGTAGAAACTACTAAAATCTACTAAATCTGTTTTGAAGTACTAATATCATACACAGTATTTAAAAGTGGTGGATATCAAAATATCATTTATAAAGGAGAGAAAGCCAATATTTTTCCATTTCTAATTGGAAATTCTTATATAAAAGGATAAATTTTGTAACATTTATCTGCTTTTCTTTACTTTTTGCATATGCTGTTTTTTTTAAAGGCCTTGGCTATGATTAAACTGCTTCTTGATCAGCTGCTGCTGATTAGTAATTTCAACCTTTTCACAGATACTAGGAGTTAGAGTTTTACTGGCTTTAATTGTCAATAATTTTTCTGTGGTTGCTTTATAAAATTTATAAAATTAGGGTTTTACCTTGGCCTTTTGTTCTGCAGTACAATAAATTGAAGAAAAGAAGATTAAACAGGCTGCAATTTGTTATAATGTTGTTTTTCCTATAGGTTTTCCTGCTCTGTCTGAGGCATTCCAACATCTTCAGCAAAATACATCTATGTATATCTTTATATTAGGAAATTTAACATGTAAGGGACCATTCTGTGGCAGTAACGCTCTTGGGCACAATGCTACTCACTTGCATAATATTTTACACTTTTACCTTTAACAATAAGATGATTGCACAGATGGTTGCACCCATTGCCTGTTGGGAATGGTCCTTGATCCATGAAAATACCCAATCCTTGCCAAGGATTTGGACAAGGGAATGGTGGATAGGTTGGGTCAAAGCATGCAAGGAGTGCAACTGATGGTCAAACAGCAGAGGTGGTGGAGGTGTTTTTTGTGAAGTACACAGCTTTGTGAAGTTGTTTGTGATACAAGTCCCTAGTATCACTCTTGCTACCAAATGCTGGTTCAGACATTAATTTTTCTACTTCCAGTGTTTGGGTCCACGTTCACTGTGTCCATTTTGTGCCCTTGTGTGCTGATTTTTCAGATGAGTGATACCTTTCTCTTCCAGTTGGTGTCAGTGGATAATGGTAACTTTCTGTCTCTGTAAGTCTTGTTGTAGAAGTCCGAATGCAAAGTTTTGGGGTCAAAGTCCCCTGTTTATTACTCTCCATTTAAATATACACTTATACCTCATGGAAAGTATCAGGATTAAAGTGTATATTTTAGTGTACAAACTTCGAGTTGGCTGATTTTCTGTATCAGATCAATATATTCCACCTGAAAAATCCAAGTCCAGTTGTCTTTAGCCAGATCTATGTATTACATATTAAATGTTCTCTAAATTTTGAATTATTATTAAATATAAAGACAATAAAATAATGTACATTAGGGTCTTTTATGCAGAGTAATCTGCCTGCTGGATAGACACACACAGTCTTGTCAGTAATTGATACAGAGAGATATCACTGTTTTTGTTGTTCCTCAGTTACAACTGAATTTCTCTGCTCAAAATACACCTGCAAAATGTTTATTAGAAATAGAATATTCTGCTTTCAGGTTTGGGTGGTGTGCAAGTAGTGAGCTGACTGAAGAAAAGTTCAACTTCATGAATGTGCTTTGAAAAGTGCATTGAGTTCCACTGGTATGTTGTACAAAGACAAGGAATCTAGTCTTCTAGGAATATTTTGAATTATTATAATGGAGAATCCAACTCCTATGTGCATGTTTTAGTTCTGGCTGGTCATTTTGTTTTGCTGCAGTAATGTCTGGGGTTCCTGAGAGATTTCTGCTCTGTGAAGCATTAGGCTCAGTGCAGGGAGGATACCTCAGAAATACATCCTGCTTGACTGCCATCTGGACTGTGGCATAAGGAAACAGGTAGGAGAAGTCTGAGTGTGGAAAACCTTCCAATATGGTGAGAGAAAAGGGTGTGGCCAGAGTGGTGTCTCAGGATTTTGCTTGCCTGGCTGGTGCCAACTGTTGGCTATCTGAACATTTCTAAGGACCGCAGAGGACATCAGTGTGAGCTGTGTCATTAGCTCCAGGGGAGTCAGACATTCAATGGCTCCGGCACTTGTCAAAGCTTATGTGATAGAGGAAGCTTTAAATGTGTGACAGCAGCACCAAACCACTTTGTGTCATTTGCTTGACAGGCAAGACAGGGGACAGCAGCCTCAGCCAGTGCCACATGTGTGTTGGCAGAGCACTCGTGGGGCTGGGACCTCCATCTCCCCACACCAATGTGGCAGAGGGTGTTGACAGGCTCACCTGCCCCCGTGCCTTCCCTGCAGTGGGTCAGCAAGACTTATAGCAGTCTATACTGGGAGAGTGTTACCTACTTAAACTGTTTTTCTGACTTAATAAGAATTTTTCATCTATAGCAAGCCAGTTTAAAATATTGTCTATACACAAACAGTCATTCTGAATAATAGGCCTGCACACAGTAAATGTCAGCTCTTTAAATCACAGAGGACTTCGGAAGCGGAGTAGAGAATGCTTCATAACAGTTTAAACTTCAGCCTCCCATTTATTATGTATGTGTTTATAAATCTCTGAGGGGCACTCTTTTCCCTTCTGGGAAGCCCAAAGGAGCAGAGTTGTTTGTCAGCCCAGCTGGGTGGTGCATGGTGCTGTGGTTGCTCCTTTGCATTCTGACCCCATTTGGTTTCAAGGTTGGTATCCAAGGTTGTGCCTGAGGAAATTTTATTTTCTTTTCTCCTAATAGCTGCATACAGGACCTTTTATTTCTAGGAAGATAGCACCGTCAGAGCAAAAAGTGGTGAGGGGTCAGCAGAGAACAGTTGTGCTGTGTTTTTCTTTTTAAGCTGAGCATGAGTGATCACCACTTTTAGAAAAGGGCTCTCCATTTGCCACAGAGGAAGAGTGTAAAGGTATCTTGCTCAGCCATGGCGTTGAAAAATTTCTTCAGCATTCCCATCTATCTTGGTTAGTATGAATACTTTAGCATTAAATGGAGAAAAGGAGAATCCATCAATAGTTAATAACTGACCTTAAGATAGGAATTCAAAGTTCACTACAATTAAACCCAAGTGTCAGCAGAACCCACAAGGGAGGCTATCAATATATTTGACTAAACCTACGCATAGATGGCAGATTTAAATTCTGTAAGGGAAACGACTGTGCATTATTCCTAATAAAAACATATCCTTGTACTGTCTTATATCACAGACAAAACACAGAAGTTATGTGTTATGAATGATAGTAGGAGAAAACATACGGAAGAGCAAATGTGATTCTGGATGGAATTTCATCACATGACTCTATTGTAAACCAGATGTTTGTCAGATTTGGTGGTTGAATATATCCATCTTGAAATTTTTAATAAGGTTACATAAAGGATTAAAAGCAAACATTTACAATACATAGGATTTAAAGATAATTATATTTATCTTAAATTGGGTATTTGCTTGGTAGATTGTTAAAAATATTTACGTGATCTATCTATGGTGCAGTGCACCTCATGGATGGCTTCTTTCATTATGTTGTTTGATGTACATCCACAGCATCAGAAAAACAAAACATAAAGGGACTGTTCCACAGACATAAACAATACATGTGATATAAAAAATATGTTCTATTATTGAAAAAAAAAAAAGGAATCTGCAGCCAAATCCAGGAGTTCTGGGATAAGATTCTGATGCCTGGAAAAGAGAATTACACTTTTCTATGAAAAGCAGTGATATCGTCACTGCAAGGGAAGCTGGCTCTGGGTAGAATATAGATAGGTTGTTACTCTTGCTGCTGCAGCTGCTGATGTTTTTTCCTTCAATGTCTTCCCCCTTCTGAGAAAGGAATAGGGAGAATAAAGCTTGAAAGAAGGATTGAGAAATGGGAGCAAGGGAATCTTGGGTTTGTAGCTGAGACTTCATTAAGAGATTGTTTCAAATTTGTGAATTTGTTCATGCCAGCTTCATTTTCATAGCTGTGGTCATTTTGGGGGGCTACATTCAAGGCCAAAAACTCTCAAGATTATTTACTCTAGTGTTCTTTTTATTGGCAGAAAATTTACAAGGAAACTTTTTGGCAGGATGTATCAAGTGTACACAGAGATGTACACATTGATGCTGCACCAGTATTTCATTATACTGGCCTCAAAAAAAAAAGCTCAACAAATCTATGTGATGAGTCTGAGGTTTTTATGTGAAATCATATTTAAAATAATAGGAAGATGAATTCATCATACTCCCTGTTTTATTTTGGGAAATATTCTTTCCCTCAGTGGATTTCTGATTCATGGGGAACGGGGACAAAGTAAATCAAACTAGTAAAATAGGATAATAATTTTTCCTTTGACATTTTCTCCTGTGTAGCTACAGAGTGTGTAAGTCCACTTGGACTTCAGTTGTGATGCTATATGCACCGACAGACTTATTGGGAATAGTGCTAAATGGCAGCACTTTGACCATTCCTGCTACCAAAAAGGTCTGATGAATACAGAGTCTCCAGAAGAATCTACAGAATCTGAAGAAGAATCTACAGAATCTGAAGTCAGAGGACAGCATTAATGTTGAAATATAACATACGAAGCCCAGGAAGTTGGTTGCTCAATGTGGTGCTAATTCAACTACATTATGGATCATTTATAGCCCAGATGGACTATTACAAATGAAAGATATTGCTGATGATTTCTATAGCCAAGTTAATGTTGTGATAGAGGTGTTGACACTCACTAGCTGTAGTATGCAGCTGTAGCCTGCTGTCACACTGCTCTTCTGGCTGCCTCTTTCGCCTCCCCAAGCCCTCGTGCATGGCATAGCCTGGGAGGGTTCAGTATTGCCAGCTCAAAGAGCAAGGATATGTTCATTTTCCTTGCAGAATAGTTGAGTGTGCAAGAGGGATTTCTAATTCAGAGCCCTTAACACTAGTCTTCCTTCAATAGGAAAAAAACCTCGGTACCACAAATTCTCAGTGGAAGATAGCAAAAGTTGTCTTTAAGTACTCTGAGTCATGGAACATGGTTTTCTCATTTTTTGCTTGGGACAGGATAGGTTTGGGACTATGATGCATGGCAGAGAGAAAAAAAAAAAGAGGGTTACTGAAAAATTGTGAAAGTCCTGAAGAAATTTTCTGCAGGTGTCTCCCTGATACTGACTGGATTGTCCCCATCATTGTAGGAGATGCCACAAATATTTTGTGAGTATACTTTTCGTATTTTTCCAGCAAACCCTCTACATTCGGCATCTATGCAAGATGGGCCTCATCATCAATATCTAGGCTTACATTTAGGCTTTACATCACAATTGCTCTGTTGAGATACAAAAATATATCTCAAAAGCTCAAAGCAGGACAATTGCTAAGAGATATTTCTTGCATTGAGTAATGTAATTTAAAAGCTTTGAGATTGTCTTGGAGAATGTTACCAAGTTTAAAATTTCAGCCAAGATCAAAGCATAGTGATCACAGTGAAAAATGTATTGCTGGAGAAGAGACTCAGAGGTGGGGGGTAGAGGACTCCTCCTCGGAGACTGTGTCCAAATCCATTGCCCACTTATTTCTCTCTCTGCCCCTTGACCATGTCAGCTAATCTCATTTTAGAGACATAGCACAGAAAAAGATAAAACATGAAATAGCTGTATCTGACTTACTTTAAATGTCTTTCAAGTTTAATGTCTTTTAAGTCCTCAACAGATTTATTTCACTTGTATCAGTCATTCTGTGACAGGTGTACATAAATCAGAAAGCAGTCTGGGAGAAGGTCCTTCAGTGGCCAACTTGCCTTTATCACAGATTCCCACAGAGTACATAGTTATACATGTATATGCAGAAGAGATTTGAGATTCAGTGTAATCATCAAGGAGTGTCGCTTTCCTCATAGCCAAATACCTAGAAGAGCTGGATGAAAAGGTTAGACTTATCTGTCAGGTTTTTTGGGTACAACAAAGAATCTTGTTCATTCAGGCTAAATAAGGTGTAATCTCATCTACATGGGTCAAATATTCCAAGTTCATTTACCAGTTTTCTGGGCAAATGTCACAAGTTCCAGACAGACTTAGTATAGAGTGAGGCAATCTATCAATAAGCATATTGAGGGGGAGCATCATGGCTGGGAGTGCTATTTATTCAGTGAAGCACAGGCTAAATTGAACAGCATGCTTTGGATAGAGAGTGGGGGTCTACTACTCATCTTTCCAATGAGCTTTTTTATTTCCATGTAGAGAGATTTTATACTCAAAAGGACTGTAACAAAAGCTGTTTAGACTCACTTGTCATCCAAGTGTATAATTTCTCCCTGTTAGACTGTGAAGTCTTAAGGAAAACAAGTTTTTGCTAATAATTTTCAGTTCAGATTGGACCTGTGTGGGCTTATAAGGTCATTCGCTTGACTGAGCAACCACGGACGTTACACAGTGGGAAGTGGGCAGGGCTAGTGCTTGACAGCTGTTCTTGGGAGTGATGGCCATATGTATCCCTTGCCACAGGACTGGTTTTCTGATTGAGATCATTCATTTGTGGAAACACTTGCCTGCACTCTGAGGGATGATGCTGTAAATTCAAAATAACATGGAGATGCATTTGGTTTACGTGGGCATGAGCGGGCTCTGCTGGTGTCTGCCTGACAGCTCCAGCTGGCACAAGGTCCAATGGCCCTCTAAACCTTCCCTTTCCACCTAGGGGTTATCATTATCATAAAAAGGTGCAGAATAGTGTCCTATCTAATCAGCAAGATTGCATAGATATGCTCCTGATAAAGCCTTTTCATTGACTTAGTGGTATCACATGTCAGTGAGAAAAGCCTGTGGTCAGGTAATGTGCTGGGATCTGTATATGATTATAGGAAAAGTATTTTTTGTGTCTTGCAACTCTCTCTCACTCTTTCTTTCCCCCTTGATCTGACTCATCCACTTGTCTTGTGAGCTTTGTTATCACTGAGAATGCCTTTTATTGTGTCTAGATACAGTGCCTGTCAGAATGATCTTGTTTGATATCTTCATTTTACAGATGAAAATAACCAAGCACACAACAACCCTTAATGGCCTTTGCTAAGGTTGCAAAGTGAGGTAATGTGAGATTCATGATTGCCTACACACATTGAATTCAGCCTTCTTGTGCATATGTGTCAAGATACAATCTTTAGTGATGTGCTTACTCATTATTTCTTCCACAGGCCACTTCCCTAAGCTGTAAGCCTGTTCTTCTAACTCACTTGCTCCCTGTACTTTTCCAGGTCTTTTAACTAGCATCCTGAAGGCACTGAGATGTTATGGTGACAACATTCATATGAGCCATCAATATCCTTGGGAAGCTCAGGATGCATAGCATTTTGAACTTTGGTGTTTATTTTTAGAGGGCTAAAATCAAAAAATTCAAATCTTACTTAGAGCTATCTGTGCAGAGTATACTCAGTCCATGAAGCAAATAGGTTCTCATCAAGTAGTGCTCTCATCACCAAGATAAGGCTTCATGCTCTGCAGAGCTGAAGCAATCTCAGCAGGTGTCCAGGGCAGGTTCTTACCTACTGTCTCTTCTGCTTTGTGTGTTGTGCCAAAATACATGGCTCATTAACCATTAGGGGACAGAGACAATACTGAAGTTACAGGATACTGGCGTGCTTTCACATGAGACTGTCAATGGGTATGCTTCTGGTTGGTTCTCTCCTGTAGCTGCAGAGTGTCATGGCTGATGTGAGAGAATAAAGTTCATCTACACCTTCAGGTAATTATCACATTGTTGACATGATGGAAATACAAGCAGTCTGCTTTGTCTGCAGCTTAGCAACTATCAAGGATGCTGTCTTTAAGCAGTCCCCTTTCTCCTTCCACTATCCTTTCCCATTTACATGTTTTTGTACTTTTCTTGATGAATGCTCCTCAACATCTCAGAGGTTCAGAGTGACTATCTGGACAACTCATGTCCCATCGGCTTTATCTGTCCATGCCTTTTGGGTCTTAGACAACCTTTTGCCTGATTACTCTATAATAAGAAGGCTGGAGAATCTTTTCAAAGGGACAAGATGTAATATTGCTAACATCTAATCCTTATATGCAGCTGGAATTTTTCCTGTTCTTGAATTCTTGCCCAGAATCCACTTTAACACATGGAAACAGTGAGTAGCTTCATAATTGGCTATCCAACAATATAGTTAACACCAGCTTGTTAAATAGAGGCATGGAGTCAAGCTTGCACGTCTGTAGGGCTTCATTAAGCCTTTATTTCCATTAGCACTTCAGTCCACAGCATCTGTAAATTCATAATTTAAATCCCCACTTTTTTAACTTACCAGTGAGTGATACACTAAATCCAGCCTGATTTTGCCTACCTTTGCAAAGGTGTCAAACTGCTATGGAAATAAATAAAACAATTCTTCATGCAGTAACCATCAGACATGCTGTGGTTGTTTTTTGTAAAGCTGTTGTCTTTCATCAGCTTGTTTTTCAATGAGGTTTTGAAAAGCCATTCCTAATTGTGTAAATATCAGAATATAATTGGCTTTCCAATTTCACAGCTTATCAGAAGGAGAAAAAGGGAAGGGGGGGAAAACTCTAGATATTTCAAAGACAATAAGTGCATTTGATGTATTGGTCTATGATTTTTGTCTTTTTTTGTTTAACCCAGGACTGAAGAAACAGATGGTAAGATTTTCTAGGAAGCTTAAAACAGAAGCCAAGCTAATACAAAACTGTTCAGCCATCAGACAGGATAAATCCATTCTGTCGCTTTCTTTTCTTTTTTTTCAAATTGCAACCCATCAAAAGAAAGGTTTAGCTTCATAAAAAAATATTTACCGGGAAGCTTTTTGCAAAGAAGAAGGGCATGCTTTTTTAAACCAGATGCATTTTATTTTTCCTGGAACCAAGATTTATGAAAACAGTATGCTCATATTTCTCCATATACAGTAATTGGAACTCATTATGCTAATTGTATTTCCATTATCACTAATTAACAATCATAGTGACCTGGCCCACAGTCTAATTTGTCTTTAATCTGTTTTTGTATAGGGAGTTTTACCCTGTAATTTCAAGGTGATAATTCTATTCAGCACAACTTTATTGAAAAGTGAAATGTAATACTTGTAATATTTAGGGCTGTTCCCATTCAGATAGTTCAAAGGGAACAGGAAGTGAATTTATACCTGTCCATGCTGCTGTGTTACTGTATCTGCCTCCTTCTTGCACTCTGCTTAACCTACCTGTCTAGCTTAACCTGTATGCAGCATATCTAGAGTAACAGGAGGTTGGTCAACACTTGCTGATGAGATTTGTGAGCTGTGAATGAATGTGTGTGTGTTTACTCGTGGATAAATCTGTGAGAATTTGCCATTTTTCACTTTGTGACATTGCACCTACAGGTAAACAGGATTTTCCTTAAATGCTGTTTCTGGTGTAGTATAAAATACTTCCTATGTCCTGAGGGGGAAGAAAACCCTCTGAGCTTAGCACAAAAAGTGCTGTGGCCTTTTTTTTTTCCTTTTTACCTAAACAACATCTGAAGGCTTATTTGCTTTTTCTCCAGGGCTTCCCAGCATTCAGACATTTCAGGGTTTGTTTCCTGCACTTTCAGTGTGGGGGAAATGAGCAGTGCTGTGCCACTGGGGTTTTGCAAAACCTGCTGTACTGCTCATCCCTCTAGAATCAGTGTCATAAAAGCATTTTCAGGAACTTATTTCAGGCAACCTGCCTGTTCTTTTCTGGTGGTGCCTGCCTACTGCTCTTTTCCCCCTGCTGATTCACTGGCTGTGCACTGCTGCTGATCTCATGTTGCTCCCATCCTACCCACTGACTGACTGATACCAATAATACTGTGCTGTGCAAGCCTTTTCCCTTAAATCTTTGGCTTGTTTCTTGGCTTCCTACCCACACAGGGTGCCACCTTTCAGTGAGGTGTGTATTAAATTTACCTGATAAGCTATATTATCGCAAACCCTTTGCACTGCCCCTGGTGTGCTTTGTCATTGAGAACTTCAGAAGCTGGGAGTGACACTAATCTGAGCCTGATCTTTCTGCTCCAGGAAGAGCCCAGCTCTCTCAGCAAAAAAAAATTGTATCATTTGGTTTCAATGTAGCTTAAAAGCTTTACATGGCTTGTTGATTTGTTCCTGGATGAATATGTATATACGGTGATATAAATATATACATATTTTTCTCAAACAATTATTTTCCAAATTATTTTCTCTTGCAGTTCTTTTCTCCAGTGCCTTAGTCTCCCTCTACGTGCCACTTGCCTACTTTAGGATGAGGTGAATCACATTCCTCTCAAAAATCTTCACATCTCCTTTTCTTTCACACTGGAATGTGCAACCTTCCAAATCCACAAGTAAGCCCTGTTTCCATGTGACCCTTCCCGAGGGATCACTAAAGCCTCCCATGTCCCCAGGTCCGATCCCACTTCAGCTGCCTGGATGGCACAACCTTTGCATAGTAAATGCTCCTTTTTCCCCAGCACATAAATCAAAGTGTACCACCTAATCGACAAAATAATCTTAATCAATGCTTTCACCGTCTGGCTTTCCCTAGCAAATATAACTCCCTGTTGATGTTTCCCATCCTCCCTTCTGTTATACCAGATGGTGTATGTTCCAGTCTTTTTATTATCCTTTTCTGACCACAACACTGCTCAGTCCAGAGATCTTCATACTGCATCCCCTGAGTGTTGTCATCAGCAGCTCTGTGCTGCTCATTGCACCTTGCACTAATGACCCTCTTCTTCCCCCCTCCTTTGCACCGATAGTTTTCACAGTATTCATTCCCATAGATTGATCAGCTGATAGCAGGTAGCACGTGTGCTTTAGCCATTACATTTCCTAAGTGACTTCTGAATAAACGTTGGCAGCATATAGAGTGATTTTGTTCTTCTGTGTTACAGATTGCTAAATTCTTCAGGATAGATTCAGAAGACAGTGATCTCTTCCTTTTATTTCTTTTTTTTTTTTTTTCCTTAAAGAAGATTACAGAAGTTGATCTGCTTCACATTATCTACAATTATGTTGTTTCTGGGTAGGATGACATAATAACATAAGCATCAGTCAGAAGAACTGTTCAGATTTGATTTATGGCTTTGTCTTTCTACGGTGTTTACTCTGAGAAACAAGCATCATGTTTGTGTTGGTAAAGGGAAAAAGCAGGGCAAGATTTTTTTAGCCAGAGGCCCTACTGGAATATGGCGCATTATGGAGGATGTTTCTTCTGTGGCATTCAGGGTAAACAGTGTAAGATAGGCTCAGTCTAGTGTTAGTTTAGTTCATAGGTTCTTTCTGTGCAAGTACCCAAATTTTTGCTATTTCTTATCCTTCTGTATCAAAATGGAGGCATTTTATATTCTTTTTCACTGTCTCCAAAAAATTTAACATTCTTTCCTGAAGGTCTGTGGCAGAATAACAGTCTGTGAACCTGAGATGTGTATATACTGTACATTTCACAGCCTCTTCAGAGCCTCTGCCACAGCAGCAGCCCCCAGGCTCAGCAGCTCCACGTTCAACTAGGCCAGCCTTTAGAACCATTTGGGTGGAGGAGAAACACAATCTGCCCGGACTTCCCAGCCCTCCAGGCTGCAGTTCCGCTCTCCAGGAGAACATGCTCACTTAATACAATTTGTAGCAAATGTAATAGATGTGTGGAGTTGAAAGAGAGGCTGAGTATCTAAATTGCAAAGACCACAAATCAGTTACTGAGTAGATAGATATGCTAAGTGAACGCCATTTTTCTGAAGTATCTGACAGAACTAGAAATCACAATGCAGAGCGATTTTATCACAGAGGATTTTCAATTTGTTGTTTAGAAAGATGGGTCAGTAAGCATCCACTTTATCCCTAATGACTAAAGAATGTAAATAATCTTGTTGTAACCATTTTTCACGTACATTTTCTGTCTAGATGAGGTATATTGCCTTCTAGGTATTTTTTTCCCCTATGAAGGGTCATAAAGGATTTTTTTTTGCCTCCTGTTAAAAGAGGCACTGCAGACTAATAGCTCTTTCAGTCATCATAGAGGTTGATGCAGCTAACATTTTAAGTGGTATTGTCTGCCAGTAATACTTAATCCTATTGTCAAAGACTGAAGTGCACAGAGAATGTGTTTTCCTTGGAAAGGTAGCCTGTAGGGAAATGTAATGACTATTTAACTCTTAAGCCTAGGCAAAGACTCTGCTCTAGTATCAGAAGGGTTATACCAGCTACTTATTCCAAGAAGAACCTAAATTTTGCCTTCTAATTTATTTAGTTTCATAACTATTCAATAAAAATATGTAACAACTCTGGGGATTTGTATCACATTCTTTCACTTGCAAGTTGCTGTTTTTTGGAAATACAGTCCTTTTTTTCCTCCACTGTTCTTTTGACTGACGGCGAAAAAGGTCTTCAAACATTTATTGCACTCGGATACAGGATTATATGTTCAGATAGGAAAAAAAATGTGGTCCATGTAACTCTGTTGAGGTAGAACAATTACTAGAATTTTACAAATAGAAGGGATCTTTGCAAGCTAATGGCCTGTGTAACATCACTCAAGCCACTCCCTGAAGCTTCCTTGAAGTCCAACACTTGTGACTAACCTTCAGACACCTTTTATGACTTTGTTGACACAACTTTGATTTATAAGTTTTCAGTGATGGAACATCAATTGAAACCTTTAATTGGTTGTCTTCCCTGTAAAGAAAAAAAAAAAAAGAAAAAGGAAGTGCTCCATATTATGGACCTTAATTTGTCTAATTTGAACTTCAAGCTATTGAATCTTGTTAAGCCTTTGTCAGCTAGATTGAAGAGTCATCAATTACCAATTTTCATTCCCTTTGATAATAGACACTTATAGACTAATAAATTATCCTTTAACCTTTTCTTCATTAAGCTAATAGATTGAACACCAGGAGTCTCTCACTTCCAGGCATATTTTCCATTTTTTTGTTCATTCGTGTGGCTCTGAATTCTCTCTGATTTTTTGACATCCTTCCAAAGTATAAGCACCAGATGCATATGTGCAATGGGTCCTCCACTATAATCAGGGATGGAGTTCCATTGCTTTCATCTATGCCTTCTTGCAATTCATATTTGTTTAGCAACAGATCACATTAACTATCCGTTTTTTCCAGCAAAGTCTCCTGCAATAATTATTCTCTGTGACTTCTAAGTACCAGTTACAAGAATAGAATAATTTCCATCAATTCAGTTTTGTTCCTGGCTATATGATCTGACATTTTATCAGTTTGAAATGTGTACTGTGGGCTCAGCAAGGCAGAGAGATTACCAAACAATGCAACTCTGAATTTTATATTTGTTGCTTCTGTGAATCATATGGCAAGGTGTTTGATCCCTATTTCATAGAACACCAGTCTTTCTAGGAGAGAATAGACAATGCATTTTATTTTTATTTTTTTTTGTTTTAAAGGACTTATTAACATTGTAGATTACATCCTTTAACTACACAGTGGAAGTATTGATGAAAGGGATAAAAATGGAATTGACATTTTGAGGAATGTAGAATTGCAATGTAAACCTTCAAAGACACTGAAATAAAACTCTCCTGATAGCAGAATACTTCAAACACAGTTTGCAGGAAATTTTTACTTTTCTTGCATGAACCTTAAACTTTAGAAATCGAATCTCTTATTATTTTACTTGAAAATTATCTGCAAATCTGTTGCAAAAATATTCAAACTAGATTGAAAAGAAATATTCAGGGCAGGAAGGAAAAAAACACTTTTTTCTCTGGGTCTGTATTTCTTTTGTGGCAGAAAAGTTACATTAATTTGTTTTGTTTTTTTTAAATTAAGACTGTGGTTAAGATTTCATCAAGTAAGGTACTCAAGCACAGAATTTTTTGAGGTTATAGGTTATAGTTTTTCATTTAATAGATGTCCTGGTTTTCTTGGGACAGATATTTCTTTTCCTCTAGTGCTGTGCTTTGGCTTTAGGATCAGAATCTTGATAACACTCTGATGTTTTAGTAGTTGCTGAGAAATGCTTACACTAAATTGGGCTTTTCCAGCTCATGCTACTGCCTGGCCAGCGAGGAGGCTGGGGTGCACAAGGAGCTTGGAGAGGGCACAGTGGGGACATATGACCCAATATGGCCAAAGGGCTGTTTGATGCCATATGATGTCACACCGAACAAAAAAGTGTGGGGAGTTGTCCCTGGGCTGCTGCTCAGAGACTGAATGGGTACTGAGAAATTGTGATGTGCATCATTTGTTTTGTATATTCATTTATCATTCTCTTATTTAACATTTTTATTTATTCCTAATATCTCTGCCTTTTATATCCTATTTGAATGGTTTTATCTCTGCCTATGAGTTTTACTGTTTTTGTGATTCTTTTCCCCATCCTGCCATGGAAGAGTAGCTGTGTGGTGTTTAGCTGCCTGCTGGGTTAAAGCACAGCAACAGAGGAAGCTAAAACATGTCAACTCCACAGGCTCATCTCCTCTGTTTTGTCAGAAATGCTTGCAGTTCAAACAATGTTCAATGAAAATATTAAAAATACTCGAGAAAATTAAGCATTAAAAAGTGTGTTCAAAACCATACTGCCAAAATAGCAAAGATTTATTCAGTAATAGTTCATTATTTCTTTTGAACTTGGTTTTATAATGCCTGAACTATGGTTCAGCAGCAGCTGAAGGAAAATACTGCACTAATATATGGTGGTGGAAATATATACATTTAAATTAAAAACCCACAATCCTCTATAGCAGTAACATTTTCAGGGCAACACACTGAAGGGTAAAAGGAAGGGGGTTTTTTAATTGTAAAAAACTAACTAAATAAATGAAGTGAAAGGAGTTGTTTAAGACAATAAAAATGGCCAAAAATATTCATGATTTCAAGAGAGGATTGGACGAACAAGGAGGCACTTCAGCAAGTGCCAGGGAATTTCTGCTTCTCCAAATACCTCTTCTGTTCTATTTATTCTCTTTAAACAATGTTTAATGCATGTATATTCCATAAAGCTTGAAAGCTTGCCTTTAGGGGCAATAGGGCATCATTCAGTTTCTTTTCATGATAGTGGACTAATTTTGGCCTCCTTTGTATGAGAAATACAGGGGTATACTGGAGCAAGTCCAAAGAATACCACAAAGATGATTGGGGGGACTAGAATGTCCTTCATATGAAGAGGAGTTGAGAGAGATGTGTCTGTTCATCCTACAGAAGGCTCGGGGAGGATCTTAGCTATGTGTGTTAACACCCATTGAGAGGAAGTAAAGAAACCAGAGCCAGGGTCTTTTCAGTGGCGCCCAGTGATGGGATAAGAAGTAATAGGTACAAATTGAAACACAAAAACTCTGTTAAATGTTAGGAGAAGCTAGGAAATGCTTTTTGTTTTCCCTTTCCCTTTCCTTGAGATGATAGCATCTTCATCCTTGAAACTTTTCAAAATCTGACTGTACATGGTCTTGAACAACCTGCTGTAGCTGATTCTGCTTTGAGGAGGTCTGGTAGACTAGGCTGTCTTCAGACTTGCCTTATGTTAATTCTGACAGATTCTTCATCTCAGTAATGATGAAGTTCAGGGAAAATTCATTAGAAGTATCAACTTATTTTTTTACATTAATGCTGCCTTCTTTATTATTAACACACAAAAACCCCAACCTGAGAAGTCAGTTCCCATTTTTAGTCCTATGGTTAAGACAACTCAGCAGTCTCAAGGGGAGCAAAAAACTGGTGATAGCTTTACTATGCATCTTCTAAGCTGCATGCCCAAGACATTGCTTACACCCCCTTTCATTCTCTGTGAAAAAGGGGATATACTGTTACATGGAGATATATTGGTCTTCCATGAATGTTAGCTCCTTACATAAAATGGCATTAATGTGTTATCACTGTATGCAAATCCCAGACCTCCATATTTTAACAACTTCATCAAGTTGTTCTGGGACCTTTCCACTAGCAGAAAGAGAATCTTGGAATCTCTTATAAAGCCTATGCCAGCTGTTGTCTTTCAAAAGTACGGGATTGCACCAGAGCTAGTACTTCAATGTCTAGTGAGGGAGAGAGAGAAATTGTAATGGATGATTTTGTTGGCATGTTTTAGGCTAAACAGCCCAGCCATGCTGTGGTAAGGCCAGTGAGGAAAGTAATGGAAGCACTGTGGAGCCTTCAGCCACCTCTCTGTGCACATGTGCCTGCAGAAAAAGTGCCTACAGACACTTCCTTTCCCAGTTTAAGGATGTATCTGAGCCTGATGGCCTGGGGTAAACACTTTTCAAATAACTTTTAAAAAGTTATGGTGGGTTTAAAAAACTCTGAAGGAGTTTTAAAAAGTTAAGTGTGGGTTTAAAAAACACTGAAGGAAGTCAGCTGTGCTGTCGAGATGTGAAAGGCCAGCTTACACAATGAATTTACTTGCCATGACAAAATGAAGGAGAAAATTAGGACTGAAACCTATAATCCAAAACAGTCAGGATTGTCTCCTGTGTTTTGTGGAGCTTATGTCTCCCTCCAGAGTTTAAGGATAGGAAAGATACTGTTGGTATTACATATGTAGAGCAGAATGTGTGGACACTTGGAATTCCCCATGCCAAATTGATGAACATTTTATTATCTTCTTTGGGAAGCATCCATAAAAAGCCAGACTAACATTTTCTGAAAGTTATGAAATAGTTATTAAAAAATGGAAATGTATGCTGTATGTATCTGAAAACTGTCTCTTGGAGCACATATGTTCTATCAAAGGGAACAAATGCATTGCAACATAAGGCCATCACATCTGTGAATAAAAGCTCCAAATACTTCTCAAACCTTATTTTGTTTCCCTTTGGTTTCAACTTCTATCTTAATGGAAATTTTTCTAGAGTGTAGTGGTTTGGCACAGTTGCAGAGCACAAGACAAAAAAACGAGATAAAGCCTCACTTATTATGTAATTCTGACCAAGACTGTTTTATCCCAAGATGTGCTTTACCCACATCTTCATCCATTATACTTGCTTTACAGACATATATTGAGTGAGAGGATAACAAACAACTACACTAACAATATACAGAGACAATATACAAATAACTAACAATATACAGAGAAAATAAACTAAATTCTGGAAGTTGTAATCTGCTGTCATTCATAAATCTAAGTTTCAGAATGACTTGTTTTCTTTTATTCAAGATCCACAGATCTCTCCATTGCAGTCAGTGAGAAAACCTGCCTCTTTCTAAATGGTCAGGTAATTGTACATGGAATGTGTTTAGGAGGTTCAGCTCCTTTCTCTTTCTGACTTTTCATCACCACTGTTTAAAGCTGTCTAATAAGGAGAGGCTCATCTAGGAAAACTATCCAAGATAGAGTACACCAACCTAGCACATATCACCGACTGCATGCTGAAAGTCATGGCAAAGCTTCATTCAGATCCTCCTGTTGCTAGAAGTTGAGGATAAATTAATTAGATGTGCAGCTTATGCTGATTAACTGTGAGGTGGCAAGAGTGATTTCCAGCGATTTCCACTGTGTAATATAGATGTTAAATGTTCAGTTGCTGACCACTGAAGAGCATATGTGCTTCTCTCTACCCTAAGGTCAGCTTGCCGAAATTTCCAAGTTGGGCTAGAATATCATCCATCTGACTTATTTGGATCAGCAAGGAAACAAGGAGGAGTGCATCCCTGGGCTGTATGCTGTCGCTGAGTCTTGAATACAGAAGATGCCCTTACTGTCAGCCTTGAGTGCTCAACACAGGCCAGATTACTGTATAGGGAAATATTTTTTGCAGAATCCTTTTGTGCAGGTTGTCTGGTTGACAGACAGGTAGTTGTCTTTGAGTTGGTTTTGAAAATCATTCTTCAGATGTTTAAATATCAGATCCTTAGCTATCCACCAAAGAAAGTAACAACCTTTATTCACGGAGATAGTGATTTATTGTCTGTGATGCCAGGTGTAGTGATGATGGGCCTCAGTCATGCTGCCCAGTTTCAGTTGCTCAAAATATCATGAAATGGGCTTTGAAGGCATTCATAGCTTACAAGAATAATTCCCACAGCATTTTTTCTTGGTTGTTTTCCATTTGTGTTGTGGCTGGGGGCCATCCTTTTTTAAGGCGAATTCTTTTCCCCCAACCTTCAGGGTTTTAATATATTTAAAATGAAGAAACAAAAATGTTGCCTTGGGGGTTTTTGTTGTTTTGTTTTTTTTCTTCTGAAGTTTCTTGATTCTAGATGCTGGATTTTCAAGAAATACACATGGAACCTTGAATCTTATAATGAGATATCTGTCAGAAGAGGTGATTACTGCTGACCTACTGCTAGGGACCAACTTATAGGTATGGTAGACTGCTGTGAAACATCCTCCTTTTCCTATGGGCTATGCTGGGAGCCAGAAAGTTTCCTTCTGAAAGCCTGAGCAGATAGGTGATATTTGAAACCTGACAGCATTGCCACTCCCCAATGCAGACTGAATCCAGTTGCATTCCTAAGGCCACAGCTGTACAGCAAGTTTGTGGTTTTATTTTTGCTCTTTTCAAGACATATTTTTAGTGCTCCCTATAATAAATCTTCATGTTTTGATTATGTGTAAAAAGACAGTGACTAGAGACAGAACACAGCACTACCAAAATAAACTCACTTAATGCACAATGATCCTGCCACAAGCACGGACTCCCATCTTTGCCTCATTTGAAGTGGTGCAGAGAGAAACATGGGCAGAAGGGAACAGCCCTGTCCCAGTGAAAAGAAAATAAAATTAAAAAGAAAGAGCACAAATATATTTGCTGGCAAAATATGCACAAAGGGCTGCCTAGCAATTCTGCAGACTGTTTGGGCAATGTGGGGACCGTGTTCTGAATTACCGCAAAGGAGAAGGCAGAGCCGCTAATGCCAAGCGCTAACGTGGCAAGTTGGCCACTGTTTCCTAAGCTTCAAAGTAGCAATTTACTTTCTTAGAAAATGAGTGACTGGAGCCACCAGTGTTGGGACGTGGCCATGGGGCAGGGACCTGTGGAGTGGGGGGCCTGGGTGCCTAATTTTTGTTCCACTCATTATGAGAAAGACATTTTTGTTCCACTCATTACGAGAAAGACATTGAAGACACCAAGTCCAAAGAAGGGCAAGGAAGCAAGTGAAAGGTCTGGAGCACAAGTCCTGTGAGGAGAGGCAGAGGGAGCTGAGGAGACTCAGCCTGGAGAAAAGGAGACTCTTGCTGTCTACTTGAAACTCCTTGAAAAATGCTGTGGTGTGGTGGGTGTCAATTTCTTCTCCTAGGTAGCAAGTAACAGGATGAGAGGAAATGGCCTCAAGTTGTCCTAAGGAAGCATTATACTGGCTATTATGAATTTCTTTTTCACACACAGGGGGTTGTAAAGCATTGGAACAGGCTTCCCAGGTGAAGTCACCATCCCTGCAAATGTTTATAAGACATGCAGATCCTTACTTGAGGACATGATTTCATGGTGAACATAGTAGTGGTGCCAAGCTGCAGTAGGACTTGATGATCTTAAAGGAATTTTCCAACCTTAATTATTCTATGATTCCAATGCCACTGCTCAGCATTTGATGGCCAGAATGGATTATCCTGGGTGCAGGCAGCTCAGGGACCACCAGGGCTGGGTGATGGATGCAGAAGCCCTGGAAGATGTCACTGTCCCAGGAGTGCAGCCAGGCTCTGAGTGTCCTGCTGGTTTGTCAGAGTTCCTCATGACCTGTGCCTACACACTAGATGATATGTTATACACCTTTTTAGAGCGCATTTGGTGGTGCCAAGTACTTTGGTTGAGAGGGAAGTGTTTTTGAATTCTAAATGCCTGTGTTTAAGGCTGCATTTCTAAAAGCACTTACTAAGCCCTAAAGAAGGCAGCAACTTTTGAAATCTGCAGTTCTAAGTGAAGTTTCAACTTTTTTGAAAAATGTTTTTTAGACATTTTCCTCTAGAAGAACTTTCTTGAACCAAGAAGATTTCTCTTTGTCTCTTTCAGCAAATGTAATCACACTTGTCAAGTTCAAGTCTTAGCTCAGACCACATTTAATCCTAAAATTCTAATTTTGCTTCTCCTTTCAGTGTTAATTTACACTTTTAGTGTAAAACTCAGGTTTCTAAAATCCAGTTCAATGGTTTTTTTATGCTCATATCAAAGCATGGGGAAGGGGCTGAGGCCAAAAAATGTTTTTCCATTTTTTTCTTGGTAAATAGACAAGATCTATCTGGAAGTTTCACATTTATTCTTTATTAGCTTTGTCCTAATGAGTGGCTGAGTATATTTCTAGTTTGAAACACTAATTTTTTTCTATCTCTTGAAAAGCAGAATCTTTTTCTCCTATACCCACATCTAGCACCTTTCTGCTTTTTAAAGATTTAACTTCTTAGGATCTCCTAGAACCATATATCTCACTCATAATCTCTAAATTAACCAGAATTTCTATTAAACCATAACTAAGGTACTTACTTTAGAAATATGCGTTCAAAGAAACCACTAAACTTCATGGCTCTATCAATATGTACTTATCTCCTAATGGTATACGTGTTTAATATATATGTAAATAGGAGTTATTAGCAGAGATTGCATGTTTAACTATAACTGTGGGTACCAGAAGATTACCCTGGGGATCTTTTAAACTCTTCTTGGTTTTATTCCACATGAAAATGATAAGATTTCTATTGAATTAAATTTAGTTTTATTTGAATTATCTTGATGTGTACCCAGAAAGTGTCCATTTAAAGGAAAATGTGCATCTGATTTCAGAGACTCCTAATGGATACTTTGTTGTGGTTTGTTTCTATGTCTGTTTAGTTTTCCCCCGGTTGTTATGTTAATGGTTCTGCCCAAAGTTCCAGTTAATGTCCATCTCTGTACCCCTCCCACGTTACTATGGTTTCCCTAATGTATCTTGTTTGTTCCCCTCCCCTGGCTACCTGCCTGTCACTCAGCACCCCTGCCTCTTTTTCCAGAAGCTTCTGGCCAGGGTGTTGGGTGATTGGTTCAGGGGCCAGGGCCCCACCTGCAACTGTCTCCTGTTGGCTCCCCGCTATTGTCAGTCTCAAATGTATCTTCCCTACCCCTCTTCTGATTTGTTGTCCCGAACCCCTCCCTTTCCCTTTATAACCTGAGGTTTTTCCTGCCTCGGGGTTCTGGACTTCTGCTCCCTAAGCTTCCACATCCTCTCTCCAATAAACCTCCTACCCTAAGAAGCCGAGAGTCGCCCCTTCTTTGTATCCTGCAGCCTTGGAGTCTCTAAACGCGGCCACCCGCCCTCAAGCAAAACATCGCTTAGGCACAGGGCCTGGACTTCGTGTCTGGGAAGTGCCTGACTGGCTGGAGGCTGGCTGGACTCTTTCTCTAGCCTGGGCATTCGACTATCCACCGGCCACCGCTCCAATACTTCTCTTTGGCCACCAGGGAATATGGCAGGAACATTTTATTTCAGTATTACTTTATTAAGGAGCTGATCCAGAAAGTGTGATGTGCCCTGTAATTTGATATGGACATTTTCTAACCTTTGCAACAAACTATGGAAAGCTCTCCATGTATATCAGTTCTTGGGCTGAGCTAGAATGGATATTCTTTGTCAACTTTTTCTGTTGTCCTGGCAGTATTTTTTCCTTATTAAACCCATAAGTTACGTCATCTCTATTTCTGTTCTTTCTTTGAATCATATCTATTTCTGTTCTTTCTTTGAATCAGTCAAGATTGTGAGTTTGGGGATTTTTTACATTAGCTGTTTTACAGTGTCACTTCTATTCCTGACATTTGTATTTCTAGAAGAATTTGTGTGACATTTTTGCATGCTTAGCACCTGCAAAAATTGGAATTTATGAGCTCACTTTGCATACAACAAGCATACCTACATCTCTGATATTCACTAATTGAACTTGGAGCATGTAAGCAATCTTAGCACAGGCAGTCCAAAAGGGATGTGAAAGCCAAAGTAGGGGTTGCCGGACTATGTCTGGACAAGCATTCTAAGGGCTGTTTTGGACATCCTGCTTTCAAAAGCTATTTTAGTAGAGTGGAAGAGCACAACCAATTACCTTGTTCTGCTTTTGCATTGTTCATGGCTTCCCTTCAGAAAGCAAGTGTGAATGAAAGCCAGGCACAGCAATTACCTAGTGCAGCTCAGGGCTCTTGGGTTAAGAAGGATCTGGAGCTCTCTGCCACTCAGGGCAATAAGCCTATTTTTCAAAATTTAGGAAAATTGAAAACCATAGGATTATATGGGTAAAATATATGTTTCAACTGTTCTGGATTTTTTGTTAGATTTTAGTTTTTATTATGTTTTTCTAGGTCAGGTAGAGAAGGCAAAACCATGCTCATGTTGCAAAGACTGACAATTCAGATATGCCAGGGAGAAATGTGTAAGAAAAGCCTGGAAAGGATGCTAAGGATGTGGTGGGAACTGCGTGCTGCACAGATGTGGTGAGGGAACACCATATCTTTATTAAAAAAAAAAAAAAAACAACAAAACAACCAGAAGAAAACATAGGAAATCTGTGGTTTTTCTGCACCATCCTTGTGCTCAGTTAGGACGCCCTGCAATCCCTAGGTTAAGTGTGTCAGGCTGATTGGGTCAAATCCTGCTGTGGAAGAGCACAAATAGGAGAGTATGAGAGCAAGACAAGCACCTATACCATAGGTGCTCTATACCACACACCCTTATTCAGGCACAGGAATTTCCTGGTTCATGGATGTCCCCAGAATGCGATCTGCCTCATCCATGGCAGGCGGCAGATCCAGCAGTGCTTCCCTACCTCAGTGTGTTTCTTATCCCTGTGGCAAGAGTTTGCTCAAACTCACTGTTCCTTTGTCAGCATCGGCAATTCTGCACCACTGAAAAGAAGCTGAAAATTAATGTGTGTATATTGCTAGAGTCGCTGGCTCTTTCTTATGGAAAAACATACCTGTTAGGAGATAAAAACATCAAGTTTTATAAATGAAGTTGTATCCACACCTTGAGGCTGCACCAACAACATTATCCGCATGAGGAATTTTACCTCTCCATTATCAGGTTTGCTAAATGTAACTGGGCTGATTGGCTTCTTCTTCTTCATTCAAAGTTTTTGGGTAGAATTTCAGGTATATAAATGTCCCTCCTGAGTCAGATTAGATCTCTCTATCAAATCTAACTTGAATATTGAAATTACTTGGATTTTTTTCCTCTCCTTTTTCTTGTCAATTTTCTTTTCTTTCCAAACTGCTACCTTTCAGTTGCAGAAAATACTTCTCTGCATAAATAGATAATGAAAATTCTAAGAATTCCAAGTTTATTTTCAGACTGACTTAAAAAGAAGGGTAATAATTTCAAAATATGCTCCGGAGTACAAATTGCAAAAGGACAGCTGCCAATTGATATGAGAGCATTGAAAGACTTCATTTTACTGGCATACTGTGAAATAAGAGAAAACAATTAATAAAATTTAAATAAATTAAATACAAAAATCAAGGTAAAATAAATTAAAAACAAATGCTGATGGATCAAGTGAAATATTTTTTCTTTAATTAAAAGGTTTTGATATTTGCAGAATAAATATTTAGACATAATTGTTGTAGCTAGGAATTAGATTGTCTTTATAAAAGTGTACTTTAGAACATTTTAAAATGCTGTTGAAATTATCATGGTGGAATTTCTATAATTTTCTTCTTTCTTTCTTTTTTTCCCCAAAGTAGAATGTCCTGCTTAAAATCTGTTTTTCTTTCATGCACTACTCAGTCCAAAAAATATCAAATGCCAACACATCAATTTAGTGCTATATTTAGTGCAATTCAGTCACATACTGAATTCTTCTCACCTTACTCACAGCATGCCCCTGCTGAGGTCAAGGGTTGGGTTTGAGCAGTCAAGCAAACATGTTGGCCATTTTTTCAGTTCCTGGATCAAGATTCCCAAACTATCGGCATGTGGGGGATGCAGATGAGCCACAAGAAAAGGTGTTTCATAGCAAATCAAAGAGAAGTGACCCCTCCAGTTATATGAAAAAATTAGTGCACTAATTTTTGGGTTTTTTGTATACTAATGCAAACCTTACTACTTTCATTTGGGTGTATCAAATCCATGTAACAGGGAGAAGAATATGACTTTTGTTATGGATGTTACAAAGTACCAATGCCTATGTGGATATGCCTTTTCTGGATTGGTGTTACCAACTTAAGTGTCAGTTTGTGAAATATTTACTCTATCTGCAGAGCAGATGGACTGGAAATGTTCGTGTGAGTAAATATTTGCCATATATGCACTGCACAATCTGGCTGCATCCTTGCTTTTACTCTGTAATTTATGCTTTTTAAACAGCAATGAAGAAACCTCAAAAAATTCAAAGGTTCATTTGGATTCTCATAAACACCAAAAGCTTGGATGCTTTCCTTTGCCTCTTGGGGTTTTACAATTTCTATAGGAAATTTGGTGAAAGCGCTTTCTGTAGCACTGTAGTTCAGAATTCTAGTTCTCCTTCAATCTAGATGCAGAAAAAGTAGGATAGCTGCAAGTTAGCTTGGATATTCACTGCATATATTTAGACTCCAATACATAGTACCATTTACATTTTTATCAAATATGAGGTTTAGTATAGACAATCCCATTTTTACCTAAAAATATCTCATCTGGTTTTAGCGTGGTTTTTGTTTTTTAAAATACCTAATTCTGTTCAAGACCCTATATAAGAGAAATTGCATTTAGCTACTGTCAGTTGAATATGTCACCTACAAACTCATGTACCTTCTCTTGTGCTAGAGAAGCAGAGTTTCAAAGCACATTCACCGAGAGAAAGAGGAGAGAAATAGGAAAGTGTTGTGTTTTTTTTAAAATTATACTTTCAAATTATTTTTTTCTGAAGATTTATTAAAAGGAGAAAAAAAACCCCTAAAGTTCTGAAGGAATATTAACATAACATGCCTGTAACTCAAGCTGTGTTTAATGAGAGGTGCTGTTTGTTTCTGCCATGAGGGCTAGAGTCCAATGAGTGATAGCTATGAAAGAGGTCACATACATATTCATCAAATTCGACATGCACATGTAAACTGGTTTTAATAGGCCATGACAGCAGAAGTTGTGTCAGGCAAATAGCTGCACATGTGCTCATTCCCTCGACTGGCATATTTAGCCATTATCACTCTGGTATCCATGGATGAAATATTAGCTTGTTAACTTAAGACCATCAGTTGTTGCTGATGCTTAGTGGCAACCAAAAAAGCACAGATTCCCTCTGCAACTTTATTATGTACAGAACTAGCATTGAATTATTACAATTCACTGTAATATTTCCATTTCCTTCCTTTATTTATTATGGAGGATATTTGCAAGTGATAAATTGGAATGCAGCTACAATATAAATAAAGGGACTATTGATTCAAAAATACTCCAAGGATTGAACTCCATGAATTTCTTACACTGTGCTTCTGATTGTAGGTTCAGAAGGGACAATGTTGCTAAAGCATTAATTTTTCCATGAGCACATAGCAGCATGTTTGTGTATTGGCACACACGCACAAAAATAAACCAAAGGAAAAAACAACCCTTCAGAACCCTCAGCACAGGAAGGGGTAAACGACCACACTTGGACAGTTATAAATCAGTGTATCCACTGCATCCCACTGTGTTGTTTTGCTGAAGGTGTGACAGTTCAGTTAATAGTTTACCTCTCTCCTAGCACTTGAAAAAAAGTATTCTAGGTCCTCCTTTTCCCTTCTTTTAGGGGTATAGCCTCTTCCTAAACTAGGAAAGAAGTAGTGAATTACACCTCTGTACAGAAAACAGGCTTACTTAGACAACAGCTTTGCATTTTAAGAAGCAAGGTGTGCTTTATTTTTGGTCTTTTCCCCAAAATGATGTTTTAAAACTGCAGATTTTGTCTGACATGTGGGACGGGGATATGATGGTGTGTTTCAAATAGTGGTCTAGGCTGCCACAGCAGCAAACGTACCTTTGTATGGTACAAGAGGGATGCATTGCTTCATAGACTTGTCTTAGCTAAGAAACCTGAACTGAGAGTTGAATATGGAGAAAAACCAAAAAAAAAGCATTAAATCTTTTGTGCTCTAATTATGTATGCTGAGGTGTGAAAGCTTTGCTTTTCCAAAGTGGTTCCCTCGCATTTCTTGAAAAGCTTTTGCAAATACTGAGAGCTAGTGAAAGCAGATGTCAAGCTTGGACAAATTACAGTGTAGTTGATTGTAATTTAAAAGCAATAAAACAAGTCAGCACTGAGCAACTCATCTCACTGAAGGAGGAAGTAATTCCCTCTGTAAACAAGTCCCTCCCCTTCCCTTTTAGATCGGAAGACATAGTTGCCCAGGTCTCGAAGACAAAACCTGTTGGTGCACAAATGGGATGTGGAAGGTGGGTTTCAAGCTATATGCTCTTCCAGAGTGCTGGCTCATGACATGGTAGAGGAAAGATGGCAGAAAGCTCAAAATAATGTTTATGTTTTCTTTTACTCAAGGACAGTAACTGTCTCCTTGGAGACAGCACTTACAAATTCCTGGTTCATGCTCTTATTTAGGTCATAGCTCCTGCTGTACATGGTCCATCCCCTAAAAAGCTCTTTATGCCAGGTCTTTTGTGAAGTTGGCCAAAGCAGCCTTACTCCCTCACAGACTTACTCTCCTCCCTGGAGGGAATATTCCCATAGCAAACCACAGCTGCAGTGGGTAACACTAAAGAGTCTTTGGAGTTGAGGTTGATGTTTATTTTAAGAAAGCACACCTCTTTGTGATTTCAGACTCTGGCACAGCTGTGCATGCTATGGCCAGTTGGGAAACCAGTAAAGCTGGTTACATTCAAGAATAACTGCCTGTGCCTTTGCAAGTCTTCTACTGCTTCTTTTTCATGTAAGAACACAGATGAAGAATGGCACACTCTTAACCATGCTGTCTGCAAGGAGAGTCAGTTTCAAAGGGAAATACTTAAGGAAAAGTACTGTGTTTCAGTTTTGAGGGACTAATTTGAAAATTATCTGTATTCACAAAAGGTGACAAGTTTTGAGAGGGTTCTCTGTGCTGATTTTTTTTCTGTCTTCTTAATTGGACAGTGTCTAACTCTGAGGGAAGCTGATCCTCCAACAGAGTAATGGCCAGAGCTTTGAAGGTTAGTCTTGCTCTAATCATCTAGAGGTGAAGATGACATTAGAATATAAAATTGCAGGCACTACAAGCTGACCAAAATATTGGTTAACACTGAATGTTGCTACTCCAGGAACTTTTGACATCCAGATAAACAGACATTGATTCCTGCCAGTCTTCTTCATTTCTGAGTTGGAACATTCTGTCCCTCATAGATCTGGAGATACAGGGATCAGAGTTTCTGAGCCTGAAATCATCCAGACAGCACCTCCCTCGGCAGCTCTATTGGGAGATTCTAGTGCAAGGGGCCATGTGGGAGGCTCTTAAGTGCTGCTGTGCTATAAATGACAATAATTTAGAAGCAGAGACATTGATGCTTGACACAAGCTAATCTTTTTCTGTTGCTCTACTTCGTATTTGTTGATGTATCAAGTCTGATATCAAATATTTTAAAAGAAGACCTGAGTTTTCTCCAGTATTAACTGTGCAAGAAGAAGTCTATCCTATAAAAAGACTTTATCTTTTTATTAAAAAATGCACTAAGTCGTGGGAAAATATACAAAATGAGGAATGATCTGATAAAAAACATGAGAGGCTTGGCTTTGGCTTGTAAGAACTTTTCTGAAAGAGAAGGGACGTGTTTGTATATTTTTTATCAAGCAGCTCCAGATTTATTTATATCAATCATTCCTGTAACATGACATGTGAAATTGGCATTATGATTTAACTTTACATTACAGCAACAAGCAACATCATTTTTGATCTTGTCTAGATGGAGGGAATGTTTTTTAAAAGTGCTTTGCAATAAATGGGAAGACTGGCTGCTCTTTAACAGTGCAGAGTGTAGTTTTTGGTTCATCTGTGTTTAGGAGCACAATTTTTTATGGAAGCCAGAAGAAAGTTTTTCAAAACTTCTTAGTCATATTCAGAAACCTGTCCCCAGAGCAGGACAATAATATGTTGCAGTCTTCGACAGAGTGAAGCTTTTGAAGTTTTTCTTCAATTTTCTGGCCTCAAATCAACTTCCTATCTTGAACATGCAGTAAACACTTGAATTTCATTCATTCCAGAAGACAACCACATCTAAGTTGCAATCATTGCTATTTATTTGATTTTTTTAGTGTGTTTGTTTGTTTGATTCTTTTCTGACAAGCTGTTTAGCCTCTTTATTCATGTGCTGAGTTGACTCATTATGTGCATGTATAGGGGTCTAGGGGTGAGCTGGGGTCTCAGCATTTGCAACTGGAAGTCTAGTCAGTGGATGAGAGCTGATTGGTCACTTTTAGGTGTGTTTTAGTCAAAATCAAGACATAAAACAAGTTCATTGTTAATATACATGCAGTTAAACTTACTGCAACTGTTCAACTGTTCTATAAGCTTCTGAGTGTGACCTAATGTTCCTATGGTGATATCTATTTGCTGTATAATCCTGTAGTGGTTTTGGTTTGCAAACCCACCCCAAATCCCATATTATTGGTGGGATAAAGGATCAAAAATGAAAAAAAACACGAAGTGACAAAGCCCATACTTTATGTGCTGTATATAAGAAAGATATCAGAATTTGTCAATTTTGAATTAAGTCCTCTGTTAGCCTGCCTGTAGAAAAGATTTTATGCATTAGCAAATGACAAAAGCCTGTGAAATGAAACCTGATTATCTTGTTCTTTCTCCTTTCCTCTGAATGTCTTTTCCTTCAATTAAAAAACCTCATCTCCATCCTAAATTTTTAGGAAAAACCCTTTCAAGTGAGACTGCCTTTCTGTAACCATCTGCAGTACTCATGTCTACCAAATGCCAGCTGCACTGTCCCAAACAAATGACATGGCTTTTCCTAGAGAATAAGCACAAACAGGAAATGAAGCCTCAGGTGTTTCCTTTACTTCCCTGACCAACAGGAAAAGTCCTGTAAATCAGTTCTGATCACTTTTCTGAGTCAATAAAACACATTTGGCACACAGCTCCCTAATGTTTATGGGGAGGGTTTTCTGATGACATGACATATAGAAGATGGTGTCTTGCATGTGTTTTTCCTTTCTCTCCTTCCTCACTGACTGCTGGGTCACTGTTGTCTGGTTAAATATACACAGCGTGTGCACTATTGAATTCACACTTCCTTGGCAAAGGCACCTCATACAGAAAGCTCACTCCATAAATAACCTAGGCTGTGTGTTTATTCTGCTCTGAAATGCTGTAAAAAATAAAAGGCTACCTATCAAAGTTGTTTGTCTAATAATGGAGGAAGGGGATGATATTGTAAACACTGTCCAAATGAATTGTAGTAACCAGAATAAATGACGGTTGCTGTTGTTGAGCACTGAAACTGAATTCAAGCCTTTCTAAATACATCACATGTGACTTTAATCCATTCCAGAGCCCAGGTCTCTTCCAAGCTTGGAAATTTGATGCTCTGAGGTGCTAAGCCCCTTGTATTGCTATAGAAATCAATAGGGCAGCAGCCTGCTCACAACTCCAGAAAGGTGATCAGTCTGTTGAGAATCCAGTCCTCCAGGCCTGATCCTGCACAGGGTTTCTATCTGCACTTAATTTTGGGCAAGGATATATCACCTTTTGCAGAAGGATCATTCACTTGTCTAAGTCAGCATGTATCTATATACAGGTTTACAACATTGTGGCCTTCATCTGGGTTCACTTTTCACGTTGCTTGTTTCAAGTGCATACTCCTTGTTCCAGTCTACTTGAATTAAGACCCATTTCTCTTCCTAAAATCAGTGGTTTATCTCCTTTTGGTGGACAAAGATTCAAAGCACGGACCTTGTTGATAGTAAATGGTGCCTAGGGTGTAAAAAAAAATGTGTTTACAGTGTGTACAAGAGACTGTGGAGGATAAAATTAAACTATATTCAGCCCAAACTGATTTTATGTGCAAGTTTAATCCAAGGGGTACAGAAACTCTATGGTGTGGAAGAGGTGGATGAAATAATACAGCAAAACAAAAATGTTCTCAGCCATCAATATTTGTTGCCTGAGAGGAGGGTGAATCCCTCTACAAACAGCCCTCTAGATGCCACCACTTAAGAGTCTGAAAAGGAGGTTTTTTGAGGTCATATTCAAACCTTTAATAGCAGGCAGGCAGTTTTGACAATATTAATTTTCTCTCGGGGCAGCCCAGCAACTCTGCCTCTCATTTACCTGTCCTCAGCAACCTGGGCAGAGCAGTAACCTAATCCTATGAGTTTTAGGGCTGCGGGGCAGAGGCAGTGCCTGCAGGGCTCTCCAACCCATCCATAATTATCTGGCAGAGGAGTGCCTCAGGTTGCACATTAGGCCCTTGCTGAGATTAGTAATTATAATATCAGTTTTCTCCAAATATGTCTGACAGAATGGCACTGGTAGCAGAGGTGACTCAAAGTTTAGTAAGTCTTAGGGAAAGTTTACTGTCTCCTGCTGCTTTCTGTCCCACAAATTTGGCTTTTCTAATAACCAGAACCAGCCACAAACAGTAGGAATCCTTTTCAATCACTATTAGCAACACTTCATTTCTGTCATATATGACCCCTGGCAAGCTGCAGCCCAGCAAAGAGCATTCCCTGCAGAAAGTAACTAGACATCCAGGATTTACTTTGTGACAAATGACATTTTTAAGGGCCCTTAAAAAACACTGAGACAAATTCACAGCAGGAATCTGGAAAGACCTTTACCAAACTCCAAATGAGATAAGGATTAGCATAGCTCTTACTTAGTAGCATCCCATCTTTATCTATTTCTTCCGTGTGACTTCATCTTTGCTGGTACCTCCAATAGGATACTGCTGCTCCCCTTCAGTGTCTTAAAAGCATGATAAGGTTATTTATGTTATATAAGGAGAACTTTCATAACACAAAGGTGTCTTTCTAGATGTTTTCACTTGCAGCTCTTTCTGAGTAGCTCAGCAACCCTGTTTTCACTAGGGGAAAAAGTGAGGCCTAAGGAGGTTGTTACAGTCACTAAGTCAAGTTCTAGTCTATGTCTTAACTTTATAATAATTTTTGCAGTTATCGGGAAACAAAATAATTATTAAAATTTTGTTGTGCCCAAGAAAGAAGTCATAGAGGGATTTTTTTTTTCATGTTTAGTTTCTTGTCAAAACAGTCATACATTTGAGACTAGGCTGCTGACACTAGTGTCTGGGTAATTCACATTTTATGGATCTAAGATGAGTGCACCTGGAAGTGCCAGGAAGAGGCAGAGGGAGAAGAGAACAGAATAACTAACTGGTAGAATAAATAGGAAATGCACAGACTTTTCCTCTTTAGACACTGTCAACTTGGTAATTTTGAGTTAGGTCTTGGATGCTCAATGAGATCTGCAGGATAAAAATGAGGCTTTAGTATGCTAAGTGTAATGAATATATTAAAAAGTCAGGAGAAAATGTGACAAAACAGATAAAAACAGGGCTTTTGATGCCACAGCTCCTTAATTGTTTTTCCAGCCATTCTTCCTTCTTTATTGAATTTTATTTTCATCTTATTTAATTTTCTGTGATTTACAGAGGGGAAAAAACAGAAAAACATCTTGACCAATGGTTCACAGCCATTCTGATCCAGCAGTCTTCAGGGTCACCGACGTTCTCCTGCTCTTCTGCCCAGTTGTGTGAGCAGGCAGGCCAGCAGCACTGGGGGCAGAGATATACCAGGATGTGGCAGACCCTATCTTCACTGGGAGAACGACATTGTTTGCCCTCTCATGATCATTTTCTGCAATGCTCACAGTTGAAATTTGAACATATTCTGGAGGATGTGTTGGAGCTGTGCCCACAGGCCTGTTATCTCTGTGACCTGGGAGCTTCCCTGGAAGCCAGGGTAAGGGCTGCTCTCTCTAGTCAATGAATATATGCCCAGTGCATCCTTGCTTTAGTGACTTGTGAGGTGCTTTGCTCAGTGCCAGGACTCCTACAAGCAATTTGGGAAATGTGTTGGTGACTGGAGACAGAAGAGAGGACTGTGAACCCACTGAAGTAGTGCCATGCTTTTTGATCAAGAGTAAAAGGCTTTACTTGTTCCTATGTTCTTTCCTTGCACAGTGCCTTGCACTCATACCTCTACTTCCAAAATGCAAGTCTCACCACAGTTTCTAGTTTTCTGTGTTCTGTCCAGTCTACATCTTCCTTGGCAACCCAGTTGCTTGCACCTTCCACTTTGAGTCACCCAGCCAGCATCCATGGGTAGGGAGAACAGGCTGGGTCCACTCACATGCAGCACAGAAAGGCTGGATGCCTGTTCAGCTGTGTAATGGACCTTACCAGAGACTGGGATTAGGTGAATGAATACCTACGAGGTGCAGGAGTTGTATTTCTCAGCCATTGACGTAATGATAAGTGTATGATAAAAGGTTGCACAAAAATTATTACTGCTTGCAGTAGACACCTGTGAGAGTATAGGGGAGAAAAAAGCAACCAAACTTGGAGAATTTCTGTGTCTTTTCAGGCCTGAAAGTGAGCTTTCTCTAGAGCCTTTGGTCCACAACATTTGGCATTTTGCTGAAGACTAAGCTAGACTGATCAAAAAAGAGCTAGATTGGTCAAAAAGACTGAGTTAGACAATGATGAGGGACCAATTACTACATGCATTGTGCTCTGTGAAATTGTCTTCTTGACTTTAGTATGCTCATAATATACAGAGAGTAGTTTATAAGAAGGGCCAGCCTTGTTGCTGGGATTGTATACATTGAATTGAAAGTATTTTCCAGCCATCAAAATAGCCTTTAAGAGTGCATTTAAGTTTTGACTCATCTTCTCTCTTATGCTTCCGGTTGAAGCATACCAAGTGAGTAAAAATAGCACAACAGAGCTGAAATTCTCTCAGATACTAGTGGGGTCCATGGTTCGTGCTAAGTTAGATCAGTCAAGAGAACCTGGATGAAACAAAGCATGTTGAGCATCTGGAACAAAGTGCATGGCCTACTACTGTCCCCACTCAACACCCTACTCTTCCCACCTCAGAGGCTCTCGCTGATACATTTATTTAAACAGCAGAAGTTGTGCTGTTAGGCAACCACTTTGGCGGAGGCAGGGCCAAGTATCCCATTGTGTTTTGTCAGATTGCTTTTCAGCTGGCTGAAGTTCTTCAGCCATGCAGTATTACCAGCTCTGTGGTTGGGGTCAGTGGGGAGAGACGTGTGGTGTGAGGGTACATCCCGACACGTGCTCAGTGTCATCACTTTTTCAAAGCCCATGTGATACCTGCTCTTTCATTGCTCAAGACGCTGAAGCCCACTTGCAGAAAAGACAGGTTTTCCTCAGTTATTTCTTATTTATTCTCCCCCTTAATGCCATTAATTGATTTTCTTTTACTGTGGCCAAATACCTGGACCTCAGTTCCATCTGAGACCAAAGGTACAGAATACTTCTAAAAACTCAATGCAATTAGTGACAAAGCCCAGTTAAAATTTCATCCACTACTGAAAATTCACAGTGGAACAATGCTAATTCTGCAGCATGTGAGGCATAAAAGACATCAAAAGAAGTCCAGTCCTGCTGAGGAGGACAGGCATGTCTTGTGCTTAATGCATGGAATGGAGATTCAGGAGTCAGAAGCCAAATTCATGATTTCTCAAATTCCCTGCCTTAGCCTTGATGCCTGCCCTTAGCATTGCCATATACTATCTGAACAAAGTTTCTGTGTGCCTGTTCAAAGCCAAATTTCCTTAAAAAGCCAAAAGGCCTGACGCAACCAAGCCGTGCTCCTGAAGTTGCCATCAATGTGAGGTATGCCAGTTAAAGTGGATGGCTGAATGCTTAACTTTGAGTGCAACTTCGTTTCTTGATCTAACCCACAATGTAGAAGTATTTTGGGCTTGTTGACTTGCTGCTGTGCTAACGCTCATTGTCATGGTTCATTTCTTTTTTGTGTGTTGCCCTAGTGTGAAAATCTGTATCTTTACATTTCCAGTGACAGTCTGGTCCAGACTGAGTTAATATAAAGCTCTGCAGAGAAACAATGGGGCAGGCTGGTATTAAAAGGAAGGGAAGAAGAGGTGACTCAAAGTTTAGGGAGTCTTAGAGAAAGTTTACTGTCTCCCTTTGCTCTCCATTCGACAGAGTTGGCCCATCTAAAACCAACACTGGCCAGCAGCAGTGGGAATCCTTTTCAATCACCATTAGCAACACTTTTATTTCCATCATACTTGACCACAGCAGGCTGCATCCCAGTGAAGAGCATTCCTTTCAGAAAGCCAGCAGACATTCAAGTGCAGCGGATTTACTGTGTGAAAATGGCATTTTTAGGGGCTTCTAAAAATGTTTAAATGAATGCTCTTTTTTTATTCTTTCTCACAGCTTGATTCTCAGCTTAGAAAGCCCTTCTTGCTAAACAGTTTTAGAGTTTCCTACAGGAGCTTAGAAGTTAGGTCAACATTTGCAATATGAATGTTCAGTTGCTGCTGTGAAATTACACATTTCTTAAGGCCTCTATATTGTTAAAACAAATGTTTGTAGCTATTTTGTTCAGGGTGAATGAATTGGCCTTAGCTATGCATATTTTCAAGACAACAAAAGAATTCTGCAGTCTTTTCATTTCAATGAAACTCTGCAGTAATGTTTGCAAGGATTTCTTGCTCTGACTAGAAGGACAGCTTTCCATAGCACAGCCCTATGCAAGTTGAAAAGAGCCAAAGGGAAAAATCTCCCTCCAGTTTGGCCCTATTCCTAAAATTTTCCATATCTCGTTAATCAGGAGACTGGTTTCAGGGCAGAGGGAGCCAGTGAAGGGACATAAAGGGAAAGCTTGTTTGTTGGAGAGAACTTATAAGAATAAAGTCTGTATCCATTACCAATCATAGCTAAAGCAGAGTTACAAGGAGCTGGATAAATTCAAGTCATAGTGCAGTGGAGTGCACTCCTCAGACTTCCCTTTACTCCCCAGACCATATTAAAGAGGCTCAGTTTGGTTCCTTTCCTGTGTAGAAATACCTGGGCTCATGCCAGTCCTGGCTGGAATCAAAGGGAATCTCTCTTCTGCAGTGAATTATGTGACAGGCAATTATGTGCAAATAACTATAAAAGTATGGGTTTTGTCAAGTTCCTGTAAAATCCCTATTTTGTGTTCACAAACTTTTACTGTCTTCTTCCCTGAAGCTGAAGATTTTAGAAGCAGCTTGTGAACTTTGTGTCCCTCATAATTTATTTTTTCCTGATCCCACTTTTAGGGTATGGGCTGCCCCTGTGATGGGATTTTCACACTTTGATTCCACATACCTCTCCGTACACAACCTGTAATTGTGTTCCAGGTCCCACATCCCTAAATTATTAGCCCAGTCACAATTTTTTAGAATTACCACGGAGAAATTATCATATTTAGGCAGTTTGTCAGCCCACCTATAGGATGAATCATCTCCCTGAGTGATTGTAGCTTGTTGTTAATTACGTGGCTGGGTGAATCATCCTCTAACTGAGATGCCACCAGTAAATTCAGGGTCAATCCAAGCCTGGGGTGTTCCTGCCTAAAGCTCTTCTGGTCATTCAAAGCAATGGGTACAAATTTGGTTTGTGCTAATATGAAAACATAATGCAAAATGCAGTCTGAAAACTGCATGTGCTGTGGAGCAGTTTGACATACTTCTGATGTTCTCAGGGAATAAGTGTGGCAACACTTCGGGAGTCACGAACATAATTTGAATATTGGGCTTTTTAATTGATCCCAGTCCTGATGAAGACCAACTTGACATTACATACTCTATGGTCACTGGCACAGCAGGAGTAGTTAGGCAGAGGGGATTGAGTGGTGTGTTCATGAAAGACCTAATGGAAATTAAAGATAAAATGGTGCCTCCAGGAAATTATGCTCCCCCATACATGTGGTGTGTTCTTTCTTATACCAAGAATATAGGGAATATTTAATGAACTGGATCTTAAGTCAATATAGTGTGTTCCCCACTGCAACTATGTGGTCTCCATTAAATACAGTACAGTATTTTTGATGGGTAAGCAGATTGGTTTCTTTTGGTTTTTTGTTGCTGACATTAGCCAAGAGCTTACATTTCCAATTTCCTACAGTAAATTGTGCTTGTCCACTTTTGAAGAGTACGGAACAAAGGTGTATAAATGTGTATGTCAAGGGCGGCACTGTGGAAGATGGAGTTCAATAGTGCAGGTTCTGCTGGTTTTAAACTAGATTGAGGTGAATATTTACCTGACTGCCAGTTGTATTTTTTCTAGAAATCACTGCCCTACCTAGAGTTCTCATGTCCTTGTGCACTCCTAAATGATAATAATATTTAGTTAAAAGGTATTTGGGCTGCAATACTGTATTTAAATGACTGACTCATTCAAGTGCACTACAGACTGTAAGTTAGAACTTCATTGCAAGTTGGCCAATTCAGACTGAAGGTGAAATGTGCCCAAGGAACATGAGTTTATCTTGTTTCTGCCAAGTAAAATCATTCTTGTTTCAATGGTATTTTCCAGTGTAATGTTTATTATTAGGATGTAGGTGGGAAAGTGCGTGTCTCCTATTTTGGCAACAAAATCAGTAGCCGCTGCTGAGATGATTTGAAAGTGCAGACAATGCAATGTTCACAGTGATCAGACTGGAGCTATTGCTGCTATGTCAGATGCCAAAGATACATAGTTAGAGACTTCATTCAGGGAGAATGAGGAAAATTCATAGTCCCATGACATTAAACAAAGAGAACAGCCAAAACCCTTATTATGTATTTCCTTTTTTCCATTTCTTTGTATGTGTTTTTTTCCTCTTTTACACTTCTCCGTGTCATAAGTGTTCTTTGTTTAAAAGATTTTGTAGGTGTTGGTTACAAAAGCATCAGAACCTGTAGTTTGATCCATCCAACCAGCTCCTCCTGCCACAGACAGCTGTTCTTTCCTTCAAACCCTCCAAAACCACTCTGACCTAGATGCTTCATTTTTAAAAAGTGAATCATCAGTCATAACCTTTGCAGTAAGGAGAAGATACTTCTGAACAATAATTGAAAAATTTCCTTGCATTCCTTTTCAAATAGTGTCTGTTGCTCTTTGTGTAGCAACTGTTCTTTTTCTGTACCTAGCAGTTCTTCTTACTATGTATCTAACTTTTTCATCCTGTCTCATGACATGCTGATGATTTGTCTTCCCACTTGTATCACGTTCCCTGACTTTTACCCTTTCTATCTTGTTTCTATAGGCCTTTCCCGGTACCACTGAAATTAATGGACATTTTGGCAATTTCTATGTCTACAACAAAGCAGTATGCTGTCTAAGTGTTGTTCCACCTAGCCCACTAGTAAACGTATCAGGTTGCCTGGGAAACTCTGTCATGCTGGTGCTCTACAGGAAAACCACCAATGCTTTTGTCAGGTTAGCCAGGATGTACATCATTGCTAAAGAAGCAGTCGGGATGTATGGAAAATTAAATCAAACTCCCAAGATGAATTGGAGATTGGCATTCTCCCAGCTCTGTTCCTTAGGCTCCTCTCCTTAGGCTGAGATCTTTCGCAGACACATGCTGGAGGAGGGATCAGGAAAGAAGGGAAAAGATGGAGTAGGAGAAAGAAACACTTTAAATGTCCAAAGGCAAAAGATTAGCTCTCCTCTGCAGTAGTTTCTAACTCTCTGAAAACCTCTTGCTTTCAGCTACTGAATGAGTACTCACCATTCCAATTTCTACTTTTTTTTCTTTGACTCCATTGAAGTATAAATATCAGTCTGTCTAGTAAGGTAGTTTGTCTTTTGGAACAGACAAAGGTTAAAAAGTTCTTTGGAAAACTTTACAATAATATATAAAGAGCATGTCACCTGCCTTGTCTCCACACTGGAGAGCAGTGTTCCAAAATCTCTTAGTGAACTCTTGTCTTAAGATTCCTTTTTAGGTAAAATAAGGTTGTCCATGTAAACCAGACAAGGCAAACCAATTGGAATCTTAAAAAAAGATCAGTGGTTGAGAGATGAGGGATCACAAATCAGGGACTGGAAAAAATGTCTATATTTGTCCTGGACTTATCCCCTGTAAGCACTTTAGTGATGCATTAGAAAGCCAGTAACCCTAAGCTTTTTCTTTTCTGTAGAAACCAAAGAGGCATCTCCAAAGAATGATTCTGCTCAGCTAAAACCTGAGTCAGCCTGTCCACATAAAACATGTCCCTTTCTTGATGATAAGGGATGCAAAGGGCAACTCATTTTCTACTTTTGGCATTTCAAGCAAATGCTTAAACCTAGAAGAAGATTATATTGGTCCTTTATATATACTGTGAAGTTACAGTGCGTATGAATCTGGAGACAGAAAAGAGGATGTTAGAACCAGGAACACAGAGGAAGGACTGGCACATGAATGAGGTTGTACATATGGGGCAAAGGAAAGAGAAACGTTAATGGTAACCAGGAATAGATGAGAGTGATGGGCACTTGACAGAATCATCTGTGGTGATAGAGAGGCGGAGATGTGGAACAATGCCCCTGTTTTCAGCCATGTTCAGTCCACATAGGGTAACAAGACAACGTTAGAAGCTGAGAGTTAGGATTGCTTGGGAGGAGACAGCCAGATCATCTCTGGGTGTACTGGGAACTGGCACAGATAGACTACATGCAAACCTCTGTTTCTGAGAAGCTTAAAAAATCAGGGATTTTATGGATAAATTATCTCACTCACTGTCATTAATAATTTGCAGCAAAAGCAGACAAAAATAAAATAACTTTTCCCTGTTAAAAAAAACCACCCTAAATATTTTTTATTTTCTTTCAGATATTTGTGCAGGACCAGTATATCATAGCAATCCTTGAAAAGTTAGAAAATTTGTTTACTAAGAGACCATTGCTCTCCCATTTGTTTATTGCTTCATCTGACACCTTAAGGACTTCCCATGTTCCTGAGGATTGTCTATAAATCTTGTATCTTGTACCAAATTAGGAAGACCATCTGTTGAAGAAAATCTGTATAAGGAGGTTTCCTGGAATGCAGCACTGATGAAGCTGCACCTCTACCATCATCTGAAGTGCTGCTTCCTCTGCAGAGAAGGGGCCAGGACTGGTTTTCTGTTGAGCAACACAGAGCTCCAGTGAATCCATAATTTGCAAATGTCTGTTGATTGAATTTGTGTATTAATGGTTATAAGGATCTTCCTCCTTCAGCTATAAATCAGATTTTATGGTATTAATTCATAGGAAATTATTAAAGCATCCCAAATAGGTAAAGATTTACAGGTTTAATATTAGCTGCTTGACTGGCATCTCCTCTTGATATTGTAGTGCCAGAAGACTGATGGGAGTGTGCTCATTTTTATGGAGTTTTTCTTCATTAATAACCTGTTTCTGACTCCCTCACACATGTGCTAGGGACACAGAGACAGTTATTTGTTCTGAATATGAGGCACTGCAGTTTAAATGTTTTTCCTTCATTTCACAATCCTGTATTCTCAGCCTTAATCAGCAACTCACTACTGGGAGTGAAACAGCAAGGCAGTCGGGTTATGTTCTTCATGATGAGTTTTTGAAAAGTCAGGGAGATCCACTGTGAAGAGTGTGCTGAGTTCTGGCCTTTTTTTCATCTGAGCATGCAAAAATTATTTCCATTTTGAATAATGTGCAATCTTTATTTAAAAAAAAAATCTTCTTGGGGATTTGAAGACATGACAGCACAGACAGCAGGGATAACATTCAGAAAATCTTTTCCTAGCTAGGATGCAGCAAAGAAGAAACAAAATGTTGTAAGAGAAAAGTTTGTGAATTGGAGAGAGTACAGGGCAATGTAGGGAGTGGCAAAGAGGTACTAATTGGGTCTGGAAAGGTCCTGGATGGTCAGGAGGATGTGGTTGTCTTGTAATGGTATAAAATAGGAAGAACTTTGTTGAATGACATTTGAATTCCAGTGTTTTGGTTCCTGGATGTGCATAACTTGTGTATCTCTAAGTAATCACATTTCTACAGCAAATAAGGCTGTGTAGGCATCTCAACTTTAATCTCCTATTAAAATAAACATTGCTGCAGAACTACCTCCATGTTTAATCCAATTCTTTAGGCTAATAACAAACTTGAGGGTGCTCCATTTGATTTTGATATGAACATTTTTCTTTTCTGGAAGGCACTGTACCTTTTGATCTCCTGAAAATGAGATGCTTTTTTGATGTCATCTCTCTCTTATAGGTCACACTGCTATTCAGTAAACAGTGAGATCCTGACACCACTCATTTCTCACATTGCTCAAACCTAGTTCATAAGGCCACTTAGGGATGAGGTATAGTCAGTTTTATCCATCATGATGGAACATGGATAAAATCAGTAGTTTCCAAACTAATACACAGATATAAAGGTTTGCCAAGATTTATCTGATCTTGAGAAATTTTCTTGCTTTGATTCAGCTATTAAATCTTGTTTGAAGAAGTTCACAAGTCAGAAACATATCATCAGCTGATGGTGTGACTGGCAGGAGTCAATGCAATCATACAGCTCCACTATGCCTGAAGAACTGTCCCACTTCCTGGATGTTGTTCAGAATCCCTTTCTGTAAAAGGCAGCAGCAGTGTCATTGCCACTTCAGCATGGTATAGTTATTGGTGGGAGGGAAGGATTCTTCATGATTGCCTTTATTTAAGAAATGTACATGGTATAAAAAGATTGGACTCTTCTGGTTTTCCTTCCAATAAGTTGATGCAAAAGTGAGTTATTACTACCACAGAGAAACAGAAGAAGTGCAATATTAGGATGTTTCTATTTTAAAGGTGTTCCATTCACAGTGCCTGGAGGATCTTGTGATGAGATGTCACATCAAATAAGAAATACAATACTCAAATTCAATTGTCATGGAAAGAAGGTTTTACTTTTACTCTATTCCAGCACTGAATCCATTCCAGAAAAAGTCTCAGTTTCAGAATTATTTCTGTTTTGCTTTGAATGCAGTTCACATATATTAAATGAAAAAGAACTTTCATGTTGTGATTAGAGAAAGTAGCTCAAAGAACATATTAATGCTACTTGCTCTTACTTTTGATTTCATGTTCCAGAAATGTCTGTGGTGCTTCCTAAAGATCATAAAGCATCATCAACCTCTCCTTTGCCATGCATAATGAAAGCCAGGATTTCAGCAACACTGGAAAGAAGCTTTATTTACATTGCACAAAGGAAAACAACTTTTTGAAAGACCAACATTAACCATGAACAGTACAGCAAATCACAATGTTTTCACAGCAAAACACAATCAAATGTTTTTACTCTAGCCAAAGAACCAGTTTTTTGATTCTGAGAGTAGCACTGTTATTATTTAGAAGGCCTAATACTGTTTACCCTTGGCTATTTCAATGATATTTTTTAATAATTTCTAGATCCTCACTTGTTGTCTTTGCTTGTTTGAGAAATACATTTTTCTTATGGTCTGAATGCAGTTTGAAAAGGTGTAGGAGACTCCCAAGGATTTCTGCTGAGACAAGTCAAATACTTGCTGCCTTTCTGTTACATCAATTGATTCAAGTTTTTAATCCTTCAAAAGCAATTTGATGCAAAAGTTGCATCTTCATGTCTTGAAACTCTACATTTCCTTCTCAACCTTCTTTGTTCACTGTTCCAAAGAGAACACAGCTCCCGTGCTTCTAACAATAATAATATAGATCATTATATACATTACTTGTAAGAGCTCCTGGGACATCTTCCTGGTAGTTTCCTTCTGGTATGATCTATGGGTATTTACATTAAAAATCTGTGACCGCTTGAAAAAAATGGATTAGTATCACAGTGTTCCTGTTCCTGGTTTGTTGTTTTTCATGTACCTAGGAAAGTCCCATCCTACCTAACACTAATCTTTTTGGCATTGCCCTTTAATTGCTGCCACCCATCTGATCAAAACAGGGCAGAGGCTGCCAAGATCTAGTATTTCCTTGCTTTACTCCTGGAAGAATTTCCTGCTTTATTCAGTCTCCTCATTCCTGAATGTTTTCTGTACATCCATTTGTGACTATTCCCCAAGATATTGTGTGCTTATAATTAGTGGAACTTTTAAGCATATTTAGGCCACTGTTCCATAATCACCTCTTTTTCCCTCTTTTTCAGTCATTCTTCTGTGATAGGCAAATATATTTCATGACATAATAATGTCCCTTGGTAGATTTGCTCTCATTATCTTAACGTGAATGTTTATAAACAATGGACTCAATGTGCCAGTTAAAACAGCTTTTGATTTTGCTTATCTGAAGCCAAAGTTCTCAGCCCCTTGTGCACAACCAAGCCATGTGTAAAAAGATATTCAGCTTTGAATGAGATTACTAACATCTGTTGCTGCACATAGCATTTAATCTTCAAACACCATCAACAACAAAAAAAATCAGGCAATCAGAAATGCAGGAGTGGAGAAACATGGGTGCTGTGACTTCAGTTTCAATTGCTCTTTACTGCTGCCTTGCCTTTTACACTCTGTGGTGTTGTCCTCTCAGCTTACAGTAACCTGCCCTCAGGAGACCTGAGGGTTATACAAGGAAAGTAAAAAAAAAAACTTTCTAAGAAGAGCAACCAAAAATACAGCCACTCCCTCTCATCCTCTGGGCATTTTGGTTTCAGCACAATGCAGGGGTGGAAGGGTGGTAAGTGAGAGGTACTGGTCAAGTGTTTATGAAATAGTCTCTGATATGAAAAGACTAACCTAACCTTTATGGTAGAATTAGCTCATAATCACTCCAGTTTGCTTCTGCTAGTATCCAAATACAATTGTATATCTCTTCTTCTTTGTGATACTCCTGAGAGATAAACGATGATTGCAATTTCCCAACTGTCCTGAAGAACAGAAAGTATCAGCCATACCTTCAGGTGTTCTTTGCATTTGTCATTGAGACACATCTTGACAAATTTGTTTTTCTTTTCCTTTCTCTGTTCAGAGAGCTAAGATGTCTCCTGTATCAGGAGCTGAACCTTTCAAAATGCTTGGACCCTCACCTTGGAGCTTTTTCAGAAAGCTTGGGAAGAGCCCTGCTTCCAAATAGATGTATTTTTTCTTTTTCTGGATGACAGATGGTCTTGGCTTGTCACAGAAGTGTCCAATGCTCCTGGAGTCTGATAACCTTAGCCAACTGAGTCACAAACCTGTGTATTCATGAATTCTTGATAACTTTGCTGAAACCTCACAAATTCTCTTTACTGTTTTTCTGAGTCATAGGGATTCTCCCATGATTCACTGAGGGCTCTGTCAGACTTACATTTGTTGTGCTCCATGACATGTGTCTTGAGGCTATGATGCTTTTTAAATACAGGTTAAAAATAGCATGGAAGTAATAATGAGAATAATATAACAGACTGATGAAATAAAGTAAATCAAAGTTTAATGGTAGCAGTAGAATTTAGTTATGACATTTTAGTTATACTGGTCTGTCTTCTAGAGTTTTAGGTCCTTGAAGAAGGAAATGTTTATGGAATTTTGTTGTATAACATTGCTGTTTTAAATGTACCTGCTTGTTTGGTGCTATTATGTCAAGGAGATCGGATGTCCTTGACTGCTCTGAATTTTCATAGATTTCACAGAAAGTTCATCATAGGCTTGCACAGGCTGCTCCATCAAATGTAAATTCAGGTCTCATGTCCTTTTCAGGAGTCATGGTTAGTGAGCTTGCCCCAGAATTTCCTATGTGATTTGTGTTTGGTACCTGTGGTTATACCCTAGTATTCCTTGCAGTGGAACAGATGTTTGTCATATGGTCCTAAACATGGAAATCATCCTGGTCTTTCTGAGCCATTTGTGTGCCAAAGAATTCAGTTATGGCTCTGAATGGGCCTGGGCCGTAGCACTGTGAGATGAGTTATTTAACAGAAATTCTAAAGTGTTTGGCACATTATGTTTACCAGGGTGAGGCAAACAGGAATGAAATGCAGTCCTGGAAAGGGAGCTGTCATGCAGACGACTCACTGCAATCAAATGCTTTGAGAAAATATGGTCTCTAAATGTTATGTCTACAACTAATTAACTTTATTTATTGTAGGACCTATAGAATATGGAAACTGTGAAGTTTAGGGAAAATTAAATTAGGTTTTCAAACAAATGCCAGGCTGCCCAGTGTTCCTTTATTTTTGAAAAAACTCCAACACTCTCTTTGCCAAGTAAAGTGAAATATGCTAAAATGAAAATGTTGATGTGTTTCAAGAAGGAAATTCAGTCACTGACTGAAACCTTGCTTTAAAAAATTGAAATGTTAAAATCATCTAGGTTTCAAACTTAAAAGTAAGCTCATATATACACAAACTTTATTTAATCAGGAACTTTGACATTTCTACTTTAATCCCCTTCTGCAGACACTGTGTTTTCCCCTATTGAAACATGCACAACTTGCAAAATATACTCACACTGAAATAGGCACACTTGCACTAGAGCTGACAGACTTAGTTCCAGTTGTGACTATATATGTATGTATGTGTCATACAATAAATATGGGTTTTTTCCCCACTTCCTTACTAATGTCTCAATATTGTTTGAGTATACTTGCATAAGAACTGATACCAATAGAGAGTTGATGCTATCTGCTCTTGACTATAAGGGTGAGTAGGAAAAAGATTAGGATTCAAATTCCTGAATACTGTGATCTTAAATGCAGTGTGTGTCAGAGCAACAAGTAAAACCAAGTGATACCTCACTGATGCCCAGTGATAGAATAAGCCATGTGGTTTTTGCCTAAGTATTTTGATGATTTGTAATTGCATCAAAAGACAGTGAGAGGAGAGAGGAGATGGATGTACCCTGTCGTTACAGAGGGTGGGTATCTGAAGGGCCAAATCTCTATGGGACAACAAAAAGAACACCTTTCCAAGTAGGTCTTAGGAAACAATTTTTCTCTGCAAAAGCTACTGATCCTCATCCAGCACTGAGAAAATAGATTGAGTAGTCAGGAAATTAGTGATCTTAGGCAAATTCACACTACATAGCACAATCCATTTCAACTTCAGATCTTGGAAAAACTGAAGACTAACTTCAGGAATGAGCAGCAGGCTGGCACTCTTTTTTTCCTCATCCAGATAAAAGTCCTGCATCTTCGCAAGCAAAACCTTGCTCTGTGCAATCCTGCATCATTTGTAGAGCAGTCCGGGAAATCACAGCTCTGCTCACCAACCAGCATGGCAATGTGGTCATATGAAGGGCAAGAACATAGGGAAATATAGGCTGGATATTAGGAAAAAGCTTTTCACAGAAAGAGTGATAAAGTTCTGGAATGGTCTGCCTGGGGAGGTGGTGGAGTCACCATCCCTGAATGTGTTTAAAAAAAGACTGGATATGGCACTTGGTGCCATGGTTTAGTTGAGGTGTTAGGGCATGGGTTGGACTCAATTATCTTGAAGGTCTCTTCCAACCTAGTCATTCTGTAAATTCTGTGAATTCTTTGAACATCTTTCTTCAGCCTGGTCCGGGCAGTGTCAGTGCAGCACTGAGTCTAAGTTCACAGGGAACCCCCCCAAGTGCCTTTGGGCTCCGTACTAGAGGAATTGTGCACGGGAGCCAAGAGAGGCAAGCCCTAAGAAGGGCTGTAGCCAAAACTATAGAAATCAAGTCTAGGTCTGAATAAAGAACTTTGCTGACCAAATCTGGATTGTCACCATTGCTTCTATTTAATGAGACCCTGTGGAAAGCAGTTCCTTGCACTATTAAACTTCTGAAAAAGGGGGAGCAGAGCCTCTAGGTCAGTGATTAACCAACTAGAATAATGAATTGCATGTGAGACACTTTGGGGGATAGATATGATTCCGTTTGTGGAAAGAACGAGGTGTCATTTCATTTTTTTAGGGATGTAAGTTTGTAACTAATTTTTGTCTCTCCTTGCCAGCATACTGGTTTGAATGTTAATTTAATTTTGCAGAATATCATTTATGTAAATGTAATTAGAAGGGAAACATGATCGGGAGATGCATAGCACCAAAGAAAATTTATTACTCCAAGGGGTATTGCTCTAATCATTCAACTGCAATATTGAGTTTCCCAAGATTTAATCTAAAAGCAATAAATTACAAAAGGCTAATGTCCTGTCCAACAAAAAGCTGTCATGAACCCAAGTTTCTGTGGGGAAAAAATTCAACTTCATTTCAGCAACAGGCTCTCCTCGTTTACACATTCCTTTTATGATTCCAGTCGAGTCAAAGTAAAATGAATACAAATGTGAGAGTTTGAACACTTTCCCTGAATATGTATGTCTGTTGGTGATTGTAATAATCAGCAATTCAAGGCACTGGGACTCTGTTATCTCATGCAAAATTAGGAATGCAGTCCTGCAAAGATACCTCTGCAAATTCTTCTCCCCACCTTCACATGACCCTTTGATTTAAGGGAAGGCAAACTTGAGTCTGATTAATTCCAGCGTCCATATGAATGTCTGTTGCTAATGTGCTGTTGTCTTTGTTCTGCCAACAAAATGAATGAAAAGAAACAAGCTGTCCTTCTGCCTGTGTTAGTGACTGCAACCTATGTACTCTGTGGGAAACACTGTCCATGTGGGGAAGGCTTCATTTTGACTGTGATGACCTGGATTTACTAATGAGACAATTTTGCAAGGTGGAATTAAGAACAAATCAAATAATATTGTGTGCCTACTTCTCAAAGCCCTTGAATAGCAGTTCTGATGTTCAAGGAGCATCTCTCCACTCAAGTAAACCTACAGGAAAAAAAGTCAGGAAATAAACAACAGTTAGGCAAAATAAAAATTAGTAAACTTCCTAATGTGTGGGCTAAAATACTGTTAAATGTTGGGGTTTTGTGGTGCAATTTAGTATGAAGGCTGATGCCAACATTACACTTCTCTGGAAGTGGAGTAATTAGTACAGGAAATAGGTTTCTTATATTTTATTTAGCCAAATTCATCTCTGGTTTAACTCCACTGTAGCCTGCATTGTTTGTTCTTATTTCCCAGTGTTTCTCTCTGTAATTCTTCATATCATGACCTTTAATTCCCTGTGATTGTCTTTTATTTTAGGTAGGGGCCATAGTTCCTCTCTCAATTTGTTACTATCAATTATGTCATAAGTCTTCATTTTTTGGCTTGCAAAGTGAAACCCATCAGACCTACAACAAGTTTTTACAAAGTACTCACTGGCAGGTTTACAGATTCCTACAGCTGTACATGGGGCACAAGGAGAAGTACAGGGCTGCAGCCTCAAAGGCACGGAGAAATAGAACTATGAGAGGACTGGGGGAAAATTCAAGGAACAGATTAAAACAATTCTGTTAAAAGCAGAGAAGGAGGGCCTCAACATTTGAGCTGCTCATTTCCATGTGGAGGAAAAGTACATCTTAGGAGGATGGCTGAAAGCAGTAATGAGCAGCCCAGAGAGTGAGAGAACGTGCCTGAACTTGTTGGGTCATACACACAAGCTCTTGAGGCTCAGAACCTGATGCTCACCAGTGAAGTCAAGTCAGTTATGAATACGATAACTGAAATCAAATCAGTATCTTTTTCCTTGTCCCAAGTAACTTCTGGGGATAATGATTGTGGCTGAGATTGTTGTGAGGATGTGGAGCATGGGTCAGTGCTGGGATCCCATGATATGATGGCCCTGGGGAGACAGAGGCCTACTTTCTCTACCTGCCTTTTGTACTAGTTGCAGAGTTGAGGTCCTCTGCTTCTCAACTTTTCTTACAGGGCTGCTTCCATGTAGCAGACACCCCAACTTCTGTTTCAGTTCAGCTACCCCAAAGTCAAACTGAAAGGAGGAAAAGATGGTTCAATAGATTCATAACAACATTCAGACTCATCAGCTTTTGTTCTGTAGGGTACTGGTGTGAAGTTGTTAAAGTTGTAATTCTCCACCCACAGTTGTTTAGGGAAGTCCAAACGTGTGCAGAAGAACATAGGACAGACTGCTGTGGGTACATCTAATTAACAGTCAATATGCACAGTACTAATCATCTCATCCTTGATTGTGTTCAAGTACATCATAGATCAAGACAACAGAAAGCTTCAGGTCTCTGCTATAAAATTGCATTGAGGTTGTGTTACACCAGCTTTAGTTCCACAGCTTTTTGAAAGCAGAGCAGTAGACAAGGACAAAACCACAATGTAATGGTGGGAAAGGTCCTGCCTTGGTGATCTATCAGGTACACAGACTGCAGGATGTTGTACTAAGAGGCCTTAGAAGTATTTTTAATTTCACAAGATGTAATTGGTCTAGTTGTGAAATAATGTCTAAGATTTTTGTGTCTTTAGTTTCTGCATAACGTCGGAAGGGGAACCCTGCATCATGGAAAATGGTTTTTGCCCCAAGTCAAGACTACTGTTCTATAATTCCTTAAGAGACATACATGGAGACTTTATCAGTCAAAGATGATCTTCCAAGATCATCATAATTTATTACGGTTCTTGTGTTCTCATTCCAATGAGATTTATAATTATAAACTGGTAATTAAAGAGGCTCCAGTCTGTAATTCCATAGGAATTCCACTGTGATCTGACATTAATTAGCAACCAATTATAAATTATGATATAACTTTTATGAAACCCACTAGTGTCTGGATCCCTTCTTTCAGTTACAAGGAAATGTTAGAAGGGATTTTGCCTTTCTAAGATGGAGCTTTGTTCACAGGTTGATCGGTACTGCCATGGACTGAGAACATATTTCCATGGCACAGCAACTACATGGATGGGCAGGTTCAATCTGCCATTCTAATCTTTCTTGGAAGAGGCATTTTTCTCACAGGATTTTAACCTTCTCGCATGTCAACAAGTGTGCATTCTTTGATGCTAAGGTTTTATTTGACTTGTGTAAATCAGAGTGAGATGGTGCATTGCTTGATGGCTGATGAAAGCTCTCTCTACCTTGAAAGTATATTTTAAATAATTGCAGCCAATCAGGAAAAAGAGAAAAATAGTCACAGGCTTCAATGAGAATGTCTGTGGGATAAAGAATATGTGAAAGCAGGCTAAGCGGATAAATATTAATAATTCTGGCATTATTTCACCATCTAGCACTAAAGATCTGATATTTAATAAAATTTTTATGTCCCCAAAATCTGACGGGTAAAATTTTACCTAGAGATGTGTTGGTAATAAAACAACTGATGCATATGGATAATCAAGATTTAACACCTCTTTTTCCTTTTTTTTTCTCCTGATTTTCTTTTAATTTTTGGGGGGTTTGTTTGTTTTTTAGTTTTTCAGTTTTTTCACTTTCAGATCAATTATCACCATTACGCGTTTCAGAAAGAAGTGGGAAATGGGAAAATACCCAAATCCATTACTTGCAAAATCATGTAGGGAACAAGAGACCTAAAAGGAGGCAACAGATTCTTTTTGCATGGATGAAATCATGAGGTAAGTTTTCAAAGTCTTGCCTTGCAGATAAATTTCCACCAACTCCACTAAACGTAATGAAAATCACTTGTGTTTCTAAATATTTCTTAGTGCACTTCTCTCTTACCTCTTTGCAGCTTCTCCCTATCACCTCCTGCAACTCTTTTGATCAATCCTCCAAGATTTTTCCCAAGAAATGAGACGTCTGATCTGATTGGAGTTTGTGCAGGTAACAGAGTAAAAAGAATTATGATCTTTAAGCCACGTCCACATCCATCTTGCATCATAAAACACCTCTGATCTGAGCACAAAGCTGTTCAGGAAAGTAAAAATGTGGCTTATTTAGCAGCCAAATTTTGTTGACATTGGAGTCCCCACTGTTCCTCAGGGTCATTGTGGTTGCATGGATGTACATCATTTATCTTTCCATTTTTTGTCATTTTACAACAGTGAAATTTATGGGAGCAATCCTCTTATTTAAACTCAGACAAATCCAACAGTCTTGACCAAGAGATAGTCCTGACTGTTGTGTTCTTTCTCATTAAAGGGTCTGTACCTATTCTTCTATAAAATAGATGAGATTTCAGCTTGGAAATTCCCATTAAAATCTCATTCTGTTATGTTGCATCTAACTTGTTATCAGGATATCTCTGAACATATTTGCCATTAAGCCAGAGATGTGTCCCTGACAGTAAGGAGCAGAGTGCAGCTTAAACATAGGGAAATGTTATAAACTGGCTCAATCAGATCAGCATCATCAGCAACTCAGTCTACTCCTGATGGACCCAGAGACTATCCATGACTAAACTTGTTGCTGTTACTTGTAACTACCCCTATAAGGGATTAAGTTTTTAAGGTCGGGCTACATGCATTTCAGATATTATTTCAGATATATTCTGGTTCTGTGCCTAACTAAGATTTAGAGGAATTTGGAGAGCAGCTGGACGGTAAAGCTTTAGGAGGTCCAGCGTCAAAGCAGGGCTCATAGTAACCAACATTCTGCCAGCAAATCCTAATGCTCTATATTTAACCTACTATTAAAATTATGTTTTGTTATTTTTGCTTACCTTAATCTCAGACTTTGGGTTTTTTATGTTTCAGAACAAGGCAAGCTCTCAAGGCTATAGAATTTGTCTCACTGCTTTTTTTTTTAGTTAAGTGTTGATTTGATGGGATCTAAAAGGGCAAATGAGAAAGGCAGGTATTATGTTTCAAGGAGAGAGTTATAAAAGTCTGAACTGCATCTGAAGTATATTTTACTCCTAATAATGAGAACTGGATGAATAGCATTTAAAAAAATATGAACCTGCCCCAACTACATTGCTTCAGATGTAATTGATCTAATGCAGTTCTCCAAAGAATAATTGATATTATATAATCATAACTGGCAGTTTATGTCATGAAAGTGACACTTGACACTTTCCTGCTAACCAGTTTAGCATCATCAATTAAAACATCACTTGTGCAATGACATTTTAGTAACAAGTTTAATATCATAAATTATGACATCACCTTCTTTTATGGCATAAGGGTTGAAAAAAAGGTTTTCTTTAGGAAAGTGAAAAACTAAAAAAAATTGAGGAAGCCTTAAATTGCCTCTCATTCTGTCTTTATAAAAGGTATGTGAGTCATATTCTTCTGGCCACTGTCTTCATTATGGAGGATTTGAAAGCTAAAAAGCTACAAACAATGATGGAATAGAAATTGAGATGAACTTGCTTCAGATAAACACAGAAAATCTCCCAGTAGATAGTAGTGTCCTTTGCATCATACCAAGGAAAATCTTTGAGGAATTGAGAAGAAAACATGGGCATGCTCATGGAACCTGATGAACTCAATTATAGTGCAGTAATATTTCCTGAGGTGTGGTGTGAAAGTTCAAGATTGCATCATTATCCAATAGTCAGTGTTCTTTTTCTTCATGGCCAGTGGCTTTGAAGTAATCCTTTTTATATTATTCTTCTCAGAATGGTCCAATTTTGGTGCTGGAGTCTGGTATTGAGACTCTTCTGGACACTAGATTTTATGTTAGTGATCTGAGTCCTGAGTTGGCAAATGGCTCAATTTATCCATGTCTATTTAGGCTTATGTAACCAGACAGGAGCCAGACATGAATTGAGTTCAGAGGATTCCCAATTAAACAAATGTCTCCATGAATGTGTGTCTTTGTTAAGATTAACTGCAAGGAGTCAGATATTGTCAGTATATCATGTTTTCAGAGCTGGCTTTCTAAAGGCACATGGCATCAGCTTCACTTTCCAAGGTGAATAAGTGTTATCAGTGACCACAGCCAGAAGCGGAACAAGCCCTAACCAAGCATTTTCAAAATCTTTCCGGATTTTTTTTCTTGAACCTTAATCTTTATCTTATTAAGTTGTGCTGAGCTCCACTGGGACTCTATCCTGAGATAATACATCTCTTCTAATGCTTGTATAGAAACTTAGCCTTGTACATGCAAACGGTCCCTGTGAATTCATATGGTTCTCCCATGGCTTGCTTTTATACCAGGTTCTTGGTCTGGATTTCAAGGGTTTGAAAAGTGGGGAAAGAATCCTAGATAAGAAGTCAAATTCACTTTGTAAAACACTGGACGATCATTGTATATTTTCTGGGGCAGAAACATTTCCCTGAACAATCCAGAAAGATTTCCCTTGCTAATTGCCAGACTGTAAACCCAGGATATGACAAATGGGTGCCACATGGCATCTGGCAAACTGCTCTATACACTGGATCAAGTGTCCAGTGCCCAGGAGATACCCTAATTCCAGCAAGAAGGTGGTAATTTAGTAAGTATGAAAACCTTAAATTGCTCACAAAGTTTCAAGCGAATCTATGTAAATTGACAGTGCATATCTTAGTGGGCTCTTGAGGATGCCATGACTTACCTACCCTCTTTTCTTAACATTTTTTCAAAAGTTTTTTTCCCCCATGAATATTTATGTCGATGCCTCATTTGCTGACTGAATTTCCACTCTACTGGAATTATGCTTCCCCATAGTACGTGCAGGAAAGGTGAGCAGTTAGAGGTGAGAAAAAGAGACTCCATGACCTTTAGGAAATAGCAAATGGCACTAGATGAAACCTATTCTGTGAGAGGCTACTTATGGATTGGTTGGAGATAATTACCAAAAAATTATTATCTCACTGCAGCAATTAACTAGTGGTAGATCAGAGCCCAAATCTCCAGAAACTCTGAACTTTCACAAATTGGCTTTGCCCATTGCCACTCTAAAGCAATAAGTAATTCTTAAAATTGGCATGAGTGATAGATACCACATAATTCGAGTTATGAGTATGGACTTATTTACAGCTGGCATTTTTTTTTAAGTGAGTTGTAAATGTTAAGGTGCTAGATTCAGTGCTTATAAATGTGTTTCCTTGGTGATAAAGCTTTCACTAAGCATGTTATCTATCTGTGCTCTCTTATGTGCAGACAAGAAATTATTCACTCTGTATGTTATAGGTCTTGTGCTTTAAAATTGAATCCTCTATTGACTGAGAAACATAGAAATCAAATCCACAGCTGTTTTTTCTTAAAAGTAAAGTTTTGGCAAAAGCAGCAAGGGCTTTAATGCATTAGAAAAGTGTGCATTTTAAAAAGTTGTTCCACTTCCTATTTTCTCTCTACAGTACTCCCTGAAGTTAAGAGTTTTCTTGTGTTTCATCTTGCAGTTTCAGCATAACAGGGTTTTGATTTTGCATGCCCCTCTACTGCCAACTAAATGCAAAGAAGATGTTAGTTTGTGGGGGTACTCATATAAAGAAGTAAACACAGAGAATTAAATCCTTCTGGGACAAAAAAAGCAATTTATCTGATGACTGAAACAGTGGTGGTTGAAAATCTCTTCTGTAGAGACATAGAAACTACTTGGAAAAGGTGAGGTGAGACAGAAAGACTGAGCAAAAACCTCTATGCACTGGGAAATAATGTCACTCACATTTGCATAAGAAACACTGGCCCAGTTTATATCAGTGGGAGTTTTATCATTTTTTCTGCTTAACCTTCCTTTGTAAGTAAAGTAGGGGCTAGTTGGGCCACTGGATATATGTGAGTAGTTACCTGGTCATCCCTGTTTTACTCTGGCCTCCTATGAAAGGATGCTCTTGCATGTCATCAGCTCTAGCACCCAGGAGATTAGAGGGTATATAACACACAAGAACACATAGATGCAAAAGATGCAAAGACAGAGGCCTGCTGCCAGTGAGACACTACTGGTCCCAAAACACTCTCATCCTGGCGCACACGACACATCAGGGTTCGATAGCTATAGATGGCATCATAAAGTAGTGGGCCCCCAAAGGAGACCTGGTCTCAGCTATGCTGTAACTGGAATAAACAACTAATGAGAGAGCTTACAAACTCATGAGGCAGGAAAGGTGCAGAGTATTAATCACTGTGTTTGAGAGTTGAGTTTAAATATGCCCATTGTTTACATAAATAGTCTATGGATTGAAGAGGAATGGATCTGACTTTTTCTTAACCCTCTTGCCAGTTTCAGGGATTGGCTTTTCTTTCGTTCTTGTTTACAGCAGCACAAGTTCTGAAATCCCCCTTATTACACAGAAATCATCAAAGACACCTAATTTTACTTTTTATCTCTAATTTCAGCTTTTGTTTCTATGGTTTAACGTTTTGACAGCTGCAGTGTTGTAAACTGTGAACTATTCCCAGTGATCTTATCTAATTATTTTTGAGTAACCTGCTGATGACCTTGCATATGCAAAACTGGTCCATACATTTTTTAAGAGTTGTTTTGGGGGCTTCAAATAGAGTAAAGTTAATACAAGAACCCATTCAAATGGCATTGAGTTTCTGAAACACAGTAAAGAGAGAAACCTTCTGGCCCTGCAGCTTTGAAAATCTCTTGTCGGCCACTTAGGAAAACTGAGCCAGATTCGGATCTCCTTTGCTACTTGCTCATCTAGCCATATCCCAGCTGTAGCAGCTTTGTGGGAAAATGGGTTCCCTGGTGTATGGTGATGACCCCACACAGGTCTGAACTCTGTTATTCCAACACTTACGTCATTTACGAGATCTGTCAAGGGCTGGCATTGCTTTTGGAGAAACCATAGAGCTAGAGCATAGGGCTACCACACCACAGGCCAGCCCTGCAGAAACCCACATGGAGAATCCCACAGTTACTGGCTGTAGGGATGTCTTGATGTGCTCTCTATCTCATGGGCAGGAATTATGTGGGTTCTAAGAAATCTATTCATTTCTGGCTGGGCATGAGTGTAAATGTAAATATAAAGATTTTGCATGTCAGCCTCCAAGAGGACTAGCACCCTGCAGATGGCTCTGATTAGAGCCCTGAAAAGAGGAGAAAGTTGCAGTGCCTCCTAGAGCCCATATTGCTGCTTTTGGATTTGCTGCTATTGTTGTCTTAATTTTGGAACAGCTTTTGCTGGAGCTATTGGTTAGATCCTAGATTTTGACATTGTTTTGTCTTCACTTATTCTGTTTTGTCTCAGTTTATCTTTGGAAATGTCAAGAAGGGAAAGGGGTACTACTTTGTCAATAGTGTAGGGGACAGAGAGTTTGTCTCCTTCACTTTGGTTGGCCTTGAAATTCCCCTTAATTAGCATTGTCATTAGGTTCTCACTCACATCACTCACTCTGTCTATTCTACTTAAATATACTACCTCCAAATATAATAAATCTGGAAAAACTGTGCCTATTATTTTTCTTTCTAAATCCTGTCCAAAGAAAATGAACCAGCAGTATAGTTCCACTATAGGAACTGCTGGTTTTGCCACTTGATTTTCTCCCCCTTCTTCCTATTTCCCTTTGTTCTTCCCCATATCTCCAGGATACACAAACTCCTTGTCACTATCACAGCTATGCAGCTGCCTGTCAAGGAATACATAGTAAAATTCCTACCATTACCTACTCCTTGTACTCAGACAAGCATTAGGCCAAGATCCACAAATGTGATTTGCTTGCCTGGATTTTACCCATTCAATGAAAGACTCTCTCATTTAAGAGGAGAAGACACAAAGCACACAAGCTCCCCTCTAGCCTGGAAAATTCCTCTAGAACATCTCCCTTGGAAAAACATCTCCATCAAATCAAACAAATACAAGTCTTTTGGGAAGAATTTAGTTTCCCCTAAACTGTGGATTTAGTAGAAAGCAGTTTCCTTTGTGAAAACTATCTGAAAGTGGAGTGAAGTGAAAATAAATATTCCTCCTGTTTCATCCCTGTCCTAATTTATATTACTCAATAGCATTAGTAATAGAACAGGAGAAAAGGACTTTGTAGGTTCCTTAAAGAATTTGATGAATTCAGGTCCCCAGTCTTTTTATTTAAACATTTAAAGAAGTGCAAGAACTGAAACATACATTATTGTCAGTATTTAATGTTGGGTTTCTCAATATTTCTGTATTTATTCTCAATTACAAAACTGACACATTTTAAGTGGTATTTTCATTAGTATTATTTCCTTCCTCTGATCTGAAATATTTTAGAAAAGGTTTACAGATCTGACAAACAAAGCAATAAACTCAGACAAGGTGATTACTTTTCTAGCAGGATGCTTTCCTAGTCATGGGTGACATTTTTAATTTCTCTCACAATGGAGTTTTTTAGTAAGCCCCTTTGAGTTCTTTCTCAGCCAGAGCCAGATCTCCAAAGCAAAGTCCTCCTTACTATGTGATATTTCATTCCTGGAATATCACTTTCTCAGAGCCTGATTATGAGCCAGGGATTATGAAGTAGTTATATTTAAGACTCTAATTTGTTTGGGTTAGTTTTGGGTTTTTGTTTTTGTTGGTTTTTTTTTTAATTCCTCTTTGTTATTCTTCATCTTTTGGTCTTCCTACAAAGATCTTTCAAGAGCACCTGAAATTCTACCAGACACCAAAAGAACAAAGGCAGGTGTTCAGGTGTTGTGAATACCCTGCAATTCTGCTAACCTATGGCTTTACAGGGAGCACCAGTGAACACCAGTTTTGATTTTAAAATAAAATATGCTGCTGCTTTGACATTGCTGGAGGGGGGGAAACAAGTGAACATTATGTCATTTTTTATATATATCCATTGTACTTGCCTGGATTCTCCTTAGTTGATATATCAAGCCTTCATTAACTACAAGATAGATAGGCTAATAGATACATCAGTTAAACCAAGTTGAGCTGAAGTGTCTTAGATAATAAAGCTTTGTGTAAATTCTAATTCAAGCAATTTCATCAAAAAGCATAACAAGTAGCTAATCTGGGATAAAAATGTTTTTTATTTCAGTACTCTGTTCTTCATAATATCCTTCACAGAAGCTATAACGTTATTTTACTCTTTAGAAAAATATCTAACAACATGATTGTCTCACACCGGGCAGAATCCCAGTGGAAATTAAAATTGCATGCATTTTCTCATCACTCTTTATTTAACAACTGGGAGAGTTTTAATATTTGAAACTCAGCAAGAAAATTGTCTTGAAACACAGAGATTCCTTTGGGGTAATTTCACTTTTGTTTTGTGTGAACTTTAGCTGAGCAATTTTTTACAGTAATGCAGATCTGTGGATTGAAGGGCAGTTAGTGGGACTTTCTATATGTGCCTCTCACCTAATACAGAAGAAAAAATCACAAGGAACATTTGAATAAAATAATTTGAATCAGCTGGCCTTATTACTAAATATGCTCTGTTTTGTATTTTTAATTGTTTATTTTAAACCCATATCACTGGGTTTAAAGGTCAACCTGAAAGCAACTCTCTCCCTGCATGAAAGACAGCACAGTTGTGACACTTCTCAATTTTTTTTTTTCTTTATTTCCTTTCTGTAATGGAGAGGACATCTGGCACACCCAAGACACATCTAACATTGTTGGGATTTGGTAATGTAGTTTGCTTGACTCAGAACAGCAGTATCCAAAAGGATGGCTCATCTACAAAATGAGCTGCTTGTCTCACTTCAACAACTAAAGGACAAATGCTTGCAATGCAAAATAACATTGCAATAGTCATAGAAAAGTGACAGTGGATTTAGTAGGGTTGATTCTATCAGCTGATTTCCATTAGAGCCTTTTAATTTTAGCTTGTAATTGTCCCTTGGGAGATAGGTTTGCTAGCAAGACCCCGTTGGCTCTCACACAGTGGCTTCCAATATTCATTATTGCTCAAATCTCTTCTGCAGGTTGAAGATTCTGAGGTCAGTAAGCACCTTGCAGAAATACTCAAATCACACTCAGAGAATGTGACTGTTGCACTGCCTTGCATTGGGTATCATTGCTTGTGTTCAACAGAGCAATATTGACACTCCCATCACTTTGCTTGCACTGTTGATGTTTCCATCTTTAGCATTTCTGAGACAGTGTGAGACCTGCCAGTCCCTATTAGGAATTTGGGACCCTTTCCTCAAGTGTTTCTAGCACAGTCAAAACAGCAATGTCCAAGGCCTGTCTTTATGCAGAACTTTACACTGGAGTTGAAATTATTGCCACTATGTTCAAACACAACTTGCTTGTCGGTTTGGATGATTTCACACCAAAAGATATGATGTTTCTTTATTTTTATTTCATTCTCACTGTAATGTTTTAATCCACAGCATCCCAAAAAAACTCACTTCCTCTCAAACCACGACACCTGTGTATCTTAATCACACCTTTTTCTTCCATTAAAAGTCTCACAGGAATTGTGTTGTCTAGTTCTTCAACTAAAAAAATAATATCTCAGGCCTTTGAGTTGTTTCGGGTGTCAGATCCACCTCTCCACTGCAGCTTTAGCAAGACCAAGCAGAAACAAAAATTAGTCCTGTGCAGATATAGAAGTCAGTATTTGTCAGACCAGAACATTTATCATCAGATTCCATTTCAGTGGAACACTGAGAACCTCTGGGTAAGTGTTTTCCAAAGTCAGGTTTTTCACTTTGGATCATAATCAGAACTAAAAAGTCAGAAGCTCATTCAACTGTTTGTTTCACTTTTTTCTCTGCACCTAAACAGAATACTAAGATTTCAGTAACCGGTAGTGGATGGAAAGACCACGTTTCTGAAAAAAGAATGCTGCTGGACTCAAGGTAATTTCTGGCCACCCTTGTGATCTTTGTGCCATGAACAGGGGCACTGATGTTATTGTCAGTTACTTGTGTGCAACCCAAGGGCACCTGGAGGGCTGCTATAAACCTGTTATTGTCAAATCTCATACTGTTCAACCCACACAGTCAGACATGAGCAGTCTGTCTTTGGATCGGTTACTTCTACCTTCTGCTCAGGCAACTGCTGAGCCAGGGCTGATTTTACATTCTAAGCCTTTGAAATTGAGTTTAAATTAGTTGAGGCCATCATTGTCTTTGTTCTGTTTGTGCAGAGCCCAGCACAGCAAACACCAACCCATGATCTGGTTCTAATGTACAATGGTGTTGTGGAAGGCTAGATATCTATATCAAAAACTAACATTTCCTGCTGTAAATCCCTGTCATTACCTTGTCTGTACTCAGGATTTTGGTTTGTGTCAGTCATAGGTGACTCTTAGGAGTGCCCACAACTCCCACCAGATTTTTCAACAAGGCTGCCATTTATTTCTGTTTGCAGACCACCTTGGTTATCTTTTTAAATATTGCACCTATCATTATTGCAACCCTATCAAAGTCATCATGATTATTTCCTAGTGCCTGTTATGCCTGTATTAGCATGACTGAGACAAGTACATGAAAAGATTTCCCTTTTACAATGCAGCCTGAATACCAGTATCAGAGGAACAAACAGTCATCTTACTGATTGAAGTTGCTTGTGCTGGACAGCATTTTTTTTCTTATTCTCTTTCTATTTTAACAAGGGCTATCAATTTATTTCCTTTTTTTCTTGTGAGATTTTGCCTTCTGGGTAAAGAGCATCTTTTATCTCCCCTTCTACCTCTTTTCCCAAACCTTCTTCTGTGCTGGGAAGATTGAATGTATACGTGATGTCCCTTTCAGAAAAAATATTCATCATATATTGCAAGTATTGTCATTATGATGTATTAACATAATGCATCATCAGCGAACTGTCAGGGTGAAGATTTATTACCCTAAAATAAGTTATGATGAGACATTGAGGAATGGGTTGAGAGAATTTGTGTTTATTTTTCTAAATTAAGGATTTTTAAAGTAAGTTTTAAAATCTCTTACTTTCATGAAGTAATAGAGTTAGGAAGGTCGCAGAAAAGAGGACTTGAATCAGAAACACCAGGACTCAGCATAAGAATGTACTATTTTTTTCCCCCTGCCGGTAGTTTCTATGAGTTCTGTAAAGTTTCAGTTTCTAGCATAGATGAATGTTAGGGAGCAGCCCAAGTCATTTTAATCAACCTGAACCAGACTTTATTGTTTATCCTTTAAAGAAAACAGTCACCAAAGCACAAAGGCTTGATCTGAAATAGGCAAAATATGTTAAAATTGTAAAAAAAATTGCATTTTAGTACAAAAGGGTGTGTTGAATGGACTTACTAAAAACCTGATAGCAATAGCCTGAAACCAGGGAAAGCTTTTCAGCAGGTTTGCACAGACTTCAGCTCAAGCTCCTTCTTTGTATCATGTGGTGAAGCCATGAAACTTGGCACATTTATAGCATTGTAACATAAAGCCATCTGTGTACAAGTACAAACTTTTTCTTATTGCCAAAGTGCTTAATGTAATTACAATCAGGCTTACTTCTCCTCTGCTCAGTTCATCCATATGCTGAGATGGATGAAAACTTGCATTGCTAAAAAATCCCACAGCATCTGAGTTTGTGTGCTGCTTACATCAGTGTGCATTGCTAACCTTGTAAATCTTAGGCACTTTTGCATTTTAGGAACACATATAAACTTGCAGGATGTCTTATGGGAAAACTCCGAACAGAAATATGCCCCAAAATTCAGCCTGGATTCTTTTCTTGTTAATGACACAAGACACCTGGCTTAGGAGCTCAGCTGTCCTTGCTTCCCTGTATAGTCCATGAAAAGTCAAGAGGTGACACACAGTTTGGATGCCTGAGATGGGAATTACTTTCAGGAGGCAACTTTTACTCTTTGCTGGATGGAAAATAAATGCAGAGTTCCTGCTCAGCTTGTTCACCACTGAAAGAATGTTGTATTAATTCTGAGTGTTGGCAAGCAGCTGCAAAGTAGTTGCTTCATCTTAAAATTCAGTCTATGTGTGTTCAAATACAGTATTATCCCATGGCTTTAATGATATTCTTTTATTTTCTGTGTCATGGTATTTGCATGCAGTTTTTAAAATTTGAATGTAATATTGGTCAGAGCTAGTTAATTACCAAGGTTGGTTGTAAGTTAATGAATGCACTGTGCTTGTTGCTGACTGATATAATTACTGATAAGTGGTACACTGAACTGGACCCTTCAACCTCCAAATATTTACTTGACTTTATCAGTGGAGATGGTCTATCCAAAAGGAATACTAACATTAAAAAGAAACATATGCAGTGGATGCATTTGCAGGCACAGGGAGTATGTTTTCAGGAAAAAAATTGCTGGAGGCAAAAGGTGGTTATGCCAAAAAAGTCTGTAAATTTCTCATCCTGAAGGAAAATAATGATAAGCCACTTGAGTTTGGCCAGTTTTAGGAAGATAGTTCAGTTTATTACCTAAAATGTAGGTGTGACATTATTGCCAAACTTACACAAGTTACCTCTACTCAAAGTTCTTTATAAATTCAACTGCTATGAATATAGGAAAAAGTCTTCTTCTTCCATAAGTCTCAGAATAGCTTAATCATTTATAGTGGCACAGAAACATTGACTCAAGCCAAATTTATTTTGAAATGTTATCAGAAATGGATATGTACAGATGCTTACAAAACGACTGCATTTTCCAGATACCAAATAACCAGTTTCTGCACTTAAAGAAGGCTTTACTGGCTCTCCATTAGGATATGTAAATATATGCTTATGGTTAAAAATGGAGTCCTCTGTATGGACACCATATCTCCATCTCAAATCCAGCAGGGATTTGCTTTTCTAAACTGAGATGTAAGAGAGACACAAGTTTTTAACTGGTCAAAAATTGTGTATCTTGTACAGATGATCAACTAATCTGCCTGATGGAAGGAGGTAGGCCTGATCCTCTCTAGTGTCAAGGGGATGAGCTTATCAGGATCACCTTATGAAACCGAATTTGAGGGAAGATTTGTGTTGGTATCTGTAGTCTGCTGGTAATTAGTTAATTTCTTAATTTTGTGATGCCAAAAGAAAGGACTTCTGACCCAAGCTGCAATTGTTAAGAGGCAAGTAAGTTTTTGATTTGAAGATTTCTACGGTATTTCTATTGTCACATGTGCTACAAATTAGAATTTGAAGGGATTTTGGTGCATGGATGCTGGAGTTAGAAGGGGTATGTCCAAACTCCTGCCCCTCTGTGAGAAGGGTTTCACTCATATTTAGCGTTAGTAGTGGTTGTTGCTCAGATCACCAGTTAAAACAATCTTAGCTCAGTACATTTTAAAGGAGGTAAAATATCTTGGAGAGACCATATGAAATCTATCATGGAAAAACACTGATAACTCCACATCTTATTAGCTTCAATTAAGTATTTCCATAGGGAACCATGGAACTGTTTAAAGTCATGATGACACACACACACTTTGTTCCGTCCAAAGAAATAATCTGTTTTCCAGATTTCCCAATAGCCAAGCTATTTTATTATTGTTTTTTTTTTTCCTTTTCCTCCTTTTAAGAGAAATAATTTATAAGAATTTATCTTGGGCTTGCTACAGATTTAAAAGAAGAAAAAAGGTTTCTTCTGTCCGACTTTTAAATTATATGCATGACCAAAGATAAATATGTTTTTTATTTATAACTGTGGATAGATGCCAAACAAAGCCTTTCATATGACACACCGCTGCTGTAGTAGAGGAGCACTTAAAACAGTTCCAGTCAAGTTAGGCCCCAAGACTTTTCATGAAACTTCATGCAAAATGGTTAAGACCTTTCATTTATTATTTCTTTTCTTTCCTTTTGAACATCTTCAAAGGTTACAAGTGCAACATGCTTAGAGGATGCCAGGCTCCTTCCTGTCACGCTGAGATGGTCTGAAAACCACATTGAAACATGGGGAAACTGCAGCTACCACAGATTGCAGATGAGGGGTTTTTCTTCACAGGCCGTAGATCTCCCTGCCCTTTCCTGCTTGGTTGGTAGCAGTTAGAGGAAGGTTGTGGGTGGAGGCTGGCAAAGCAAAGGATTGGTGTGCTGTTTTGAGACTGGGATGGATGGGCTTTGACAATACTGCTGGATAGGAATACTTGTGCAGCTAATACAAACAATTTGTAATTGTCAGAGCTGAAAAGTAAAAACATGGTTATAAACTGTGCCTAGGATCAGCTTATGTCAGCTTTAAATGATTTAAAAGTCTAGTGTCTGGAGCTGCATCTTACTTGTCTGTAAAACTCCTTAAAGAAGACTTACACAATTGTATAAGCATGTCTCTCCTTTCTTGTGCATTCATTGTGAAAAGTAACCCTTTGTCTAGCTGACAGGAGACAGGTTTTCAGGACAGATGTGAAGCAAAGACTTCCAGATAAGTAAAAAAATATGGAATTTTCCAATTTAAATAGAATGAGAAAATTGCCTGGTAACTGTAACTCTTAGAATTTACTGTTTGTTCTTGTTTAATTCAGGAACAGGCTTTGAATAGTTAGGTATTGATGCACCTTGGGCACCTGGTGGCTTTTGCTGTGCCGGGTTTGGAAGTTGTTTTTGTGTGGATGTGAAGAAAGCTGGTAAGGATACAAACTTCTCTGAGAGAAGGGAAGTAGCAAAAGAAAGCATCCTCTGTTACCTAGAGCCTGCCATCATTATGCCTGACCCAATCTCATTATCCCCTGGTATCTGCAGCAGACGATGACCTCTGATGACATGGCACAACAGTACTCCAAAGAGATGCCTTCCTTTTAATTTTGGGTCCTGAATGCCAAATGTAGGCACATTGGCATCTTCCTCATGCTGTACCCAAACTTCTTTTACTCAAACACAAGTACAAAAATTAAAATGCTACTAAATATTTCTCAGCAACACTGTTTAGGTATGAGGTTGCATTTCTAACTTTGCCAGAAGAACCTCTGTCTTCCCATCACTTGAGAGTCTGGAGTAGGCTGGAAGCAACTAATTTACCATGTAATACGATAGGTTCCTGTTGACACAATTCAAGGGCAAAACTATTAAGTCATTAGGCCTAATGTTGTAACATTCTGATACAAAGGCATGGCCAGGGCCTTTCAGATGTACCTCTGACCTTCTGAGGATTAAGTTTCTTCGCAGTTTATTTTTGGTATTTGGAATCTGTCTTTTTTTTTCCCTTCTGCTTCACATGCATTCATCTTTGGTCTTGTGCAAGATACAGCTTGGAGAGCAGCTTCTGCAGTCCTGATTTGTCCTAGTTTTATCAAAGAAGATAGGAATTTATCAAAGAGGATAAGAATTCATCACATTTTCAATCCTGCAATACTAAAATTACATCATGTATTCATATGCTCAGCCCTGCCCATGTCACAGCTTGTCTCATGGGACTGCTGGTAGGAGGGAGTCAGGGAAATAGAGTTGGCTCTCAGGATTCTTCCACAAAGTAAGAAGGTGAGAATTGCTCAAAACAGTACATCTAGATGTCATTTAAATAAATAGAATACAAATGTGTCTTGCTATAGCTTTCTGATATTTTGACAAAGTAACTTCTCTCAAATTTAGTAGTATTGCGAATAACCAGATGATTATTTCAAACCATTGCATCCTCCAGCTCAGCAGCAGGTCTGCATTTGTTTCACTTTCATGGTGATGGCTGTTGAGTAAGTCCTATGTCTGGAACTTATGACCAAAATGTTTTAGAGCATATAAACAGGACAATAACTTAAACAGGACAATAACTTATATAAAGGCCTGAGTATTGCTGCCAAAGCTACCCAAAATAACACATTTTTAAAGACATTATTTAACCAGGAAGGCTCTTTTTGCATGATGCTTTTTTTAGTTGTATAGGAATGTATTCAATGATGTGGGCAATTCAACAAAAAATCTGAAAATGTTTTAAATTTAATTTATAATTTGTTTTTAAGTCTATCTTTTTAAGTCTATCTGCATTTAGCGTGTCCTTTCGGATTGCTGGAAAGGCTTGTCTCTCTTGAGGAAGAATTAGCAGACCATTCTCTAGAAGGAACATTTGAGAAGCATGGCATCCAATGAGTTTGTGGCAAGAAGCTGTGGAATATTATATTCAAGAATTTCTGACATATTTTATTTTTGCATTCAGTCTTTTTAAATATGATGATGCTGAGGAGATGTATTTCATGAAGTTATCTTTGATTTATTTTATTTTTGCTTTCAATGACTTTAAATACAACAGTGATGGGGAAAAGGAAGTTGGAATAAAAAAAAATATCTGCTCTTAAAACTGTATGTGCTAGCATGGGTCTGGAATGGATGCTCATGGCTGAATTAATAAACTCTGACTGTGGAGGCTTCAAACATGAATTCTGACAGACCCTTCACTATGACAATACTAGTGGGAGTCACAATAATATCATCTGCTGCTGTACATTGCTAGTATGTGAGTACTGTTGTGCCAAAGGTTAATATGCCAGTTTTATTTCCTTCTCTCTACAGCTATAATTTAAATGAGTTGCACACATAAGTGATGTTATATGCATAGGGTTTTGCATTAAGTTTGCTATGTCAGATTTGTTTATAAAAATCATATTTTGAACCACTTGCCCAGGGGCTCCGCTCTGGGAAGCTGCAAGCTGATTTCTTTTAAAGAGCCAGTTTTCATTTTCAATGGATTTTCAATAGGGGTTTTGGAGCTCTGAACAGGGAGCTCAGTTTTAAATTCAGCACTTGCCCAGGTTTACAATTAGGTTTAATAACTTAGCAACAGGGAGTCTAATCTAGTTTTACATGTATGCCACATGACCCTTTCCATACCTTACTGGGATTGGAAGGGCTGCCTGCCTCTCTTGGGGAAAATTGCTTCCAACATTTTGGAGAGCATTTACAATGTTTTTATTCCTATACTGCAAAGTTAACATTACCCATAAACCTAATAGTTACACAGTAGTTAATAAGGGGCAGAAAGTTTTATAGTCTTTTCCACAGTTGTTAAAATCCTGCTACTGTAGTTTAGTCCTAGCCACACAAACCCCATCAGTTGTGAAAAATAGGATTCTCTATGATGGTTTATTCTTGGAAACCAATGGAAGAGAGGACTTTTCCTGAGAATCTAGCTGAACGTAATGAACTTGGGGATTATTTAAATTGCTTGGCTTGTAATATAAACACTCGAGGGCTTGCCAGCAGTGTACCTTCAGGATGTGTGACTTTTCTAAAAAAATTAATTTGGGAAATTTTTTTCAGAATCCATTGCAATTAGTGGCACTATGGCAAAGGATGATTTATTAAATTGCCTTTCAGTGAGAGGAAATAGAATCCATTAACGATGTTGCACACATATTTTTAGTCAGGTTCAGCAAAAATAATTTTCTAGCTGTCTTTCTATGTTATGTAAACTAAGTACATTCCCAGGGTAACAGCTGGATTGTCCTTTGGGCCTTGTAGACCTTCACAATGGTTTTGACCTTCTCCTGCTAGAAGACATGCTGATGTTCACAACTGCACCAGCAGAAATTAGGTACTTCTCAAAGTTAGTAAGATTTCTAGACTGAAACCTGAACTGAGATGGGCTCAAATGTAATTAGGGATTGGCTACTAGTACCTCTTGGGTACACACTTATTCTTGTTTCTTTGCCACATTTACAGGGAGCAGGAAAGTCTACAGCTTGACAGAGTGGTCACTGGAAGGAGTGGCAGACAGGAACAGCTCTGAGAAGGAACAGGTCACAAATTTCTCTAAAAGAGAACTTCTTTTGCCTCTGTTAATAACTAAGCAGTTACATAAAAAAAAAATCCAGCCATTAATAATCCAGAATATTTTCTCTGAAGATACTTGAGGTACTTGTTCTGCTAGGATATGGGAAAAGGGTATAGAGATTAGTACACAGTAGTGAAGAGTGAGGGCAGAGAGGAATAAACAAAAGTTTATTTCTTTCAAAACTGAAATACTATGGACACTGTGAACTTCTAAGAACAACGATACTGCACGCTATCTAAAAGAGGAGAGTTCTAATTACTTGGCTGCTGTAATTGTACTTCAGTGCTTAAAATATGATCTCCTTTAGACTTCATTTTCCACCTGTGTTGCCTGGCATTGAAGATTGCTTTATCATTACATTTCTAAAATGCATTTTTCCACAGATTACTACTTGCATCCTAACACTGTTCTCCCATGCTACATCTGAGAAGAGGGTGGCAGTTATCTTGGATAAACTTGGCACTACCAGCACTCTGGGTTGGCATCCTCTGAAAAGTGTGTGTAGTCAATGGAGTAGAATTCTGTGGGTTTGGTGTTGAATTTTGAAGTGGGACTTATAAATGCAGGTAACAGGTATTTTAACAATGATAGAACTGAAGATTATGTTGTGTTAGTGGTGGGCAGACACTTTAAGGGGAAGAGTCTATGAACAAGGCTACAGCTCCATACTTACTTCCCTGTGCACTGTGCAAAAATATTACCAAAATATCATGCTATAATCAAGGTCTAAAAAGGAAATGGAGCTATTCACTCAGTAATTTCTGACCTGTTGCATGAGTACACTACTGGATTAATTTTGAAGTACATATATGGAAATACCCATGTAATTATCTATCTAAAAATACAGCACTGCCATTTCTGGGTTGGTTTTTAAAGAGTGGTTGCATAAAACTTTATCAAGATGCTTAATACACTGTGCCATGCTCTTCTTGGGCTGGATTGTTACTGGGAAAATAAACTTAGCATTGCAGTGGTTACAATGTCTTCAAGGTCTGGCCAACTCAGTGCTCTGGATGTGATTCTGCACATCTGAAATTCCCATAGGTTGCAGGCTGGATGTTAATGGACTGGGAGTGGGTAGGACATGCCTAACCCTTCCTACACAGGCTGGCTTCCTTTCTCCTTGGGGATCTGCACCTCTGGTCTGGTGCCAAATGCTTTCTGCTTAACCATAGGGGTAAGCCAGAACATCGTCCTTCGTGCCTTGAAGGAGCTATGGGGAGACATAGCTGAGATGCTCTTGGACACCCTAGGACTATGTAGAGCCTTCAGCATGGGTCTGCCCCAAAGCTACAGTCTGCTTCTGTCTGACAGGATGCTCTTATCAAGAAACATTGCTTTGTAAAACAGACTTGTCTTTGTGCAGTAAGTTTGCTCTCCTTGATCCCAAAACCACTGAAATCAACAGGGTTTTGAAGTCAATTTCCACTGATTTCCATGGTCTGGAGATTAGATTTCTCTGCCTTTTCAACTCTGAATCTCAACAAGTCCTTACTACCTCACTCTGGGTATTTTTTCCCCACTATGGGATAAAAAGATGCTATTTAACATGGTGAGATCTAAATAACTGGGAACTGTGCATGGAAACTGCAGCTCTATTGTCAGCCCCATTTCACAGGCAAGGCAGCTGTATCTGAAATCATACCTCCAAATTGCAGCAAACCCAAGAACAGATCCAGCTTTCATTCTGTAGATATCCTAGTGTAAGGAAAATTTTCGGTTTCATCTTAATTTCCAAATATTTCCAAACATTTTCCCTTATGCACAGTTCTCTTCCAAATACAGCTGTCAACTGTTACAAGCTGGGATTTTTTTTCATTTTCTTTTCTTTTTTAGTTGAAGTTATTAATAGTTTGTGAGTTAACCGATTATGGGTAAAAACATACTAATAGGTAATTGAGCCTTTTTATTCTTCTTCTGATTGAGATAGAATAGTACAGGGAAAATGCACGGATATTTTCAATTTAAAATGGAGATTTTTTTTTTTTTTTCCAGAGCTGTACTTATAAGCTGCAACCCTCATAACTCTGACTAAGAATTAGGCTCCTTAAAAGACAGACTGGGACCCTTTTCAGATTTTCCATTACCTACGGAGTACCCTTAGTTCAGCAACCAGTCAGGGAAGGCAATGGGAGAACAATATTGTAAGTGACATTTTAGAATTGTAGTTTTTCAGTATTTATCAACCACTGCATTTTAAGCTTGAAGGTACCAATGTTTTTGTGTCACGTAATAAATTACAGAATGTTTACATGCAATTAGGTAGGTGCCTACGGAGGAGAAAACACTGGGAAACAGGGTTTTCCAGAGGCAGTAGCTAGTTCAGAGGCCCAGAGTCACTGCAGTCACAGTTGTCAGGGAGGACTGAGTGGCAGTTCTAATTACCAGTGTCTACACAGGTTTCTCATAGGAAGATACAAGTTGTCACGATCCCTTGCCAATCACATGAGAACTGACCTAGGGAGAACATCAGCTGAAGGTGAGTGTATGTATCCAATAAATCCTGTCCCCATTGCATTAGCTTATTTTTAGGATTGTCCTGAAAAGTCATTCAGCCTGTATCATAAAACCTTCAACTGAGCAGAAAATACACAGAATGATGACGACTTTAAATTTGGGTTCCTGCCCTTTGGGGCATGAATTCACAGTGCTTCAGATACGATTTGATAATGTACTGAATACTGAAAGAATGGAGAATCTGTAGATGAGTTCATAGAGACAAAGCATTTCTGCAATGTCGGTACTCTCCTAAGCAAAGGAAGCAAAATGAACTTTTATCTTAATTTTATTGCAAATGTTATACTTAATTTTCATGCTCTCTATTTAAGATGTTTCTCAGAATCAGAACATTAAAAGTTAGCATGTAAATTTATGCTTGCAGCTCATATACCTTTTTCTGATTTTTTCACCTTCCATTGAATGTATTAGAGTTTTGTTCTTGAACATAGTTTAGACAATACATGTGTCACAAGCAATCATGAATGAAAGAAAGAAAGCATCCAGAAAAGGAAGTTAACCAGACAGGTAAGCCCTCATCAGCATCACATTCTGTTCCATAGCTGCAATAATAATAATTGAGTCAGACACATGGATTTTAAGTGCCTCTTAAAGAGGAAAGTTAGGGAGAGACACTGTGGAAAGAAAATTATAGACTGAAATGTGGCATCTCCATTTTGCAGCTGCCAACCTTCCTCTGTCAGTAGCCACAGCTGTTGCCTTTTCTTCTAAACTTAGCAGGGGATGTGTGAAACTAAAGGAAAGCAGGGCAGGTGCTTCAGCTGATAAGGAGGTGTAGGTCCAGGTCCTTCTGTGTAATCAAAGGAAGCCTTTGATAAGCTTGAACTCTTGAGAGAGAGTGGGTTATTTTTGTGTGAACAGAAGCTCACTTCGGAGAGGTGTGTGCCTGCCCCATGGGTGGATGCACTCTTGGGATGCTCCTCATGGCCCTTTGAGCACCAGTGAGATTTTCTCCAGTTCTGCTATTTTGCCACTTGTGTTTTGTCCATCTTGGGTAGCAAACTTGCTCAGTGTCATCTTTCCCAGTGAGTGAAAGAGGACATTTGCCTGAAAAAGGAGGAAAACCACTTTCCACTTCTGCTGCTGATTGAATATGGTCTGTTAGCATTTGGTCCTCAACCCCAAAGTCAAACCTCTGGATTCCAAATCTGGAGTGATGAGAAGTACAGGCTTCTAATATCAGAACTTGATGTCACTCCTACCAGTTTTCAGTCAGGGTCTTGCTGTACTCCCACTGAATTTGTGGGGTTGTTTAGGTAGTTTTTGGTGTTTTTTAAGTGTCAGCTTTAGACAGGATGAGACTAAGCATGAATATTAACTTTTTTTTTTCTTTCCTTTGGGTTTAGAAGAAAATGTGGAGACATGATGTGACATTAAAAACAAATGCAAAGCCTGAAACAAATAATCCACCATTTGTGATTTACTTTTTTGGCATTTTTTTAAATGCAGTTTTATGCTTAAAAGCCAGTTCTCTGTTCTTTGATCTGCTGCCTTGCGATTTTTGAGTGCTTTGTCTTTCCATGTGAAAGTCACCTGTCAGTGATGATTTGGGAAGGTGAACAAAATGCAGATGTAGATAATGTAAGACATGTTCCTGCCCCTGTTCACAACAGTCTGAAGTAATCTGGGCCTTGGTCATGAAGAGTGTTTATGGTGCAAGGGTCTGTTGATGTAAATGAGAGGACTCCTTGAGGTCACAAAATCTGGTGTGGTTTTGCCCTATAAGAACAGTCCTGGGACAGAGTTACCTGCTGAATGTCTTTCACCTCAAAGGGATGCAGTTGGCTCCAACACAGAAGTTGGGCGTGATTTAAAGTGAGGTATGGATAATCAGGAGAGAAACAGGAACAAAACTGCCTGACAATAGAGATATAGCCCTGTACTTATGGGCGAGATTCACCAAGGGATAAAACACTCTGTGCACCAAGCACAATAAAGCTTGTTGGTAGTGAGCTATGAGCCAGTGACTGCAAAGAGGAGAAGATCCTATGGAAACAGGAAATGTGGATGTTGTGTCATATATAGAAAATTTGGCCTGGCCTGCATGCCAGATGATATCCTTCCATCTGGTGAAGCTGAAGATGCTGAGAACAAGGAGAGGAGGAAGGGGACTGTACCCTATTTAGATCTAGGTACAATGTGCAGTGGAAGGAAATAAAATATTTCTTGAAAAATGATTGATGAAGGCTAGAGCTCATAACCCTGCAGTAATTTTGTCACTTTTATCTTCAGGGTGGAGATCACTACATGGCAAGCTGCATTCCTTCATAGCATCTGAATCATTCTTATTGTCTCCACAAGCTGAAAATGAGAAACAGACTGGCAGGAAAGTTAAAATTTTCAAGGTGGAAAGAGCAAGGAATAGCCTGATTTGGTTTTGGTTTGGTTCTTTTTTTTTTCTAAGATTAAAAGTTCCTGCTGCATTTTTGCAGATAATATTGCACTAGATTTTAAGATTCCTTTTTTTTAAACAAAAGTACAGTTTCCTAGATTTTGAAGATAAGCTAGAGCACCTGAATAAAAGGACTTTCTTCGGGCCTGTCTATATCCAGCCCGGCTTCCGTGAGCTGCACAAAGGAGAAATATTTCCAAGGCACCAGTGGTTGCCATATCCTGTATGCAAAAAGATTCCATAAATGTCTGAAAACAGATGGAATGCAACTTTGGAGGAATAAATGGATTTTTAATTTTCTGAACATTTTGGATTCCATCTGGTTGAAGTAACTAAGTGACCTACTAGAATACTTTTACCTTTCTTGTATAATAGAAGTACAGCTTGCATTGCTATTGACTGACACATTCCTCATTAGTTCATGGGATTTACTTGCTCATACATTTGCTTAATTTTAATTCTTTTGCCTGTGTGCCAGGGGATGCACCTCTTCCCACATGTCAAATCTAAATGTTGGCCCTCTCTCAGGTCATGATTTATCATTGCAGTGGGTAAGGAGAAACTCTAAACCACCTGCCTAAGCCCACCTGACAGTAGTGGGAGTCTAAAGAGCTAACATACCTTGGATTTGTCTCCTTTTTTTGTTTTTTTTTAAGCATTGGCTCATGACAAAAAGAAAAATAAAATGCTCTTATTTTTCTGTCTTGCTTAAAGAATAAGAATGAGTAGAGGCTTTGTGTACAGGCACTAATTAGGTGGATTATTTCTGTTTATTGTTTTTTGCTACTGCCATTTAGAATGTTGTTAAATGAATTCGAGTAAATACATGTGTGTTTTTAAACAGGAAATGAGCACTTCTCTATGAATAGGAAATACAGGCAACTTGAACTCACAAGAAAGAAGTAATAAAATATACTACTTTATATAAAAAATTGATGACCTAGGTTTATAGAAAAGATTAGTTTTGTGCCTTTCACCTCAATGAAAGGTAGAAACGAAATCTATTCACCTTCCTTGAGAGAGACGATGGGTCTTTTAAATCACTAATTTTAAGCCTGTGCCTAAAGTTGCACCACTTACGAAGTTGATTATTTATAGTTGTCATATTGCCATTCATAAAATTCTACTGAGAATAAGTATTTCCATGCAGATAACTAATAGTTAGGATATTGACAATGTGTTTGGTATTATTTTTCATACTTTTTGGCACTTGGGAACATTTCTCAGGGTTTTTGCTATGAATATGGGTAAAACATTCCAAAGAATGGGGAAAAACAGCACTTTTTTTTTCTTTTTTTTACTTTTTTTTTTTAAGAGTTTTTAGTGAGACTCTTTTCCACTTCTGGAACCAAGTATATTTGTGTTTCATTAACAGCTGTTACATTTTAGGATCACAAGTTTCAGTCTAGCACAAAGCCTGAAATCATTGAAAGTTTTCCCTTTTGCCTGACACATTAATTCTGTGTAAAAAGTGTGTTTGTTCAATCCTTAATAGGACAAAATATAGCATTTCCACTGCAAACAACTTTTCTATAAAACTCTGGTCACCATAACCCCATAATTCAAAGTAGGTTTGTTTCTTCTTCCTGAATTTTGTGATTATAAACTTTCTGAGGGCTGGCAGGAACGCACATAGGTTCAGCCAGCAAAACTCTGGACACGGTGCAGTCATGTTTTGAGTGTCTTTTTCTAGGGTTCAGGAATAAGTTTGCCTTGTATGGCATTGAGAAAATGGAATTCTCTTTTGCATTATGCACTTATGTAATTGCATTACTGTCTCTGAAGCCTTTTTGCCCCTATAAATGATTAAAACTGTTCTTACACAAATTTGGACTTGGGAGACACATGTAAACCTCCTTATACAGAATGTAAGTGGCTGAAAGAATCACAGCTGCTAGTGCAGATAATTTGCTGTTTTGTGATTTTCTAAGAGTTTAGAGTTTTCTAAAGAGAAGTCTGTATCCAGCTAATAGTACTCATCACATGCTCTCTCATTTGTATAATTGAGAAAATTACTAATATAATGAAAACAGCTCCATCTAAATAAGTTCTGTATCTACAGTTAATAAAATAGTACCTACCCTCAGAGACCTGGAATTTCTCTGCAAACACTTTTAGTTAAACAAAGCATTTTGTGTACCTACAGTAAATGTGATATTTATTTTTTCATTATTCATGAAACAACTTTAATGTCACTGCTGATTTTCCTGGTAGGATGTTCAACTCCAGCATACCAGAGCTCATGCTGAGTTGTAGCTGAAGATGTCATTGACAATAAACATGAGCTGCTGTGACACTATGATGGCAGAAGGTGAAGAATCTCCTTTCTTGTGCAAGGGCACGCATGTGTCTCTGTGTGTGAGAGAGAGAAGGAAAGAGATTTGATTGTGTTTACAAGATTCATTCATGGCACAGCAGGTAGTAGTCACATTGTAATATTCACCTTAACATAGCTAATTTGATTTCAACCTGGTTATCACGCATTTAGACATAACGATACATGAAAATATATGCTCTAGCAGTGCATTTTAAATAAGGTTGCACACTTAAAGTCGGAACATATTAGAGGTAAGCATTGATTTTTTGCAGTTGCAGGAGTCCTGGAAAGCACTACTTAGTCTATGTTACAAAATTACCAAGAGGAAAGTGAATTCCAACGGATAGGTCACATGGACTGCTGCCATTTCTGAACTCAACAGGATGGGTGTCCTCCATATTTGACATCTCTAAAGACAAGTTTTTCCATTTTAGAGCTTCACATACTAATGGAATTACATTTCTGTTTCAAGTTGTCTTCTAACTGGAAAATGAAGAGTCAAAAAGTCCTGAGGCCTTTCTGCCCTTCTGACTGGAAGGAAAATGAACTGCCCGGTCATAGGATGAATGTTGTCTTGGGTCACCATCAAGATTCTGACCTGCCTAAATGATGTGACACAAAGAAAGAGGTATGATGATGTTTGCCAAGAGCAGAGCCTCATTACTGCATGCTGGAGTAGCCTGAGAGATAAGGGGATCTATCAGCAATTTAATTGTAGTTGTAGCACACTAGCCTTCATGCGAGACAAAAAGGAATCTGCTGTTTGCACTGTGAGATTTCAAGCTCAATTTAAATCTAAAGAGAGTGGACGTGGTTAGGCATGATTTTGTGAATCACCTTCAGCATATTTGCACAAAAAAGAGAAGGTATAATTCTCCTGAAGTCAATAGAGTTGAGCATGTTTATATGAATGGGGCATTTGGCCCAAACCCAGTTGGAGTCTTTGCAGTATAACACCTCTGAATCTTCAGAGGTTTGCTTAGGGTCGTTAATATGGAGGCTGTATGTACCCAAGGTAATTACCCATTACTGTGTGAGCCTGGCCCAGGAATTGTTTCACGACATGTTGCCTCATTAGTAAAATATAATGGAAAAAAACCCAGAAACAAACTGGAAACTAGGAAAATAAGGGTGCTAAAAGAAGGAGAGTGTGAAAAAAACAAACACAGTGGAGTGAGATTCTCTGATGGTGTAAATCAGTATCACCTTCTGTGAGGCTCTGCCAATTTACACCCTGTGATGCTCTGGCCCATGATTATTAGGAAAGTATGTTGTTGATATGCTTTATAATGGCTTCCATTACCAGCCCATGCTAAAAGAAGCAGCTGGTGAAAGTTATGTTTATGCTCCACAGATGGATTGGCAATGGCAGACACATAGCTCTGTGTCTGGTAAACAGGTGTTTTACTTTATGTTTGCTAGCTAGCCATAAGAAGCCAGATTCTTGGTGAGGGGTGTAGGCCAAGAAGATCAGTTCAGTTGTTGTAAAGGAAGAAGCAGTGCTTTTTGATTGCACTTTATTTTCTTCTAAAATTGCAAGTAGTGTTCTGAAACCCATCCTGCCTTTTATCAGCACAATCTAAGTGACTGAGAAGAAAAGTAACAGAGGAGCAAAACCCCCAAGATGGTATTCAAATGATACTATCTCATCTCTTTCTTTCCTTGCCCATTTTCATCAGGAGAGGGAAACACTTTGGCTTCAGACAAAGTAAAAACTGCTTATAATACAGTCAAAACTTCCTGTGCCAGAGGAGCAACTTTGCCAGTTAGTACAGTGCAGAAAAGGACAAGTTGAAATTACAGCAGAGTTTATCTATGCCTTTGGTGGGAGGTGGAAATATAATCCTCATTTTAATAAGGAACATTTTACAAACTAATTCTGTAAATTTAATACTTACATGATCAATGCAGAAGGAGAATTATTGCTTTTCTTTCCTCAAAATAAAGCATGTATTTTGACTGTGTTTATTCATTTCAGATTGCCCAGAAAACTGAAAAATGCCTGTGATTTTTCCTGATCTCTGAATAACAAATACTTCTAGATGGCAGAATGGCAACACGTAAATTCTTTGTTGAATATCATTGAGGCTAAAATTCTTTAAACTCTGAGGGTTTGATAGCATTTTCACAAATACCCAGCAGTAGGCTGAATAGTCATTAATAACTAATATTATGAATCATAGTGATACAGATTAGGAACTTCTCTATTTGCAAATCAAATTATTATTTTATTCTTTAAACAGCTCTAGGGAAAGCTCCTTAGTATGTAGTGAAAGGAAGTAGCCTAAGGGAATAGAGCAGGCTGGTGTCAATTACCTAAAACTTGCCCACGCTGCTGTTGGGTGTTGATCCTTCTGGCAGAAGCTTAAATGCATCCTGCTGAGTCCTTGGAACCAGTGGCCAAGGCAGGAGCAAGTGGTTTTCCAAAACAAAGAGATGACCTGAGGAGTGGGAAGAGTAGCTGGGATGGCTGAAGAACCTGGGGTAGGCCTGAAAAGATGTTCACCCTCAGCACTGTTAACTCGTTATCACTCCTGTTTTATGGAAACCAAACAGCTCCAAGGGGCAGCTTCGGAATCAGTGCGTTCTGTCTGGGAGGTGGCTGTTTAAATGGAGTACCAGGGGTGCCTGGTTTCGAGCTGATGTTGTAGATATAACGGAAAGGAATAGCAAGAGTAGCAGGTGTTGTCAAAATTTATGTGCAAGCAGCAAGCCCAGGCGGCAGCCCCACAGGAAGTGCAGTGACAGTTACTGCAGCAGATGGTCTCAAGAATTATGAATGTGGGACCTGTCCCCAGCTGCCCCTTTAACTTGGTCCTTCTTGAGCCAGAACCAACAAGGCGTTGACTCCAGGACCTACAGAATCAAGTTGATCGACAAGACTGGTGGAGGTCAGGGCAAGCAGCCACTCCAGCTCCACACTGAGCCAGCCTGACCCAAGCTGTACATATTGATCTCTGAGCAGTGCTGCTTGCTAGCAGAGATACATCTTGAACCAGTTGGGAATCCCAGAATAGAAGTACTGATAAAGGCTCATGAAGGAATTTAACTACCCTGACATCTGTTGAGTAACAAATGCAGCTGAACATGCATCATCGCAGAGGTTCCTAAATTATAGTGAAGACAACTTTATGATCCAGAAAGTAGAGACTCCTGAGGAGAAGCCATCCTGGATCTACAGGAGTATATTAATGAAATTTGCAGATGAAACTTTGCAAGTGCATTAAAAATACAGCAACGTTGTGTTTTAGGGGTATACTTTAGCAGACAATCATATGTGTTTAGAACAAATTGTCTTCCTCATCCATTTATTAATTTTTACTGTTTCACAAGTAAATGAAAGTTCAACCCCATCTTCTCCTGTCTTTAAGCCTGTTCGCATCATCATGCATGCCAGATATTTGAGATGTACAGACTCTCAACTAATGCACTTTGCAAACATCTCTCTTGGATGACATACAGTTCATGAGCGAGACCAAGAGGATGACAAAAATTGATAGATAATAGCACTCTGACGGTTGCCTTCAAAAAGGCATATATGCAAGTGCATACCTTTGCAGAAAGTAAATCATTTGAAACAAATGTTGCAGGGGATGAGGAATCTTAAGGAGCAGAAATATTGAGAAGATAATAATGAACAGCAAATAAAGCATGAGTTTTCAATAAAGCACAATAGCATGGAAGGCCTATAAAATTTTGGAGTACAAACAAAGAAATATTGCATCACAGGGTAAAGTTCAAATAGAGCTCTTTTATTTTCCTTTTTGGTTTAAAAAAAATAGAGATATAAAATGGGCTAATACACTGAAACAAGCAGCAAAAGTGTTACACTGATAATAAGGATGAACTAACAGGCTTCTGAATTTTTAAAATATCTTCTAGAACTTTTGATTTGTAATGCCACTTAATGGAAAAAGAAAAGAAAACCAAGGAATAAGCCCACAAAACTCAAGTTGTAACCTGAGAAAAGGGAATCCGTGAAATCTTAGGGGAACAAAAATCTCTTAAAATTTGTCACATAAATCAGCTAATTTTTACCATCCTCAAAGGAAAAGCAGCCCTGAATGAATCCTGCTTCATTCCTCAGATTCAATGCAGGTATAATGTCAGGTTTACTCTCTGATGATTCATTTCCTTACAGCTGGAGAATATGTCTTTCAGAAATTTAGAGGGAAAAATACCCAATTTTTTTTTTCTTTCTTTCCAAGTTTTAATTTTATTCATCCATTTCTTCATTACTGTTCTGTCCCAACATTTATTGTCTCAAACACTACTCAGCAAAACCTTTTTCTCAACTATTCAGGAAGGTAAAGTTTCAATTTACATTTGTAATAACAAGGTATGATCATGTCAGTAGGAATTGCAACCTCAGTAATCTTCCTGCTAAAAACCTGTTTTTTTAGCTTTTAGATAAAATATGTCTGTGTTATAAATACTTCCAAAAAAGAACAAAACTTTGTGCTTGTCTACATTAATCCTGACATCTGGTATAGGTCACATGGAGAAAGAAATTTGCCTGCTAAGGTTATTCCAATTCATAATTGAATTAGAACTCTTTTCAGTAATTACACTGCACCCCATCAAGGGCTTTCTCAGCATCTAATGCTATTAACATCCTTTGTCTTGAGCCTTTGCTTGGTCAAAGATTATAGACTCTCCAAAGCATCACCTAAAGGGTCACGGAGGGTTCACAAAATGTTCAGCTCTTTGATGGGAAAGAACCAAAAGCTCCTTTTTGTCTTAATATTCAACTTCAATACACACACACACACACACAAAAAAGAATAAATATTCTCAAGAAGACTGATCTCAGTCCAGGCACAAGCAATAGTGAGACTTTTGTCAAAGGTGTGATCTAAGAACTACCTTTGCAAGCAAGGAATTTGGAAGGAGATGAAAAAATGAATGAGGATCCCTTTGTGGTTATTACTTCTGTCTGAATTCCAGTTGGAATTGGACTCAGACAAAGAAGAAAGAAGACAAGCATGCTATCAACAGGATAGCAGCAGTGATACACAAATCACCACTAATGAACTCCCTTTCTGTGTCCAGGGAGCCCTTCTAAAGAAAGCCCACAAACAACGCCTGAAGGCTCTACTCGCTTCAGGCTGGATGGATTTGCTTGCTGTTCTTTCTCAAAGTTAATTTCTAATCTACAAACCATTTTTTTATTAAGAGACACCAAAAAAACCCTATAGGTAAAAAAATGATGGCAGAATCTCTGTCAACCTGAAGCTTCAGTTTTTGTCTGCTGCACCTGGACTAACATACACAGTCATTGATCTGAGTCTCTTCAAGGTTTCAGCACCACAGCAGAAGCAAAGAAAGAGAAGATATAAGAATCTCTGAACTGTCCCTGAGCAAAGTTATTAGTTTGAAAAGTACTTAGCTGAAACTCTTTCCTGGTGCATTGACTCTTGCACTCCAGCAAAGCCAGATTATGGTGATTTGTCAATGATTTTGTGGCTGCAAAAGCAGGAAGGTATTTTAATTACATTTTCCCCTGTGATCAGTTCTGTTGCCATATTCTGTGGTTGAAAACCTTCTGGAATGTTTTAAATAGAACAAAGACCTGGTCAGCTATTGCCCCTCCTCTTTTTCACCCAAAGTGGTCCAGATTGTTTGGATGGAAATGCTACATTAATCTGAAAGGCTTTTCACCTAGAAAGTGACTACAGATGAACCATACCGACAGGAACTCTACATTATCACTGGCTGGGTTTTTCTCACTAGATCTGCATTTTCCAAAGGAAGTACACTGAAATATTTGTTTCAAGTTTTGAAATGGAGTGGTGTGAACTGACTCAGTGCCATCAATATGCTGATTTACCCCAGCTGAAGTTCCTGAGCTGCACAAAAAAACCCCAGCCTTTAATATTATATGTGAATCAGGTGTTTAGTAATCAGCAGGATCCAGATTCTGGTGGTTTTACTCCCACAAAAGGCAAGGAAAAGGTTTTTATCATATTTTGCCTAGTGATCAGCTTTGAAGCTTTACCAGTGAATGAAATTCCAACATGGCCTTATTTGCAGTAATTCAGAGAGGGTTAGACCAGTTGCTCTCTTCTTGCTCTTCACTCATATATACTCTCCTTGATTGATGAGTATCTATAATGTGCCTCATTTGCCTTAACGCTCATCTGGTGGAGGTGAAGAAATGGTGATCCTCAGCTCCTGAAAAGCCTCAAAAGATACATGCCCTCTTTATTCCTCTCCTGAATTGGCTGGTACAGCAGCTTACCTACTTCGGTCAAATAAGACCAGCGCTTCTGTTACCTGCCTGAGGTCAACTCCTACAAAGTCACAAAGTATCAAACAGCATTTCCCATAAAATTTTTGCGTGCAAGCAGGACCTGGATTTATGTGGAGGACAAGGAGCAGGGGTGGAAGCCTGGGTTGATTACATCCCTTAGTTAGATCAGATCTAGTTCCTATCTTGTGCTAATCCACCCCAGACTCCTGGCGGTAAGATCCAAAGCTGCATGAAGCAGATAACAGGAGAAGGCAGAGGGGGCTGGTCAGGGCTGTTTGTAAATAAATCTGGAACCTGGGATCTGCAGCCTGCTTAGTTATGGTTTTGTGAAAACAGAATTACAGCATAAAATGAAAGCAAGCTGTGCAATGAAAACAAGAGGAATGCCATCATCCAGGTTGGCTTGTACTGCAAACCACGCTGGTCAATCATCCGAGATGAATGGAGGTATCCGCTGAATAACCTCACTTTGCAACTTTTATGTGAAGGTTTGATAAATGAAGTCAGGGAGAGGTACAAGAAAGTGATTAAAACCAGCCTGCGCAAAAGGCAATGATAACCTCCCTGGGCTTTAAACTTTTTTCTCTTTCTGCCTGAGTTTGTTGGATAATTAACCCTTTCATCCTTTGGTCTCTGTACACAAACAATTGTATATTCCTACAAAGCAGCTGTGTTTTGACAGGCAATTTGTCATTGGTAATAAATTGAATCCAGCATCAAGGCAAACCACTTTCAATGGGATGCGTACTGCCAGGTACCATGATCTGGAATTTCCTACTGGCCTCATTGAATCTCTGGATTCACTGAGATGCCCAGCAGCTTGCTTGAGCAGCTCCTTTTAGGCACCTTCTTTAAAGAACATGCCTCAGGCCGTGCTGGCCAAATAGTTTTAGGGGATCTTAGTCTGTTATCCTGTTGTCGTAGAGCTTGAACAGGATATCATTGTCACCAAAACAAAAAGGAATACTGGCATTTTTGATAAGCAGGGGGCAGAGTTTCTCTTTGTGGACCTGGAGCCATCACCTGTCATGGTTTGTGGTAAAATTTGTTACTGGCTTGGAGGCTGGCTTGAGCATGCAGAAAAGCATTTTGCCCACACATGGCATAGTTGGAGTTTAACAGCGTTCTCATACCTAGGTATAGCACTTTGTGCTCCTTGGTGCTTGCTAGGGTTAAAAAGAAAGGGTCTAGAAAAAGGGTCATACAAGCAGCCCCTTGCCCAAATAGTGTTGGAGGATGCTGCTTACAATTTGCATTGTGGTTGCTTCATTTTTGGTCTCCCCAACTACATCAGGATATTGAATCAGATGCTTATGGAAAAGCAGCTGTCAAGAGTCGGAGATGGGCTCTCAGGTGAAGATTTAGAAGTCAGCATTGACAAAATGCACAGAAGCTTACTTGCATGTCAGAAAAATGAGCTTTTTCTAGCCCAAAGAAAGGCAGCAGCACCACAGACTCAATTGAATAAACCCTCTTTAAACCCTTACTGAGAAGCAAAATCTCTTCTGAGAAATGTCAACAGAGCTTTTACAACAGCCTGAAAATTAATTGTCCTCTGAAATGGCAGTCCTCAATTTAGGCTTAATCTCTCTTGCATTACTCAGGTAGCTATTGTGAAGTATCACCCTGCTTGCTGCTCTTGCTGACAGTTTCTATATCCCTTCACCACACCCACTGGAAGGAAAACAATCACATAAATCCCTCTTGCAGGGCATGCTCCAACTTGTTTCTTATTGTGGGGCAAATTTATGGTCACATTTACTATGTAATCTTTAAAGGAGACTGGCTGGCGGTTGAAGGTCTAAAATTACAGATGACCTGCATGTAAGCAAAAGTGGATTTGTTAAAAAATCTGTATTTAAGGGAGAGGGGAAGGAGGTGAGAGAGGAGAGCTAGATGTTCCCTGTGCAGTTTATGACCTTTCCTAAAAAAAAACCCTAACTTTCAAGATAGGTAGAAAAGCAATTTTCATTCTGTGGCTCTAAATATGTGTTTATCCCACTGCCATGATGTAAGCATGCCCAGTTGGGATGATTTAGCACTCTGCTGATGACTACCAACGGAAGGACTTCATGTAAAAAGGTAGTCTGCCACGGCTAATGGGCTCTTGTTTCAAAGGGATGCTGTGTGTACATTACTAGTGTATGAAGAAGGTGCAGAAAGGCCTCAGCAGACATTAGGAATGGAGTGTTGTTGATGATGAAAAGGCACTTTGCTATTGAGGGAATGGTGGGAGAGAAAAGGCGTATCTGTCTTTTTGATTAGAAATGCATGCTTCCTTTCATCATCTGAGCTGAAAAATTGGCTTCTGCTCTTGGTTTATGAAACCATTTTTCTTTCCCTTCCTTACCAGGTTTGCAAACTCTTTAATAAATTAGTTACTGTGAGGTGCATGGGTGCAACAATCACCTTAGAGGCTTTTCCCAAATGCATCTTTAATATTTTATAAGTATTTAAATAGATTTATTCAATGTGAACAGCCTGATTTATTAACACTGGCACTCTGGCATGGAAAGGGGGTTCAATACAAATTATGTTGTGTCAGAAATTTTTAGCAGCTAGATCTCAATTTACCAATGGATTCTTGGAAGTCAGGAAATAATAGGACCCACCCCATGTTAATATTTAATCATGCTTTGGTGCCAGATAGGAGAAGCTGTTGAATGAAGGTGATGCAATGAGGGGAGCCCTATATTACATTAAAACATAGATCATGTGTTCCCTTCTTAGATGGGGAGGGGAGAATTGGGTCAGTTATTATGGTGAGAGGCTTAGACCTGCCACTGAATAAAGATGATTTGTCAGGCTCTCAGAGCTCACCAGATGAAGTTAAAGTCTCACCACAGACATGTGAGGGAAACCTGGGTGATTAGGTGTGAAATTTGCTTCTCTTTTCGTGTCCCAGGATGCATAAGGATGCCCACCTTTCCTTGTGCATATTCAGCAAGGAATGTATGACAACAGAAATTATGAACCTGACATGATAGCAGAGGTGACTTGCAAAGCACTTAGTAAAGATGCAATGAAATGGATGCTACCAAACCCAGTACTGTCCTATTTATCTCATGTACCAAGGTGCAGGGGAAGGGCAGGTCCTCTGTAGGTCAGCACTCTGTAGGTTATTCTGTTCTGAATTGCCCCAAGTTCATTTTTACTCTGAAGTGCCATGTAATATTATTTTTATTTAGCCTGGTACATCACCCTCATAAAAATGAATGGGTTTTATTTCTGTGTGGAAACACCAAATGACTTTCTCAATGAAGATTTTGGGCATAAATTTAAAATGCAAGGAAGCTGAGAAGCAACACGGTGGTGTTCACTCACTTGAACAGAAGAGATGAACATAATGGTGCAATTTCAAAATAACTGCATATCATCAAGTCTTTCCTAAATTCACTGCACCCAGTGTGGAGCAATTAAAAAACTGGCAATATCTCTTTTTTCTGAGTGGCAGTGAAACATCCTCCCCAGTTAACCCCTGGAGGCAGGGCCTCAACAGGTGAATGAAGAGGAAACAAAGTTTCAGACAGCCACAGTGGGATCAAGGACGGACAAGGAGGAGAAAAGAGGGGATCTCACATGACAGAAGTGCTTTCCTGGAATATTTCAGGATGATCCAGTGGTCATCATGATAAGTAGGAAACCCTCCAGTCATCAAAACTTCCTAGCCATAATTGCAGGCTCCTGTGCAAAGTTCCTAGGAGGGTGTGAACTGGAGCAGTGTGGTAGAAGTGCCTGGAATAACACTGGTGGACACTGGCTGAAATACTGGCCTGCAGCTGAAGTCCTGGTGACAGTGAACTGGTCTTCTTATTCATTTACCCTTCTCACCTAATTATGTTCATTTCTATTCCTTTAAGCATGTAGTGTGTTTAGTTCCCTGTGCACATTCTTTATTTAAAAAAGAAGAGTTCAACCTCTAGTCCTCTGTAATGTTAGTATTAAGAAAATTGGATAATGCTTCAAGGACTGAGTCAAGACAAGAGTCTACTCCATGCATCTCATTCTGCCAAAGTTTGGTTGGAATGGTTTATTGTAAGGTTAAATTACCAGGGAAATTTCTTTGTGCTGGGATGGTTGCCTGTTGTCAGCTTGAGGAAGAATATTTGGAGGGGGAAAGTAAATAGAAGACTGAAGCAGACTACTATGTTATATTTCTTTGTGCAGTTTATGGTTATCTTGAATTTTTTTGGTGGGGTGTGTATTTTTCGTGAGGTGTGTATCTGAAAATATCTGGTTGACATCGTGGAAGATCCAGAGCAAGATCAATTCTATGCCACTGTTTACAGATCTGCCCCTAATGGGCACAAGGGAGGCTGGCTGCTCAGAGTAGGATTGTTAGACTCTGCCACGAGGAAAATTTTTAGCTATTATTTGAACATACTTATGAAGCTCTTCACTTTTATGTGAAGAGTGAAGCGAAACACATGGAGTTGCACCTGAATCAGCTGTGAAAACAGTTATAGATTGAACTTCTTTCCATTCCAGGGAGGGAGTGTGTCCTGTGGCTTGCAGGATTACAGTTCCAGGTTTTAGTTACAGGTTTAGGTCCAGGTTTCTAATGAAGTATCTGAGCACAGGTATTCAGGACTTGCTTTCTCTGATAGGTAAGAAGGTGTGTCTTTATGCATTACCGTGGGAGTCTGTAGCTGATCTACAACTCAAGTTATCATTTGCTTCTTATGTGGTGTGCAAAAAAAAAAAGCATGCCACAGAGTTAACTTCCTAAATTCACTGATTTGCTTTATTAGACTACTGCAATTTTTAACATCAAATCTCAATGTTCTTAGTAATGACTCATTAAGTCTTCACTGTGCCACATTATGTCCAAGCAGGGCGATGTCTTTGGTTGGCAATCAGCTAGTTACAAGAAGAGAAAATTTTATCACTTTTATCTCAGGAAAAAAATACCATCATCTGCTCCAAACTCAAATACATAGAAATAGATTTTACCAACATTTTTACAAGTTGGGGATAGATGGAAAAGAAGAAGAAAAAAGAACATCAGAAGGAGTAGAGCAAGTTTCACAATTTATAAAATCATTGTGGCTTATTAATAATGAAATAGTATTATATAATTTAAATGTAATTATATAATAGTACAATATTAAGGGGTTGGAATGGACCTTGAAGATACCCAGTCTCCACTCCCCTGACGTGCAGAGACACGTCCCACTAGAAAAGGTTGCTCAAGGCTTATCCAACCTGGCTTTGAACATTGCCAGGGTTGGGACACCCACAGCCTCCCTAGGTAACCTGTATGTGTATATATACATATATATAGATATAGATATATAGATATATAAAACTTATGTATATTATGCTTTTCAAGTTCAATTCAAATATATGAGGCATAACTGTTGATATTAGGAAAAATATTAGAAAAAATATTGTTGTGAAACACTGCAGGAATTTAAAATAAAGCATGGAATAGATTTTTCAATTAAGTCTCCCTCCTCAGAAGCTCATCTAGATTTAGAAAGAATTTGATCAGTAAGAAATATGCCTGAAAGCACTGAAATTCCAGTCCCCTGCTTCCCAAAGGAGACAGAAATTAAAATAGATGAAGACTTTCACTCAGAAATGGTCTTGCTCTGGTCCTTATGACAGTTACAAAGCCCTGCTTTCTGTGTGAGTGAGGCCAATGTGGTTATCCTGAAAATCTGAATGTGATTTTAATTATAGCTTTTATTATTGGAGCAGCTGTAACCAAGACTTTAACAGTCAATTATATATGGAGCTTTATTGGCAAAGGGTGTTTAATATTAAACAATCATTGCTAACCATGAACATACCTGATACAATAATGAACTTTATTTGAAAGATCAGCAAGAGATAAAGGAGATAAAGGAGTTAAATTTAGCTGTACAGTCTGTAACAATAGCATGAGGGAATACTGTGAATTCATTTTATTTGGAAACAGAAACCTCTGGATGTTGTTAGATTATCTTTTTGAGAGCATAAAGTAAATGTTTGGTAACCAGAGATTTGTATTGCTAGAGAGAATCACTTTCACTAAAGCTACAGTAACCAAATGTTTAAATGTGCAAGGCTGAACTGTCAAAGCATGTAACAACATCTTTAAATAAAATGGAAGCAGCCAGAGCTGCCTCTATCTGTGTCCTCCTCTGACAACTGCTTAAGGTTCAATTCTTTTCCTATTGAAGTCAGAATCTCCTGGTAACCTGAAATGATTCATGACACAGACCTTACCAGGGAAAAAAAGTCTTGAAGCACCAAGAGAAGTGTGCTGCTGTCCCCCAGAACGTGAGTTATTTATACCTGTGCTAAGCAACGCTGCCAGCCCACAGCATTCATAATTGTGCCTTCAGCCACTTGTAAGCACTGTGTCAAAGACAAAAGCCTTAATCTCTCCTCAGGAGATTTTTTTTTTCAATCTTTGTGTTCTAAGTCACTGGACATCTTTAACAGCTATAATACTTAGGTTTTCAGCTTAACTAAAGGCTCAGAAAACCTCTTACACTATTTTTAGGTTTTTTTAATTAAAGGCGACAATCTGTGATAATCAACATTAGGCTAACAAATCAAAAGAGCTTGTGTGGCAAAACCTGCCCCAATCCCACAGCTATGAAGCATTGAGAAAATAACTGCTGGCTGGGCTGTTTGCCTGGTATAGCAGGGTTTGTTTGCTGTTTGGGGTTTTTTAATTTTAAATTTATATTTGTGTCAATGGCCTGTTTGGTCTAAAGCAGGAGTCCTGCTGCAAGCAAGGAGGCAGGATGTTAAGTTGCTGTGAAATGCAGGGACAAGGCAGGCTGCACCCATCCTGCAGACCACACTTCCACACTGGCAGGAGAACAAGCTCCATCTCCTCTTTTCAGTCCCATTTTTTTGATTCTCAGACATTAAACTAGGAGACGGCATTTTTTATTTATATTTGTGCCAGAGTCTTTCTCCTCAGTCCCATGCTCCTTTGCATTGCTCCTGTTTGGGCCTGGTGTTCTGCAAACAATGTTCTTGTCAGTGTGTAGGCTGAAATACTCCAACCAGAGCTCCCTCCCACTTCTCCATTTCCAAAATGCAGTTCAAATTCCTAATTGGGTAACCTGAACTTCTCTCTAATCTGCATGTCAGTGTGCATGGATGTAATGGACATGTCAGTGCTGTGTACACTAACACTTTTAAATCATATAATGAGCCTGTTCACTAGAAGAATAAACACACAGTGCAATTTAACTGCAAACAGGGGGGATACTGAGAGGAATGTTGAATGAAAGGTTATCTACTATGTAAAAGCTGTTCTTTCCTTTTGCCGATTTTGGGGGTGATCTGTAGCACTAGAATTTTCCTTAATTTTGAGAACGGTTTGTCTAACTATTTGAGTGGTAAGGGGAGAGGAAAAGAAATTGAGAGAAGTTCTTCTTGCAAGCACTTTTCAATTCTTAAGAGGCTTTTGTGCTGCCTGTGCAAGCCTACAATTGGATATTGCAGAATACAGTGCTTTTAATCAGAGAAAAGGATTATGAAAAAACCCCAAAGGTGTGAAATATAACAAAAGGCAGTGTTTGGAATTGCACTGTTAGGAGAGACAGCTGAAGTCAATGGGAGCTCGAGCCATGAAAGCACAGCGGGACCATACCATATATAGGAAAGCACAATCTGTCAAAATTAAGTATGTAGTTTATGGTATCCTTTTTGTTTGAAATAACATATTACCTCCTATTTATAGTAAAGCAGACTAAACAGTTCTATATGCCTGCATTTAAGATTTTCAGACAGAGAGTAAGGATACCTTTTTCCTGGAAATTGTAGAGTCAGAGCTCAGAATTGTTAGCAGTGATAAATGAATACCTGTGATTTTACAGGCATATAAATCTCAAGCTTCTGCTTACATAGCTCCGTTCTGTCTGCAGTATTGGCTGCAGCTGAATCTCACTGCTGGAGGACTATTAGGAAACAAATGAACTTGCAATGCATAGTATCTTAAAGGAAACTATAAATGGGATAGGTCAAGGACTAGGCATGTAAGCGACAGGAAAAAAAAATCTTCCTTTTAGTTTATACAACTCCTGCTTCCATGTCTGTGCACATTCCTAATAAGGAATAGTAACTTTTCAAGGCACTAGGCCTGTACATATTTCCTGACCTTATAATTCTCACAGTTCTAGACATTCCAAGGTAGGGGGTCATTCAGACAGAGCTGTAATTTCTTGTGCATATTTATTTCCAAAGTATCTTTTGCATAGTTTCCCAGTGAAATCATGTGCTAGGGCTGGGGAATGCTAAATAGGTTATTTTTCAAGCTTGCATATAAAGGGCCTGTCAAAGTGCACTCTTTCAGACTTACCAAGTAAAAGTGATGAAGCCAAGGCATGATGTTTGTAGCTTGTCCTTCCTAACCCCTCTGCAAGCTGGGCTCCAACCTTCCAACAGGATATGATGTCAGAGGGTTAAGGAGCTCTGGTTTTGTTATCGGTGAGGATTTCAATGATCATAAAAGTCTTGAAAGCATGCATGGCTCAAGAGGAGTTTGATATGGACCTTCTCTAAAACCTACATTTTGTTAACCCTCTTCTGCTAGGTTTGTGCTCCTTTTCCTTCTTATTGTGTAAATAAAAACAGAACAAACTTTAGGAGGGAAAAGGTTGCAGAAGCTCAGCCTTTCTGGTAATAACCTTAACTGTTTGTGAAAGCACATTTTGAATTCATTTTCCCAGTCCTTCAAGAGACACATACTTCTTCTTTGAAATAATTATATTTATCTGATCAAAGAATTAGATACACCAGGGATCAGCCAAGACCTCATGAATTTTGAATATTCATTTCTCATAATCCATTGGCCAAGCAGCAACTAGAAGTTATCTACTCTCTGAAAGAGGTTTACACAAGGTATTTGTCTGGCTATTTTCTAAAACAAGAGTTTTGGGGGAGTTTTTGACTCTGCTAAAAGTCTTGCAGATATTGTGTTTGTCAAGGAGACGCTGAACTTGAGCTGGAAGAGATTGCCCATAGTGCTGTGTGTGCCTTGCTTAAAGCAGCTGTGAGGAAAGTTAATCAGACCTCAGCTTTTATCTAGGGGTGTCTAACTAATCTAAATTGAAATGTGGGTACTTTCCTTCTGAACTCAAAATGTGTACAATAATTTTGGGACTGAAGGTTTCAAGCTCTTGTTGAAAAGCAAGTGTAGACTTTGTGCTTACAAGAATTCCTGGGGAAAAAAATAAAACATTTCCTAAGATTTTGAAAAGGATGACAAGGGGAAGATCCTGTGGAAATTTGGATTGTTCTCACAGATTGCTGGTGACAGTAAGTAACATTCTATAAAGCTCCAGTTAGGCTTCAAATGACATATGGAGACAATTTCTGCCTCATCTATATTTACCTTTCCCTTTGATCTAATGGGAACAGTGCATGGATACTGAGACAGAGCTTGCTCTGCAGTATGCTGTTTGGTTTTGTGCATGGGAAGAAGTTTGGAATAACTAGGTTGACACACACACTGCTGTAACTGAGAGGGTAAGATGGTGCAATGAGCCTGATTTAGGCACATGGAGGGACAGCTACAAGGTGATGTCAGTGAAATGCATTAAGTGCTGCCTTTTGCCTTTATCATCAGAGAATCACTGAAATGTAAGACTGGAAGGAAACTCCATAGGCCATATATTCTCTTCTCCTGCTCAAAGGCAAGATCAATTATACAGCCATCCCTGGCAGCCATTTAAGTAAAATATTACTGGAATGAAGAGATATTCTTTATATTTAGAAGGGGTAATACTTCCAGCGCAGTGAGTTTCTTACCTTCTGAAAAAAAAAAAAAGAAAGGAAAAAAAGAAAAAAAACATAAAAGAGAGGTTATTGCAGCTCCCTAAGAGTTATCATTCAAATTAGCTTGGATGATTTGCTTGGGATCATTGGAGAAGCCTGACTAGAAGAGATAAGTGGAATGTAAGACAGGATATGTGGAGGCAAAAAATAAGGAGATATGATCATAGTAAGGCAAAGGAACAGGTTGAACAGGCTTCCAGTTGAGCTGGTGAGCTCCAAAGGCAATATTCAGGTAACAACCGAGTAAGCATGTGGAATTCAAAAATAAAAAGAGCTGTGGGTTGTATCTCTGAGCTTTGAATTACTTAGTGACTCTTTCAAAGGTTAGAAGTGAAAGGTTTGCCCCCCTTTAATTACTATCAGAGGTGTGTGTGTGTGTGTGTGTGTGTGTGTGTGTGTGTGTGTGTTTGCTCACAGCACTGTTTTTATTCATCCTGGAAAAAAGACACAATAATTTTAGTGTTCTTTCAAAAAATAAGTTTTAAAGTTTTTAAATGAGAGAGAGAGCAAACAGCATGTGCACTTCACATCTATAGGGACTCCCTAACTTACTTGCAATTTATTTTATAAAGCCAGCCCACTTCATTTGACTTTTGTCAGAGCTGCAGTTTTCTCTGCTGTACTTTTAAGTGTAAACACTGCAATTATTTTCATAGTGTTATTGGTCATTTATTTTATCAATCTAATATTCTTATATTATGAATCTTACAACCACTATTAACTGTTTTGGGTCATTTCATATTTGTACCCCAGAAAACTGCTCCCAGTGTTATAACTTATTGGTCATAATCAATTAGGGACGTTTTTAGACTATGGCAGTCTTATATAAATACGCTGGCAAAGTTCACCTCCTATGATTTCTGACAATTAAATTGTTCTGTCACTTTGGGACCTTCATTAATCTCAACTTGTCATCCTTGTTTATGCAGGTTATAATGGCCTGTGTGTGTAAGTGAAATGAGATGCTAAAAGCCCTTGGCTGTTTAACTCTTTGATGCAAGTCAAGCAGGAATACGATGTTGAAGGGAAAAACTGGAGCTTTTTTTCATCCCCCAAAATAGCACTGTGGAAATGATTGCACTGTTTAACAAATAGCTTTCAAATAAGTCAAGGAAGAGTTTCACAGAGGGGCTGAAGGAAACAGTTGACTGTTATCACAGTCCTTTATGTGTCTGTGTGAGTACACATAAAGACATGGCAATGCAGATTATTTTCTCTTCCAGGAAAGCGGTTCTGAAGACATCATGTCCCAGCAGAGGAATCTAATGGGCAGAGATTTTAAGATAACCTTGCAGGATCAGTGTGTTTCAGCTCTCCAAAGTCTCTGGAAACTCAGAGATTTGAGTATTATTATAATTATTATTATTATTATTATTATTATTAGGCATTTTTTGGGGGTAATTCTGGCAGACTGATTACTTGAGACTGCCACAGGCACAATTCTGAGGCCTTTGGGAAGCGAAAGTCCGTTTAAAGAATTTAATTTACTAATTAAGTTCCTGGAGGAGTTAATAATTTTCTTCTTTCCTAAATTATCTCCTAGAATTTGAGGACCTGCTCTGTGATGACTCCAAATTCAGATGGTGGTTTACTGTCTTCTGCCCTTTCCTTCATCTTTTAAGAAGGTCTTAAAGGACATTTTAGAGTGGTCACTCTATGACAGCAGCATTGTTACTTGTATCATTGTCAGGCAGAATTCCTCAGCGATCCTTCATTTGGAGTGGCCTCTGACTTTACAGCCCTCTGAATTGTCATCACATCCTCACCTGGCACCATGCATCAAAGATGCAGGTACCTCTTATTCCATGAGTTTGTGACACCTAGTGTTTCCTCTTGGGCAAGTGCCTACTGAAATTGAAACCTAACCTTAACAGATCTTTATTCTTATTTGCAATTTAAAGTGAGGGGCCAGGTGAAAGCAAACAGTGCAGTGTCTTGTGCTGACAAAGCTGGAGATGGAGCACAGGTCTCCCTGACCTGCTCTGAGCCTCTATCCATTCACAATTGGCCAAGGTTAAAAAATAGGAATAGTCTGGGAGTTATCCATCTCAAATCTAAAAGGAGTGTAATGATATGCTATTCTCTGCACCCTGAGAAACATACGAGTGACATCTTCTCTCAGAGCACTAATTACCATAATTCTTAGACCAGAGAGAGATCCAGAACACTGCACAAATTATCACCCAATATCTTTAATAAATGTGGATAGTAAGTTACTTGCAAAGGTGCTGGTTAATAATCTGGAACACATATTCCCAGACCTAATTCATTTCAGTCAGGTGGGATTTATTAAGAATTGTACTGTCATGCAGTAGTCTGAGGCAACTTTTCAGTACAGTTACTTCACAGACCAGCAAAGGAGAAATATGAAACAGAGACAAACTGGTTCTGACTTTTGCAAATGTTGGTCTATGAACATCTCTTTGACACTGTGCATTAAATCCAGCAGCATCCATCAATCTGTTGTAAAAATGCTGATGCTGGTGAGTTAATGGCTAGGTTTCCTAACAGCTAAGTTACAAAAAGGAGAAATGGTAGAGCTGCTCCCCCATTTCTATTTGATCCAGAGTTCACATCATAACTGTGTTTCTCTTTTTTTTCATGAGATTAATTTATAAAGAAAACCAAATCCCTTGTGCCTTGAGGATGTCCATTTTGGATGTGGCTGCCTTTCCTTCTGCCTAGAGAGGAAACAAAGTGATCATCTCCTACCAAAGATGCATCAGTGTGTATGCCTAAAGTTCAGCAGGATAAATGCAAGTCTTAGAGGCAATCTGCCAGATGTTATTTGTCGAAGCTGCCTCTAGGCTGCTCTGAAGCATACCAACACATATGTCAGGGCAGAATGAGAGTCAGGGCAACTTTCCAATTTTTCTTGCTCCCAGAGGCTCTCCAGGGGAAGCTAAGTTTAGGAATAGAGAAACAAAGACCATGAAAATGAGATTGATGCAGGGTCTAATGCTGTGACAACTATAGAGCGTCATATATGTAATTTTACAAATTTTGAACACAAAACAATAAAGGTGTCTTTCTAAATACTTTGGTGTGTGGTGAAGGGGCATAAATCAGATGCAAATACTAGTGACATCATTGCTACTTCTAATTCTGATCATATACTTAGGGAATGATGTAAGGCTTTAACAGGCCTTTTGAAATAGAATTTTTAGAAGGTACATTGGATTTTACTCAGGGTCATTCTAAGAAAATCTAGAGTCTAGCCCATTCATTTCCACCCCTTGCTTTTGTGCATACATGTAAAATAAACAGACCAAAATATACGTAGTATTGGTTGCAAAATAAGTGGTTGATGCTATGAAAGGAAAAAAAAAAACCTTGCCCAAATAAACATAACATGGTAGTGAAACACTATTCTTGAAGTAACAACCTGCAAAGATGCCATTGCTTATATTCTTACATTACATCCTTCCATGAACAGACAGTTTACTTAGACTGCTATCTATGAGGAAAGTCTATTTTTAGCATGTTTGTGCATTGGCCAGCATAGCCAGATGCTGGTGCCTAATACTTGTGTATTGAAAGTGAAAAGATAGAACTTACTGTAGTTTAAGAAGGGAACTCTCAAAAAAGTTTACTATACTATGCAGAGGGTGCCTATTTAGTCCTTAACCTCCATTTCTTTGCAATAAGATATAGCATTAAAGAGATGACAGTGATGTATTTGTTATCCTGCCTGATAGTCTTGCATTTTTTTTCACCTCCTCTTGCAGTTTTACCTTACTAACATTCTCCATCTTAATATTTGCATCAGACACTTTTGGTAGTATGTAAATTATGTCTAGTGCATAATTATGCACAGCCGCAGGGTTGCATAAATAAATTTTCATCAATTTTGCATGTCAACCCTGAAATGAGTACACCTGTACTAGATCAAGACCTGGAAACTGATTACTTGCACCAGGACCACTTAGCTCAGGTGGGATTCTACACTGAGCTCTCCCACTTGCAGAACCTGGTCAGTCACATCTGCACAATACTGTGTCATCCTATAGATATGTACGGAGGGATGTCAGAAAACCAAAAGTGGTGGCAGAGAGTGGAGCTCAGTGGTGGTACTCTTAGGAAGAGAAGTGGGGTCAGCTGAAGATGGACACTTGAAGCTTTGACTCAATTCACTTTTGCCTGTGAAACTCAGAAATTTACTTCATGAGAATATTTTTTAAATGATTTTCAAAACTGAATTTGTATGAACAATGTCTTTGATGAAAAATGGGGATTTTCATGTTTAGTTTCCTTAGAAGCAGTTTTCCAGTATTCATTCAGCAGTTTTAATGAAAATTCCCACTTTTAAAATTAATTTCTGAAACATTTTGTAGATTAACTTGGAGAGAAGAAAAAAATATAACTCATAAGTAATTTATTTCTCGATTACAGCCATCTCATATCCTCTGTGTGTATAAATCAGTTCAGTTTAGCAATACCAATTAAACAAACTGTAGCTTTTAAAACCTCAAAATATCTTTAAATGAAATGAAATATTTATTTTTTTTTAATGAGCAATCTCACACAATTAATTAGCTTGAAGTTTTGCATAATAACTGAAATACAGGGACATACAGAGGCTAGATACTATGGATATCAAAGTGAGTGCGTGTGTGGGTGTGTGTGTATGTGGGCACTCACATATCTTTTGTATACCCAGCACACACTTCTGGATCCCTACATGTAAAAACACATAAGCATGTACCTGCTTATGTGTTTTTTTATTTACACGTGCCTAAAATCACTCATGGAACTACTGGTGACTACCTCTCCAGGCAAATAAGGCTCATAAATTGACACATTTTGCTTAATCTGTATGTAAAGCGTGTTACACATCACTGTTACAATGCAGACATCTTAACTTTAAATGAGACGAAAACAAACATAAAATTAGCACTTATGGGAACCCCCTACCACTCAATTTGTGTTGGGTTTAACACCTTCTTTTTTATATATCCTTCTACATAAACAGTTTTATATCAGCCCTTTATATGGTGCCTTCAAAGAATTAAATGTTGAGCTGTTTAAAAGCACTAATTAGCAGCTTTAATACAAAGGGGAGCATAGTTATTAGTAAAATCTTGTAAACCTAGAATACCCTTTGGGCCCCATCATTTGTGTGTGAAATAACTCAATAAAAATATTATATTGTTAATCACAAAAACCTTCAAGGGAAATACTAAATCTGGGAAGAAATATAAACTGTACCTTACAGAACAAAGGAAGGAAAGTGACCGTCCACATTAAAGCAAAGCCATAAAACCCCAAAAAGAATATATTCATTGATAAAGTGCAGCTTGTTTCCTAGTAAGGGATTTGCAATCTGTAACCTTATGCACATACAACAACAAACATGCATTAATGGTGTTTAGTTTAAACACAGCTAGTGACATATTTATTAAATTAGCACTTCATTCCTTTCACTAATGTGCAAAAATAACAGGGCTTTTGGAAAAGGTAGCTTTTGGTAGTGGTAAGATAATCTTTGAATCTCTAGTTATTTTGGCACAATGCAAATAATACGCACACACACACACACACACACATATATATGTGCATATATGTATTATTAGAGATGTTAATAAAGGCATTGTGATCAATCTCACCCAGATTTTCTTTCTAGATAAATAAAAGTACCTTTAATTTTATTTGATACATTGAAATTATGCTTGACAATGCTGAGTTCTTCTTCTTTCAGTACTTCACACATGGTTTATGTAAATACTTAATATTTATAATGCAAGTAAATAATTACTTGTTTAGTAATTAAATTTAAGTAACATTTATTTAAACATTTAAAAATTACACTTATTCCAACATTATTAAGGAAGTAGTGTTTCTAATTTATACAATGTAATGGAGCTGAGTGGCACTAGATGAAAGAAGAAACCTTCACAAACATGGAGAAAGTCTTTTGATTGACAACTAATGCTTAAAACATAAAATACTAAGAATTGCAGAATTTAGAAATGCTAAAAAATGACACAGAACATTGCTTTTTGTTGGTAATAGGCTATTTCTTGAGATAGAGCAAAAGACTTTCACCTTAAAAAATCTAACTTTATGCCAGTGCTCCACTGAAAGGTGTTTGACCAGTACCTTTAATTTTAAATTTCAAGGGAAGAATTCTGGGGTAATTTAACCTTCTGAAATTATTATTATAACATTTTTATATGCCATCATGCAGTATCAATATTTTTATCAAGTATAATTCTTCCCCTCACATTTCCTAGGGAAAAGATTGAGAGGGGGCAGAGGGGGGAGCTCGCCTGGCATATTTTAACCAGTATCATCATAATGATTATTTCCTGATCTTAGTGCTAGTGGATTTTATATTTTTTAATAGGAAAAGTAAAGAAGCATAGTTTCTAATATTTGAGGACAATTTTATGTAGAAATTTCTTCACAATGAGCAATGTCTATCCTTTCTGGCTATGGGCTACTATGAGAAACAGATTTATTCAAAATCCCAGTATATTTGCTGTGACTACATTTTTAATGTATTTCTCTAACATGAAAGAGCTGGCCAGAGCTAAAACTTTTTTCTTTTAGTATGTCAAGCTTTGCTTTTTACGGTGTTTTATGTTACAACCTAATTAGTATCTTACAGTGCCCTTACATGTACTTAGGGTGTTGGGTTTCACTAAATACACTGAACGTTTTATTTTGGGGGACCTCCGTGACACACTCTAAGCAGTTTTAGGCAGGCTAAGAATATGTTTCCAGTCAATCAAGCCCCTAGAGATAGGTTATCCACCTCTGGCTAATGCACTGCTATAAAACCTTCACTGGTTCTGACTGCGTGATACAGTCTGTTATTAAACTCCTAACTGTGCGCGGCCGCAGGATTCGGAAGGGGGGAGGGACACAATTATTTCCAGTACTTCATAAAGCCTACTTCAACAAATTATATGAAGATTAACTAATAGCAGCCTCAGCATTGGATGGCTGGCCAAATTAGGTATGACTTATCAGACGGGTGCTTCATGGGCTGCTCTTTAGAGCCTGCCTTTGCAGAGAGGGTCTTTTAATGGATGATGAACCAGGTCTGCTGTAACAATAGAGAGATCAAGCAAACGGTGCTTTGAGCTCCTCTGCACACTGAGCCACTTCGGAAAGCCAGTGAGGTCTCTGAGTGCTGGCGGTTTTCCTGCTGAGGATTAAATGTGCCTGCACAAAGCTGGGATATCCCACAAATCAAAAGCAGCGGGAAAGGAGAATGGGCAAGCGATGGGAAGCACAGTCCAGAGCACCATGATGGATTAGGGAAAGGGCCTTGTGAATGCTCCCTTTTTGTGAAGGGGAGATAATCCGTCAATCTCAACAGGGCAATCCTGTCAGACTATACCACGCTGGAATCCCCGGCATCCTCTTTGGTTTTTTATCTATCCTGTGGAGGGCACCAGCATTCAATGGCATTTTTTACCCTGGGCGTTTGACAAGGAGCTGAGGAGGGATATGGGGTATGTCTTGGAAAGGAACTATCTTTTGGCCTCTCTGCAAAATTGCTGTATTATCTTCCATCTTTAGAGGGCTGGGGAAAAGCCGGTCCAGGATGTTTTGGAAAGGCTGGCATCTCTAACCTTGCAGTAATAAAATGCAAGATACATTTTTCATGGTTAAAATATCTTAAGATTCAGACAGGGCAAGATTAGTCCAGTGCCATGCAGGTAGAGCACTTGCTGGGACAGAAGGGCTTCCCAGGAGGAAAACCTAGGAAGGTCTAGACTTAAGCAGAGTTTATGTTTAACCATGAAGGGATCACCCTGCTCTCTCTACAAAGACCTTTCATTTCCATCTGGAATGAGTATACGATAACCTAGTCAGACCAGCCTCTCAGTCACCAATCAAAACACTGACTCTTGACATTTGCCTAATTATCTTTTCTCATCATCAGTCATCTCTTGAAGTCTTTGCTTCATTCAGATGCCAGGTATTTCCGAAATTAATCATGTCATTGAAGGCGGCATCTTTTCATGTAAATGGACTTTATTATCTGGATCGAAAAGCTCCCCCCCCTCTCCTCCTTTGAGCTGCAAAAGCCCATTTGTAGTGAAAGTGTCTGAAATCTGACATGCTGCCTCCTCAAGAAAGATTCGTAGTGGTGACCTCCCAGCAAGAGCTAAGCATCCGTCACCGGAGTGCGTGTGTGTGCTGCTTGCACCCTTGGGCTGGATGCATGCTAATTTGCCCCATTGTTTCAGGGTGAGTGGCTTTCCAGCACTTCTAAACAAAGCCTTTTTGCATAAGCTTCTGTGTGTACAATCATTTTACGTTCACATCATTCCATCATCCTATGTCTATTCCTGATACAAGAGGGGATGGAAATGTCTTTGTTTTCTTGTTACACTAGGGATTACAGGCTGGATTTAGCACGTTAGCAAGGCCACTCCTCTTTCATTAAATCCCACTTGACAAATTTTTGGGGCCATAGGATTCATCAGCCCATTGCACTGCTCATCCTGGCTTTAACTTTCAAAGGGGTACTGTCTTCAAACCGTGTTGATTCAACAAGAAACCAATCCACAGTAAATTACTGTGCATGCAGAGTATTGCAGGGATGGATGAAGAAGTAAAAATGACAGGCATACTCTTTGGACTTATCAAGGCCTTGGTAGAAGAATGAAGAAGAATTTTGCTCATTAGACTCATATTTTAATGAATTCTATGATGGGCAGGATTAAGAGCAGATCAGCACTGATAATGCAGTTCTTCATTTTGGATATTTCACTTTCAAAGTTTGTGATGATGCATATAACAACTCCTTTCAAAAACACCCTGCTATTTTATACCCATTGAGCTTCCCTCTGGGGCCATCTGAGGACATCATTATTAATTGTTGGCAAGCTCTATGCTCAGATTTAAGAAGTTAAACTTCTGAGTAAAAGGTAGAAGTGGAAGATTTTCTCTGTGGATATGTACTTACACTGTAAGGTACTAAAACCTTAAGGTCGCTGGTTTTTATCATTGGCAATGATCTGAAAGGATCAATAAATTTATTAGAAAGTTTTAAGTTTTGTGTACCATGTGAGAGTCATGTTCTGTATTCCCTATTTTTCCTGGTAACAGTTTAAAAACATGAACAGACCAAAAGCTAGGATTTTTTAATTACAGGCAGTTACACATCATTGACAATAGCTACAAGTGTTTAGACATAATGTATAGATTTTTGGTTTGTGGATGCTAAAGGCAAAAAGAAGCAAGGCTATTACCTAGTTTGCTTCTCTGCCTAGTAAAGGCCACAGGACTCCTTGAAGGCTTTTTATGTTGCTCTATATCTCAGCAGACCTTCTAACTATCCTCATGGCAAAGCCACAACAATATTCAGTAAATTGCTCACATTGCTAAACACTCTCATAGTTAAAAAAATTCCCCTTAATTTCTGGCATGAATTCATCTAGCTTTGACCTCTAGATGTTAGATCTTGTTTTACGTATGTCTTTGTTAAACTGAAGAGCTCTCCATCAAATTCTGTTTTTTCTGAAGGTCCTTGTATACTGTGGTCAAGGCAATCCTTAACCTTTTCTCTATTAAGCTAAACAGTCTGAGCTTCTTGAGCCTCTCACAATTGTTTTCTAATCCTCACAGTGTTTTCAAGTCCTTTAGCCATTCCCTTGGCTCCTCTCTCTAATTTATCAAAAACCTCTTTAAACATAGGCACAAGAATGATTCCATTAGTGGTCACAACAGTGCCACAGAAAAGATAATATAACTCAGGCTTCCCCTTGCGTACATATCCTAAGGACTGAAGTTACCCTCCCAGCTACAGAGCTAAAATGTAGCTGTCCAGCCACCATCCTGCCATGTTCCTTCTGGAGCCATTTCATTCCAGAAGAGAGTCATCCCCTTCTGTAACTATTCCCTGGACTCTGTTTACCCAAAGTTATCATTTTACACTTCCCCTGGCTCGTCGTTGTCTTTGTGCATGTGTCCTGTTGTCGCTACTTACAGCCTTCCCAGTCTATGTGAGTGACAACTTCATGCTTTCTAACAGCTGTTGAAGATGTTGAACAGCACCCATCCACTCAAGAAATAATGATTAATTCCCAAATTCTCAATAAATATTCCCTACACAGAGTGAAAGAATACCAGCTGCCCTCCCGCTCCTGCCTTGCTAAGAAACTTGTGCACTACAAAGCACAGAGAAGAGGCAATACCCTTATCTCTGCCTGGCACCTCATGTGTCATGCCCACTTTGGTGTGGGATTTTTCATTCTCTTTTTTTTTGTCCGTCCTGAGAAAGTACTTATACCTCATTCAGAGACAAGAGAATGGGAAGCTATCACCTCTATCAAGGAAGAGTTAAAACTCTTGTCTGTCTGATAAAAGGATGTGTGCTAAAGCCAAGACAGAATTCACCAAGTGAAAGCCATTTATAGGCAGAGTAATACTTGCTTCTTTAAATTTAGATTTGCTGTTTTGTAAAGGGTTGCTGCAGCTTTCTGAGATTGACAGGTTGCTTGGTTTTTATCATTAATTATTAACATTAATTTATTGTTAATTATCATGTCATTATTGCTGTGGTACAATTTCGGTAATAAAGTGATGGGCAGAGTATGAGTAAAAGTATAGGCTTGTCCTAAGGAACAGTAAGAAGGCTTTTTCAAAAAGTATTAAAAAATAAATCCTCACTAGTTTTAAATTATTTATCACTATCAATACATTTAAATGGATTTCCCTGTACTAGGCATAACATGTATTTTTCTCAATAGTTTTCAGTAGTTCTGGGAACTGTTTTTCACAGAAATGTCTAATTGTTATCATTGGTAATTAAATTTATTTATTATGTTTTGCTGTTGCTGAAGGAGCTCTTCATGCCTTTGACATGCTTTCTTGTACACTCTCACCAAAGATGAATGGAGGTATAATTAAATTCAAAAAAAATTGTCGATGTTGACATTGTTTCTTTTTCATGGTGCATTTTGTAGCCATCTCTGATTTTTGTCCAATTTAAAATTTATTTAATTTGTTTTCTATTTCGTAGTTTTTGAACATACTTTTTTTTTTGCCTTGGTGTCCTCTACCCCCTCATTTTTTTTAATTCATTCCCATCCACAAATTGTCATTTGTATTCTGATAACTTTTTGAGAAATCTTGCAAAACATCAGCTCCAGAGTTTTCCTTTGCCTTTTTAGACAAAATTTGTTATTTCCATATTGAAATTTGAAAAAAATGGTGCAGTGAAAAAGAGAAGGTGAAATGAACAAGGGGAGAAGAATTTTCCACCCCAAATAAAACTATATTTTTGGTTGCAAAATATGAAGGGAATAGAAAAAAAAAAAGAGACAAAGAGGGAAAGGGAATTTTAAAACTTTCAGTTCTGATGGAAAAAAAATTTGAAGTTTTTAACAAACAGAAGCATATTTGCAGAAAGGTGAGGTTCTGAGATGGGTAGAAAAAACAAAAGCAGAAGGAATTCTGGAGGAAAAAGAAAAGCTGGAAATGGAAGTTCTTTTTTTTTTTTTTAGATCTTGCTTTCTGCGCTTCTTTCACAGAGTACTAGGACACACAAGGGGTTAAAGGTCCAGGAAGAGAGCTAGGGAAGAAAAATCCCTCTGTTAATTGATCTGCCTGTCTGGTGACGAGGGCCAGCTGAAGCTTGTCAGAAACTGTATGCGCTGAATCAAGCTTGGGGCCCTAAGTAAAATACAGACACCTGGAGCGAGGAGGGGCTGGCTCGCACTGCCGCAGCTATTTAGTTGTTCTTTTAATGTAGGCAGGGAAGGGAAAGGGTCAAGCAGTGCTGAGCCTGGGCTTGAGAGATGTCAAATAGTTTTTCCACTGAAAAGAAACAAGCCTAAAGCCTGTTAATGGCATCTAATGCTATTATTGTGAAAGTCTGTGTGCACTCGTGGGCTTGCTGGTGTATGTTGGAGGCACGTTTTGGCAATTGAGGAGGCATTGTTGTTTGATAGTCTTACCCATAGACATGTCACTGGGCAAGCAGCAGTGGAAATTCAGAGTGAAATCTGCACAACTTGATTTCAATTCACGCTGCTCAGGGCAATGTGCTCAGAGGCGATCCTTTACCTCCTGCCCTGCTTCCATTTCCAAAGGATGAAGTGATCCAAAGTACATCCTAAAAAACATTTTTCTTTCTCCTTACTCTTGGTTCTGCCTCCAGACGCCTCCGCCGATGCAATCTGGCTAGGATTCTGCATGCCACTTTGTTTGACCCTGATGACATAAGTTGACGCATGTACTTTTGAACCTTCCCAAGAATGAATAATATCCCTGCAATAAAATGAAATCCTAGCATTTTTAACCCACCAAGCCCCTGTGATTGTTGGGGCTGGGGATGTCAAATGGTGGCTCAGCCGATGGAGGCCTGAAATGGAAGTGGATAGATTTCAACCCCCAAACAAACAGGCCATTGAGACCTGGCACTAGTCCACTTTTCTCCTGATACCTGTGATGAGCACGTTTGAAACACTGAAAGCTTTTTTTCATGGTTAGTGGGAGGGGAGAGGGAGAACTAAAGAAGGTAAAAAAGAGCAGAGAGACTTGTGACTTAAGATTTTAAAGGTAGCAAGTACCCTAGGAAATCTTAGGGGCTAGAGGAGGCTCGCTGGAGCTAAAGCTGCGAACCATCAGAGTTGCTTTGATTCTCCTGTGTTAGGTATAACTTAAAATAGGTCTTTCCCTCCCCTTTGTCCTGAGCTCCCAAAATACTACACTTCAATTAGAGATGGGCCTCAAGGTTACACCAAGTTCAGACTTCCGCTGATTTTAGTGAGGTCAAACCCAGAACTTTATTTGGGGATTTCTATGCTTTTTGAAGACTTCCGTACACCTGGCTGAGCCCAGGCCATATAAAAGAGGACCAAGACACAAATGAACTGCATCATCATTATTAATGTAAGATCTTAGTTATGCCATTCCTGCAGCTTTCCCATTTGGTGTCCAGACATGCCAAGAACAGACCACAAGGAGACATGAGTGGAGCCCTTTTCTCTGAGAGAAGCTGCCAAGCTTCTCCGTAAAGCCTTAAACCCTGACAAGGCACTGTGAAATACTGAAATGATCTTTTCGGAAGGAGGATTGTACTTAAATCAGGATGCAGGAGGTTGTATTTGGCTGAACCAGTGTGATAACACTGCATGGCTGAAATAGAAACTGCCAGTATGGATTTGTGTGTATTATTTGTTGAATGCCATGAATCCTTTTTCCTCTGGACTTCTAGTACTATTCACATCTATCAACAAAATAGAAGATTTGCCTAAAAATTGTACATTTACATATTTATATTTAAATATTGCATTGAAAATGGCAAGGACGAATAATCGCACATGTTAGAAGGAGATTAGGTCTCTCCTTGATTAGGTCATTGTTTCAATTAAAAAAGAATCAGATTTCATTTTTTAAATTCATTTAAAATAATGACTACCTTGAATCTGTCTTTCACACTTCAATTTTGTTTTGTTTCTTGAAGAGGCACTGAGGAAAACTGATTGCAGTTATTCTTGACATTTTAAATGGCCATCCTTTTCCTCTTGGATATGGTACCCAGATGTATAGTTAGAAAGTTAAAGTGGCTCAGCTAAAGATAAGGATGCTGTGAACTTCGGTTTTACAACTCCTGCCTTGGCCTCCCAGCCCAGCTGATTTAGTAGGAATGAGCTTGCCCAGCTCACAGAAATTCAGCCCGAGGGGAAAAGGAGGGGGGGGAAAATAACAGTACTCCACAGACCTCTGCTCCAAATGCACGTAGAAAACTGCTTGACCGGAATGTCGAGAGCAGCCCTGGCTCTGCAGCTTCCCCTAAACCAGGAGCCTGGGGAAGCTGCCCACGGTAGGGAGGCTGAGCCTGAGCAGTGCTATGGGCAGGAGCTGGGGTTGCCTGGCTGGAGAAATAAAGGAGATGGAAAGATAATAAAAGGAAAGCATGGGAAATGGATTGCTTGAGAAGAATATTTTAGCTTTAAATAAATAAATAAATCCACGGACAACTCACTCCTCTAAGATTTCAGTTCTCTGTATGAGACTGGTGAAATTTATACAAGAAAGAGAGACATAATGAAAGAAATTGTTTATTTGTTTGTTTGCCTTTATAAAACCCATTTGGGAGGAACATCAACAAATATACCATACATCAGTTATCTGCCTTATACCAGTTACTCTGATGCTGGAGACATCTTTTGTTAGAAATTAATGTATGTAATAAAGTTTTACATTTTTCATATGTTTTGAAGTATGTGGGTCATAATTCTTTTGACTGCATAATTACTTTTTCTACACAAGAAAAATGAGGTGCTTAGTCCTAAGTAAATAACCTCAAAACAAACCAAGAAAAACAGTTGCATCTTTTTTATCTTCTGGGTCTTGCACAATAAATATTTTGTTAGAAACTTTAAAAAAATAGTTATATATTTTCCATATAATTTCACTTTAAAAAAAAAGAGACCCTCTAGAATCACATTGAAAAATACACTGAAGTTAGAGAGGAAAAGAAATGTATTATTTTGTGACATCTTTAGGTGCAGGTGAAAATAATACTTGCATGAATTTCACTAGACCCAAGAACATTTAGAGCTCTTGCTGCTCTGCCTCCATTCCCTTTAAATGAGCCTGAAGTTAGAGAGGAAAAGAAATGTATTATTTTGTGACATCTTTAGGTGCAGGTGAAAATAATACTTGCATGAATTTCACTAGACCCAAGAACATTTAAAGCTCTTGCTGCTCTGCCTCCATTCCCTTTAAATGAGCCTGAAACCAGGACAAAAGAGCCAGGGTGATATGCAGACACATGAGAAGAACAGACCAGTTGAACCAGCAGGTAATGGAAAAACTCCCTCTACAAACCAAACTGCCTTAATTTTGGTGGCTGATGGCACACATTGGGAAATGGTGTGATAACCTCCAAAAAATAAGAATCTGGCTTATATATCATGCCATTATAAAGAAGGGGTTGTGCACTGTTTTTTTTTTTTTCCTAATTCAGTATCCTTTTTTGTTTGTTGATGTGGTTTTTCTGAGATTTCTGGATGACGTTACATTGGGTTTGTGAACCTCTCTTTTTTTCTTGAGCATCAGAAACTTTTTGGAAGACTGTTAAAGAAAATAGGTTTTGCAGAGAGGGCAGCAGTAGTTTAGGTTCCCCAACCAGTAAATAACTGTATATATAGGGTGCAAGTGGATGCTCTGGCCATGTACTAGCAGCAACTCCGTCCCTGAAGGAAAGGAACCCTGGAAAAGGTCATAGCCAGTTTGCCATTTCTAATCCTTAAGCACTGAACTAATGTCAACTCAGGGTCATGTAAATACAGATAGGAAAAGGGGAGGAAGTGCTTTAGGGAAAAAAATCGAGATATGGAGTTTTTTAAACTAAACTGAAATAGGCAACTCTTCTTCAAAAATCAAGGAGTCACACCGGGTTTGGCACTGGCTTAAATAAATCAGTTAAAGTACTGATTTTAAGTTAAACCAATATGCTAGCAAGACCTTAGGTTTTCATCTTCTGAAGACTTATGCGCATTCTTGGCTGAACAGTGGGAGTGATTATCTGTATAATTCATGATACAAATATGGCTGTATTATTTAAGGATTCAGCTTTATAATATACTCTATATTTGCAGATTGTTACCTCTGTACAGGGCTTTTGTGGATTTGGAGCCACTTTCTCTGGGTAAAAGGTGTTTCCAACTCCCCCATCCACCCCTTTATTATGCTCTCATGGTCATGACTGTTGTCTCTTCCTCATCTGCATGGATTGCACTGGTGGTGCTGGTGAGGGACATGCCACTTCTGCAGAGCCAGGACATTTTTATAAATATGTAAATAAAATTTACCTTCTTTTGCTGACCCCTTGAAGGGCCATTTTTGGCCTGCAGCAAATATTTATGTCTGAGCAATAAACCCCTGAAACTGAGGGGTTATAGTGGAAATGCTGACAGAGTATTAAGAGACCTTTAACCCTTGGTTTAGCTGGCCCTGCTATAATTACAGGTCTGTCTGTTATTTTCAATAGCACTCGTCATGACCTTGCCTCTATTTTTTAATTATAGTAGAAGTTGTGAAGGGAATTATTACTAAGTTGGGGGTTCCCCCTCTCTCTGAATTCAATCTTTATTAAACATGTAAAGTGCTGAAGAGGCAGGATTGGGCTAATAGCCTTTTCCCTCCCTTTCTCTCCCCCCTTTCTGGACTGTGGTTCAAGTTGTGCATAATCCCTGAGTAAAAGCCCTGTGATTTGAGCCTCCCAAGTCCCCTGTGAGCACTGAAGCTGGCTGTACAATAAGCATCAAAGGTTAATGAACAAGGGAAAAAAAGTTGACATTTTATTTGGTAATGACTCTGGTGCTTGAAATCTGAATGGAAATTATGAGATCCAGGAGAAGTTCACTTTTTCTTTTCTCCTTCCCCCCCTTTTTTTTCCAAAACCTCCATGTCTGGAGGAGGCAGGTCCTATCAAACCCCAGAAATGTCTGTTAAGGAGTATTTGTGATCACAAACAACTGGTTCATAGCTTGCAGTTTAAGGAAACCAGCTGGAATACATTCTTCAAGCAGCACTGTCAGTCCCTGCTCTGGCTCCCCCCAGCTTTGGGGAGGGAGGGAACTCACTGGGGCAATGTCCAGCCCCTTTCACTGCTGACCCATGGCAGTTCAGCAAGCTGCTGGCACTCAAGGTGGAAAAATGCCCCGTTCTCATCAGCTGAGCAATGTCCCACTGGGTTTTCACAGTTGGCCCCTGCAGAAGTTCCCTCAGCCTCAATTGCCCAAACTTAATGAGGCTGAAGTTGCACACTGAGTCTGCAGTGTGCAGGGTACCCCCAAGGGATAGGGATATTTTACATCTTGGTGTACCATTGCTAAAGGGATGATAGAGGGATGTATGCCTCCCTGGGAGGTGAACAATTCCCAGCAGCCCAGCTATGGCCTGGAAATCTCCACAGGGGTAACAGCAGCACCCACCCCCAGTATGACCATGGGACTCTCCTGAGGCATGCATGTCAGCATGGTTAGAGTAGTGGAGAGGCCATATACTGCCTGGAGAAAGGGAGATTCTCCATCCTAAAGCTGTAGTCTTTTGGGATGAGCGTTGGCTTTTCTTATCATGGGACTGAGCTAAACTCTGTATTTTGCATAGGTGAACCCCCTGACACTGAAAGGAGGCAAGCGGAGAGATCTAAGTCGTGGTATAGGAAGAGCACAACAGATCTTTGCATTGCAGCACAGACATGTTAAAAACAAGAAGATGACAAGAGATGTACTCCAAGGCAGGAATTTTCCTGGGATCCTCTGCCTTCCCGCTAATATGAGCCCCACAAAGGGTACAGAATTTGTGTTGGCCCTCAGCCCCCTGGGGAAGGAGACCTTGGCTGTTCTTTCAGTATCTCCCCATCAGATCCACAAATTGAACCTGTGGAGCAGTTTAGGTATTTTCTTTTTTAATAGGAGTGATGAATTGGCCTTCAGTGGCTGAATGACCTTTCTGTTCCAGTCTAGGCAGCTGCGGAGGGTTTGAGAAACATGACTGGATCAGGCCCTTAGGAAATGCTTTCACTAAAGCACTTTATGTACATTCGGGGAGCTCATGAATCACTGGGCTTTGCAGATAACTTTACCCTTAAAATATAGGCGATTATATCCATTTTAATATTTACCCAGGTAGGATACAAAGCGTGTGGCCATGAGGCGTAGCACGGAGGTGAGCGATTGCTTGTCTGCATTGTTTATAGATGAGTAATTAAAGTTGCTGTGCTGAGGCTGTGGGATGGAGACCAAACTGGCTGGATATTTATTTACATGACTCAGTGAGTTGGAAACATAACTTGTAGGTGTTATTCTTTCTCTCCCCACTACCAGCCCCCCTTCCCCAAAAAAAGCAGTTTTGGAGTATCCATGGCTACTTAATGCTGTGTCTTCACACTACTTGTTTTGAACACCATGTTCCTTTATTGAGGTGAAAGGAAAATGAATTAGCAAAAGCTGGCACAGGTAATTAATATTGTGTGGGCGAGAGAGGGAGAACACTTCTTAAATGGCTTGCATTACATTCATAAATCTGTTCTATGGTGTTCACTGCTTGTAATTATGGCTGAGGATGCTCATCTGCTCCTCATCTTCCACCACATACCACTGGTTGCCTTCTACAGTTTGATGATGTTGAGTAGTCTACCTTGAATAATTTAGACCTTAAATTAAGTATTTACACTCAAGTATTGCTGATATGCTATTTTCATATACATGTCCAAAACACTTATGTTTACAAATTAATTGCAATTATGCCCATATTATAAGCCAGTGTTTATTTCCTTGATTCCTGGAATCTTCACAGTTGGATAGTCTCCATTGCTACATACTATGACTATTCCCTGTATATCTTTCCTTTTAAAAGGTATTTTGGCTTTATTATAAGTATCTTCACAAATCTGGAGAACTAACCAGAGGAAAGCATGAGCTGGCCGGAACTCTATGTGTCTCTTAGGTAGCTGCCCTGTGGTGGGATGACCAGGGGATAACTTAGCCAGGTCACTTGCTCTCCATATCCAACTGCTTTTTTTGATCTAAGTGCTTCTTCTGACCTTTCCACTTTCCATAACATACCAGTACTGGTGTGGATATACATCTACATAAAGGCAATACTGGACCATTTTCCTCCTTTGTAAGTCTATTAAACCCTAATCAAGACCAGTAATACTTGACAGTGGCATCTTTCCTTCTCTTTCTTTCTTTCTTTCTTTCTTTCTTTCTTTCTTTCTTTCTTTCTTTCTTTCTTTCTTTCTTTCTTCTTTCTTTCTTTCTTTCTTTCTTTCTTTCTTTCTTTCTTTCTTTCTTTCTTTCTTTCTTTCTTTCTTTCTTTCTTTCTTTCTTTCTTTCTTTCTTCTTTCCTGTGTTATCTGTTGATATTAAATTTGGTACTTAGGTACTTATTGTTGTTGAAGGCAGTTGGTTTTGTTGTTTTTTTTTTTTAATAAAATGTTCAAAAACAGTTATTTCCTTTCTGAAGGCAGTTATTTACCCTTCTGTAATAATTTGTATAGTCCCTAAATGCTATAGGGATATTCTTCTTGCTAACTCTGGCTAAAATAAAATATAAGGAAGGAAACCACTGGCTGTATGTTAGAGCAGGTCAGGAAAGGGGCAAGTTGATTTATGCTTCCAAATGATCCAATGCCATGAAGCATTTAAAGGCACGCTGGCTTGCAAGGATGTGAGGAGTCTTCAGTTGCCACTGGCAGGCACAGCAGAGCAGCAGCCCCCACATTGGCCTTGGAGGAGGCTATAATCCACTACCCACACCATCCTGTACAGAGAGATGCTGCTGGTCCCAGTGCAAAAGCCAAGACTCAGGGAAACTCAGGTTTTCAAGTCATTTATCTGCTTCCTGAAATCCTACATGGTCTATCCAATTGCCAAAGTAAATGAACAAATCACATTTTTAATGTTTTGCTCATTTTGTTTGATTGATTGCCAAGAAAGAAATTTCAAGGGGTCTACAAGTCCTTCAGCTGAAAGAGTCACTTTCTGCTGTGTTTTTCATGTGAGTAAAATGCAGATCTATAAAGGATTAGGAGTCTTTATTCAGAGTTTGAACTTTAACATTCCTCAAGCCTCAAATTTTTAATCTTCAAAAGAAAGTAGTCATTTCATGGCAAGTCATGAAATGTGAATTATTTATTCCACTAGTAAATATGTAATTAGGCATATTTTGAAAATCTGTAATTAATCCCTCACCCCTTAAACCCATAAGAAATGCTAATATGCCTCTGAGGTAAGGCAGGTTTCTATAAAGGGCATTATGTAAGCTGTTCTGATCTGTTGTATAATTATGTTTGCTGTCTGTAGTGGAAAAAAATCCTAGTGAGAATTTGTTGTGGAGGAAAGGGAAGAAAAGGGAAGAAAAAAAGTTTCACTCCTCACTGAGCAGGAGGCAATTATTAAATGGCAATATAGCCAAACCTTTTCATTTGGTTGGACTGGGTTTCAAAAGGTGTGGTGCATGCATTGGGCAAGAAAATCAAGGCTGCTTGTTTTATTCCTACAAGACGCAGCAAATATTCAGCCCTGCCTCAATAACTCCATAGCCTAGGAGCTCTTATGGCCTTGCTACATCCACAGTTTAGCACAACTGTTTGTTGAAAAACCCTTTTATCCTCTTGTTCCAGTATCTTCCCCAGTGGATTTTTCCTAAAAAACAGGGTCTGGAATCCAAGCAGTATCTTTTGAACCATGTTCATTTTTTCATCTTGCATCATGATAGCACAATATAAAGAAATATGACGAAAAAGAAGTTTATTTATATTTCACATATATATGAAATACAACTTTCTGGCTTGCTTTTGCAGCAAGAAAATCTGTTGAGAAGAAAGTTTATCTGACTAATTTTATCATTGTGGAAAGCCTAAGAGCAGATTGCTGAGTTCAAACATGATTTTAGTTTGAAATGACTAGACATATTTTAACAACCTTTCACTAACAGCAAGCGCCAGAACTCTGTCACTTTGCTGTAAGAGTCTCTTGTTAACATTTTAACTTCATTGACAGGACAGGGACAACCTCCTTCTTGAGTTGATGAAAGACATTTTGGTCAAAATTGGGCATTTTGGCACTTAGGGTTACACTTACAGGGCTCCACAGGGGGCCTGTACACATCAGAAAAGATTATATAAATTTTCTCCAAAAAAAGCAGACAAGTTCATGCAGATATGTTCATTCATGATTAGTGAAAACAACCACCTGACTACAGCCTTGGAAGAAGTAGGTTGCTGTTTTCCAAAACAGAATAACAGAGGCAAGATTTTCTGTATAGTGTAGACTGTTTTCAATACTTAACTATTCTCAAAGTCCTAATTACTGAGATAATTAGTTCATCATTTCCTCACTCCCACCAGTGGTGGTATGTGGGAATTTTATCTCCCTTTTCTCCATGCAGCTTTTTACTTTTTTCCCAAGGCAAGAACCTTAGGTCAAACCTGTGCCCTCAAAATTATCTGTCTTTCAATGCCCTCTGAAAGAGACACCTTTAAATGTGTGCTGAACTTGTGCATAATTTGGGCATCAATAAAGCAGATGTACAGCGCTTTCTTTTCTGAAATGTAGGCAGCTTCATGTTATAAAGATTGTAGCTCCTAAAACTGTGCCATAAGAAAAAAGTGACTGTAGAAGCTAAAAAATACCCATCAGGCTGCTCCTCAACAGGAACACATACTTGAGTCAATGACACTCAATGGTAGAGGACCACTGAAGTGAACACAGCTTTTTGTAGTCTGAATTACTTTAAAGCAATAAGAAATACAGTAGAAGCTGTTGAGCTCCTGGTGAATTTGTCATGGATATTTTAATGTTTGTCATCTTTATTAAAGACCTTGGACATGTGAGATGATGTGAGGATCTCAGCTTTTGTCTGAGTCAAGCAAGTGCACCCACAGCAAAGATGCTGCTTCACTGGAGAGAAGGTCTGTGGAAATATACTCTGCTCCACTGTGTTTTTTATTCTGAAAACCTTTAATGTTTAGGCACTCTCTTAGGAGAAAAAAAAGGGGCATTTCCAGGGAGTCATTTATGCCACCTTAAATAGACGTGTTGGCTCTTCCATACCCATTAGCTCACAGCAAATGACAAGATATCTAATTTTCTGGTGCATGAATAGTTGACTGAAGTGAATAGAAGCCCAGGTCAAGCTCTGACAGAACCTAGCCCAGATGGTAATTACAAAGAGCTTCATATGTATCACTGAAATTTTATTATTTTTAAGTCTCAATGATACTTCCTGGATCCTAAATGATGAGTATTCAGCACTGGTGTTTGGCAAAGCTGTGTCTGCTTATTTTTATTTCAATTACATATAAGTCAAAAATAGTCTTGTTTGTGTTTTAACACACAGCAAAGAGGGAATATAAATTCCCATAATGTGAGCTTTCCAGTGGACATTATAACCAAAAGTATGCTGGCTTCAGCAATGGAGAGATAAACCTCTCCTCAGATGGTGCTTTTGGTGCAGAGAAGTGTCTGTGTCAACAAAACAATCCTCAAAAATGTAAAGGACTGCTGCAAAGAGGAAGGGAATGATCAGATCTCCAAGCCTCTTGAAGATAGGACAAGAAGTAATGAGATTAAATTGCAGTAAGAAAGATTCAGGTTAAAACCCTCTTGTGATAAGAACAGCTATGCACTGCTAGACATTGCCTGGGGAGGTGGCACCATTTCCAGCACTAAAGGCCTTAAAACGCCAAAGATAAGCATTCTGTCAGGAATGACACAGGTGCTGTGGGCCAGGGATAGCATGATTTACCTCTGGAAATCCCCTCCAGCCCTTTGAGGTGATGACTTTTCAGGGTTATGAACTTTGGGACGGCCTGCAATGTGAAGCTCTGGTAGAGTTGTGTTGGAGATTTTCATCTGTGATAGATTCTCCATGTTGTTAGGTCTGGGAAGGTCTAAAAGAATGATAAGTGTGTTTGGAGGAAATGAAAAGGAGCACTTTAGCATGCCTAGTTTTGGAAAAAAGCAATTTAGATATCATGAAGTCCAAGTCTTTCAATGGACCCTCTCCTTGTTTTTCTGATTCACTCTCAGGGTACATCACTGTCAAGCTTTCTTGTTGGGCACAAACATCCCTGAGTGAAAAAGTAGAAGAGTTGGAGTGTTTCATTTGCACAGTTCAGCAAAGCAACATATTGCCAAAACCTTGAGGAGAGGGAAAAAAGGATGGGCATGGGGGGAAAGGCAGTGGAAGGAGAAAGGAAATTGAATTATCAGGAGCCTTTAGAGGGCAGTAAGAATCCTTGAAGGGGAAAAATAAGGGGAAAAAAAGAAGGCTGTTCTAGATGAGAGATGGAACAGGGTGTTAAAGGAGGAGCTGAAAGGAAATGTTCCAGAATTTTGGTAAACAAACCTCCCAACCACTCTGAACTTCCCAGGTATTTTTTATACCTGACTGGTTTCTAATAATGCCCATGAACAGAGCTTTTGGTATAAGCTCAGGTGAATAGTAGTGGTATGACAAATATGTTTCTACTTGGCCCCTGCTGAGATATTAGTGGAAATTTGGTATTATCTGTCTTTTAAACTCAGGAAGGCATGATCTGCTTTTTTCGTATAAATATAAGGAGTCAGTAAAAAAAATGAAACCCAAAAACCTTGAAATGCTACCAAGTACTTTCCTGTGCCATTAAATAGTTCCTCCCTGAAGAAAGAAGCTGATTCCTGGTCCCAGTATGTAAATTTGTGTATGTGTTCATCCATGTTTCTGTACAGTGCAGGCAACACACCTGGGGTGCATGTAATGGGAAGGAAGAGGGGGAATCAATGGGATGACTCCATGTGCCCACTGCTCCAGAGGCTGCTGTCACCACCACAGTCCCACTCTCAGTGATAACTTTCTTGAGAAAACTTTGACTCCCAGGCAAGCTGGGAATTTGCTCCACATGAGCAAATAATATCTAAATTTTGCCTCTTCACACTGTGAGGAAAACTCCCAATTTTATTTGCCTGGCATTTCTCAAGGCAGTATCCCCTACCCTATCAAAAGATGCTCTTACATCATCATTCATTAAACATTTGCTGCATGATAACTCCATTGTGCCATTGCATTCCAGCTATCTGTGTTTAGTTGCTCATAGTAAAATTGCTTTTACACTAATATGACTGCACAGGGCAGATTAATATGCTGCTGCACATAAATATTTGCATGCCAACTGGTCCTAGTTAGTTGGTTTGAGTGGAAAATCATGGGAGAGATTTGAAGCTAGAAGGCATACAAATCTAAAGCCAGGATCTAACACAACATTAGCTCCTTTTCTAGCTTATCTGTGGGTCCCCACTTCCCAAGTATGTTACATATAACTACTGCATTGCATTTTTAATTATGTTTGTTCTCTTCCTTGCAGTACCCATTTCTTACGTTTCTTCTTCAATGTATATAGTACCCCAGCAACATCCACATTTATAATTACAGAAGATAAAGTTATAATATTCCTGAGGCAAAACTGCATTTTAACAACTGTGCTAATGTGGAAAACAACTTGTGCAGAATAAATATGCCCTACAATTAGTGGTATGCCGACATTTTTCATGGTTACCTTACATATAAATAAACTCAAGCCACTGACATTTTTCCTAAGGGCTTTTATCTCTGCAGCCCCAAAACTGCAGACAGATTTGTTGTAAGTAACACTATCGCCATATTAAGTTTGAAAGCCCATTATTTTTTTAAAAATTCATCTGCTTTTGCATCTGCATAGCTCGGGGCTGGGCCGGTGGGTCTGGTATTGTCTGTGTGATGAACCGTGGGTGCGTCCTGGGCTCCCCGAAGCCTATCACTTGGCTGAGGCTAACAGGAGGTGACTGGGCAAAGCCGTTTCACCTGAGGGTGGGCCAGGTCACAGGTCACTTGTAATAGCTTCTCCATGCATCTCCAGACCTGTAAATGAGACCAGAGCCTGACTCACTCCACTACACTTTCTTTGTCTTAGACGGATGCTCTAATCAAACAAATTACCTAGCCCGTGATCACAGCCACTGAGCCAGAGATGGTTCTGCAGACGTTTGTCTAGAGCCCTCCAAGCCCCTTCGACCGTGCAGCTCTGCTTAAAAGAAAGGGCTAATGTTTCCACCAAAGGTAATAAAAAAGATTGCAGTCACTTAGCTAAGCTGGCTTCAGAAAAAAATCCCCAGAGACACCATGGGACACAGTTTGACACACGCAGCACAGCAAAGGGCATGTACAGGAAATAATGAAAGCTCTGGCTGCCCCCAGTGCGGGGGTACACACACCATAGCTCCATGGACTCAGAGCATCTCCTTGAAGCCTAAATGCTACATCAGTAAGAGAGTAGGTGCACGTTACCTCGGGGTGGGATTACTCTCTGCTTGGGGTCTTATTTTCTTTTTTTTAAAGGGGAAAAAGACTGAGATAGGCAAAAATCTCATGGGAATAAGGTGAGCCCAACCATAAATAACTGGGCTCATCCAGCACCAATAGAGAAAAGCATACAGGCGTGGTTTGTTTATTGTAAAAGTCAGCCTTAGGCAAAGGATTTAAAACTGATCAGCCTGCTGCAAACATATTATATTAGTCTTGTATTTATTTATTGCACAGTCCTTTAGTTTTATTTATTGACTGTCATTTCCTACTGTACTGCAGGCAGTGCTGTCACTGTATTTTCTTAAAACTTTCACAATAAATTTGTAAACATTAAAAAAATCCCAGCCATCCCATATTTTTATGCCGCGTTTTCCAGATATTTTGGCTTTTGTAGAAGTAATGTCTGTTGTTTACTTGATTCTGACTCAAAGAAAAAGAACCCAACCACCATCCTAGGTACTTTCTAGTTTCAGATGTTTTGTGTGATTGTAAAAGAGAAAGAAACCAGTTTTGACTGAGAGAATGAGCTACTGCAAACAATCTGTTGCTAATATAGTCTAATTGCTAGTGATATTTTGAGAAAACAATTAAATTGGAAGTGGGGTTACTTTGGTGTTTATTGTCTGTGACAGCTTCTTTTTAAACAGGCTCAAGGGCTGCTGAACTGAGGCTGTGATGATGTGTGAATAATACTTATCATCAATACAAAGCCAGCCAGCAAAGCAGGGAATTAAAAAATGGTCAAACTCACCTGTTTGACATATCAGGATGGGCAGGGATCTGTTACATGGTCAACATGGTCACAGGTAGCTTCTTCCACTTACCTGTATTTGCATCCTGCAGCATCAACGTCCTTTTATTGCCCTAGGAATTGGGGGGATGATGTTTAGGTACCTCCTGGGTTTGAGCTAAAAGTCAGTATAAATTTGGTTGTTGGAGGGAAAGGTACCATATACTGGAAGAAATACATTTGAACCATCAGTCTAACAGCTCAAGGGAAATGTCTGGGCAAAATTCCTGTGGATTTTCCCGCGCCCAGGTTTTCACTGCTGATTGTCGCTGTGATTAGTTCAAGGTGTAAACAGGCATGCCCTCTGCAAGCAGACATGCTAAAAGAAGAGGTTGTCACCCACCACCAGTCCTCCCACTTCTTTTTTAACACCTCTGCTGGAAAACAGTCTCTCTCCCTCCTCACCAGCAAAGCTGCTCACCTGGGTCCATCCGGTCCCATTTTGAACACCTCCAGGCAATGCTCCAAAAACTTTGGCTGAGATGAAGCCATTCCTGTGCAACCTCCACCTGAAGGGCTGCAGCTATCACAAAGAAGTTGAAAGGGCATAAAACAGTTGCCTTGAGGCTACCAAAATGACTTTGTATAAGTCAGCGATATGGTTGGGTCAGCAGCATTTAATTGAGTTCTTGTCATGCCATCACATACAAACTACCACAGAAATGGCATTAAAAAGAGATAGTAATTCTCAGTTCAAAGAGGCCAGATCTTTGGAAATATGTGACATTGTAAAATGGTAACAATGGTTCAGTTACTGAACTTGGTACCACTGAAAGAGGTCATCACCAGCCCCAGCCCGCACCATCCTGGCCTTCAGCAAGTGCTAGGGTGTGTTGCTACTCCTCAGTGTCAAGAAGTCCAGGCATGGCAGAGAGGACTATTTAACCCCATCTATATATTGGATGGTGAGCTGCAGAGTTTGCATTTACAAGCTTTTTTATTGTGGCAGTAAGTCTAGGAACCACTTCTTTATATCTCCTATGAGAACAGTAGTGCTCACAATATCTTCCAGCTCCAGAAGTGGGAGATTTAGGAAAAGCATCAGCTGCCATCTAAGTGGGAACAAAATCAGATGAAAGGTTTTGACAGTGAGAGACAGTGTCTCAGGAGCTCTCTCTTTTTTGTCCTCTCTGCAGAAGTGCTTGCATCAAGACCTTAAAATCCCTCTGTAAAAGCTGTTTGTGTGAGAGCAGATGGTATTTCATTGTCTTTTGCCACTGATCTTGAATTATCAGCCTTTATAATGAAAATGCCAATTCAGCCTTGACTATTCTGCTATAACTCTACCAGAACCACTATAATGCACACTCCATATATACTGAATATTTATTATGGTACTGTGCATATTATTTATTGTATATGCAGCATATTTTGTGGATGAAAAATGATACCTTATCTAAGTCAATGAGCATAACCCAGAAAAATATGGCAGAGTAATCATGTGATTCATAATTGACATCTGCTCTCCAAAGACTGGGATAGAATCTGAATTTTCAGCATGCACTGGAAATGCTCTTCTGTTTGCTGGTCTGGGCATAACCATGCCACTGCTCTGTCCAGCACCTCCATCAGTCTTCAGTATTTCCATAATTCCCTGGGTGCATAGAAAAGCTGGGCCAGGCACATGATGAAAATATTTCAAGAAGTTCCTAGAAAGTGTTGATGTTTTTCAGTGTCCAGAAATAAGAAAATGAAGCAGATTTTTTCTGTCCAAATACTAATGAAGACCAGCCTGTGCTCATCCTCAGGATTTTCATAGATTCACAGTGGGATTTTATGTGTACACATGCATTCATGTATATATAAGTGTATCATCTGCTCCAATGTCTGTTGGATATCTGTCTCTTGGATATCACCACACAGCCTGGATGTGGCCAGACCAGCGAAACTTCTGCAGCCTCACCCCTCTCCAGCACTGACTCTTTGGTTCAATCCTATTGTAAACTCCCATTTAATGAATATGTTTTTTCTGGAACAGCATACAAGTTCCTTCCATGTAGTTGAGACAATGTGGTCAAATTGCTGAGAAAAGAGGATTCCGGGTGTGGTGGTCAATGGTTTTTGTCACTTTTTTGTCACTGATCCTTCCTTCTAGTCATGAGAAGCTCATGGGGCAGTGGGTGATCCAGCTGCATTCAGGTCCCTTTATTAGGCTGTCTCATCAGCCTAATTATTAACCAGATTTCCAGACTTAATGTATCAATGGATTACACAGGCATCAGTAAACAACTCCCCAGAGGAGAAGAGGGATTTAGAAAAATCCACAGAAATTACATATTAGGTAAAGTCATATCTGATCTACAGAGACTTGACTGAGTTTATGGAGAATAGAAGGTCAGTGAAGCTGGAATTTGAGAAGTGGAGTCGTGAAGTGAAGCCCCTCAGTTCAACAAGCACCTCAGCTTAGGAAGTTTTCCTATTGCCATTTTAATTTTTCCTGCTTTTATGGATTCTTTAGTGTCTGCTACTGCAGCTGGGAGAAATCTAGAGGTGTCCCACCCCTTTGGAGCCTGGCTGCAATATGGCATCCTTGGACGTGTGGGAGGGAGGGCAAGAGGGGTGAGGAGAAGATGAGGAAGGGTTTAGCAGAATAAACAACAAGGCAGACATAGTAAGAGTTTTTGAACAAGTGTCCAAATCACATTATCAATAGCATCTAGAGACTAGCCCATGTCTTTATTGGTGCTGCTCTTGCTGCAGGAACGTGGCCAAGTTTGTCTCAGCATTTGAGCAAGTCTTCCTTGTCAATTACTTTTTTTTCATTTGGATAGATTATGCTCTTTTCGTAGCACACTCAAAAGCAATAGCTGAAGAGAAAAGAGGCTTCACCACTTTGATATGCAAAAGGCAACAAATTTTATGTATATATGAGGGGGGAGTAAATCCTGCTCTCACTGAAGCCTTTTGGAAGATTCCCAGTGACTTTACAGAGACTTTGAATTATGGCCAGCTTTTGCCTTTTTTTTTTTTTCCTTCCCCTCTTGCAAGATGTCAGGAATAAATATTTTAATTCAAAATGGCACTGTAGTGCCTTGCAGTGCTGTGGGCCGGGACCCTGTCCCCAGCAGCCTCCAGCACTTTTCCCAGCAATGAGGCGTGCAGCCGGAGTGCGGCCCTTCGGCGGGCACAACCACACTGGGGAGGTGCCAAAACATTGCAGAGCAAGGCCATCATCAGCCAGCAGACAGGCTGCTTTATGCATTTGAAACTCACAAAAAATACATGTAGTTCAGTTGGCTCAGTGAACTGCTGAGGAACCTGCGTGCTGTTTGCAATCTGCCTGCTACGGAATAGGACTTAGTAATTTTAAGATAATTTTAAAATATTTCAGGTTCTCTGGGTATGCCAGATCAATGGCAGTAAGGTCAGCTATCAGTGCTTTGTACCAAATAACAAAATCTGGTTTGGTTAGACTGCACTTGCCCCAGGAGAAGTTGGCAGCCAGGCACAGAGGATGATGGCTTTACTGAGAGCGGGAGAAGAATAAGGCTTGCAATGCTGACTGCAAAAAAAACCTCTTTAAAAATTTGTTGAATTTTAATGAAGGCAGCTCTCAATGTGTAAGAGGGAGGATGCTGTTATGTTGCAGTGGACTTGCTTGCATGTCTAGCCTGGGAGCTGTTGTGAAGGCTCATGGTCTGTATCATGGGACTCAGTGTGCCTTGGAACACTGCTCAAGTAGTCAGTCATTTTATACACCCAGCATGTGCCCATACATATGGATAGGTAGAGACTTGCATGTACATTTATATATGTCTGTGTAAATCTGTATATACATATATGCATATATGTATACATATATATTTATAGACACACTGCATATTATTGAATATACATGCTATACCTTTGTATAGCATGCATACATATGTATATATGTCTAGGCTTCTATGCATTTTTATGAGAAAAACAAAATATAAAAAAGAAAACAACAAAATGTAGATAACTAACAAAACATAATAAATACACATATTTAACATCTTGAGCCTTTGCATATATACAAATGCATGGGTGAAACAGTTTCATGGATATTTTACCTTTTCACATAATAAAGGATGAACCAGATTGCAGAGTGTTCATAGTGGATAATTGCAACAAAGTGAATCAGAGAAACCAAGTTATCCTCCTCATGGATGGGTCAATATGAAGAGTCACTCATGTTGTGACCAGCCTCCCCAAGAGTAGTTCTACAAATGGTACTTGGAAATGCCCTTAGAGAGATGGTGTTTGTCTTTGAAAACCATCTGGGCTGCCTTGGTGGGGTGGTACAGCCGGCACCCAACACCCCCAGCACCACTCACATTACAGCTCTCCAACAGCAAATGTGGTTTCAACACATGAACATCAGCTGTTAATATGTTTGGAAGTTCAAGAACGAATCATCGCTTCCTAACGGTCCTACCTCCTGAATGCTTCTACTCCACCTATTACCACATCATTTAAGCATCCTGGAATGGTACTAGGAAACATCAATCTCTGGCCAAAAGAATTTGAAGTGCATTTTCTGGATGTAGCATTAAATTTCTTCCCAGCAATACTTAGTCTTGATGTCTGTCTTCCAGGTAAAGAAGAAAGAGATTGCTTTCTCCTGCCAAAAGGGGTAGAGCAATATTTGTCCTGATTTCAGATGGCAATTGTTGGCATGCTGTTTGGAGTGGCTGGTACGCTGATTATGCAAATTCTATTCAAGAAAGAAAACATGATACTGGGTGGAAAAATAATAATGTGAAAATTGATAGTGTTTCTGAAAGTCAAACAAGCATCTCTGACTTCACTGTGTCACCTGGCTAATGCTAAAAGCTAATGCTAAGCCTGATTTTCACAGGGTTAAACCCAAACCACAAGACATGACTGATGCAAGCAAGTAACAGTGATAGCCAGGCAGTAGGTTTTGCCAAAACCCAGCTTAGACAGATGCTCCATACAGTCCCTGCCCTACAAAAAAAAAAATGAAAAGCAGACATCACTTCAATATCTTACTGGCTAAAAAAAAAAAAAAAAAAAAAAAAAAAAAAGAGCTGCTTGTTAGTAGGGACAAAAATTGCTTTGGGCTTCTCAAGAAGCAGCATGATTCTCCTACCCTGTGGTACTCAGTTCCTCCAGCATGTACCCACAGGTGCTGTGAGCTGTGAGGTCTCAGTTGTGGGAATTCCTTCACCAGAGGAGCTCTCCTTGGCACAGGAAATTTTCCTTTTCTCCTCAGTTCCTGGTGTTTGAGGTCTTAATTTGTCAAGCCTTGCTTTTGAGCAGGAGAATAGCACAGTCCTTTGAGAGTGATGTGGGATGCCCATCCCTGTTGACAGGACTGGAGAGGGATCAGTAGGCCATTTCCCAATGCTTTTCAGATGCCCTCATTGAACAAGGGGGTGGGGGGGGGGGACATCCTGGAGATTTCAGAAATGCCAACAGTAAAGGAAAGAAAAAATGAATGAAAGAGCACAGTCACATCTGCAGCTGATTTACCCATATAAATAAATAGTAGGTTTCTCTGGCACTGCCAGCACAAATAATTAAATGGTGTGTTTAGGTTCTAGGACACCAAAACACAGAGGGATATGAGAAAGAGTGACATGTATGTATTTCTCCCAAATCATATAGTCATCTTTCTTTCCCCTCTATGCAATTAAAAGTTCATTAATAATCATATGTCTAAAACAAAAGCTGGGCAGCAGGGTTGGACTGGGCCATGCATCAGACAGCGTGCACAGGGAGCTGGGGGCTGCTGTGCCTGGACTGAGACCGGGGCTCTGGTTTTATTTAGGGCCACGCCTCAGCAGTTCTAAGACAACACAATGCAATTACTCTGACCACAAAATGTTCTGCTAGAGCCTGATGGTCTCCAATGCCACCAGGAAGGGACATACTGGGAGCAGGCCAGCCTTGCCAAAGCCTCTGCGATGGGGCTGTCAGCAGTCATCTCCCTTCTCAGACAGCCCCAAGAAGTTAAGGTCCACATATACCTGCCAGACCCAGGGATTAATTTCCTGTAGCTACCTGCTTTTTTCCTATGTGGGTGAACTACTGAGGATGTGTGAGACAGATGCTGGCATCCAGGGCTTGAAAAATGTTCTTTCTTCTTCTTAAAAAATCTTTGCCAGTGCTGGGAATCTGCTGCCTCTGTTCAGGTGAAGTTCCCTTGGCATTTTTTCATAGAAGTAATGAAGACATCAAGCCTTATATGGATTCCATTATTATTTTGTTTTATTGCGTTGTCATTTTATGAGGGACTTGTAGCCCACAGAGAGCAGGAAGGCACTACCAACTAAACCAGGGTGGAGAGCAGAGGAGGCATGTCAAGGATGCCTGGTATCGGGGAATGATTTCATCCAGAGCCCTATTGTGGCAGGGAAACAATTCCCGTTTACCAACAAGCCCGCTATTGTGCTGCTGGTGCCAGAGGACATCTGTGGCTGAGCAGGATTGCACAATTGCCAGTGTGGTCCCTGCCAGAGCCCTTGGCTCCATGGAGCTGGGACAGCAGGCAGGACTCAGCATGGCGTGTGGAACCGATAGACCTTGGTGAGGCAGCCTGAACCTGGCCATGCAGCCACAGGCTGTCAGAATTTTGCTGTGAGAGTCAGAGATCCACACTGATACACCCCCTCCTACTTGCTTCCCTGCTCTCTTACATCAGTTTAGGGGTCCTTGGGCCAATCAAATGTGTGACCAAACAAGCAGTGTTGTAGCTACTGTGTGGGGTCCAAGCAAGAGAAGGGTGAGTCAGGTCACACAATCCTTTTATTATTTTTAAAGCTGGACTCCATGTAGGCAATGTTAATAGCAAACCAAAGTGGGATTTGTGAGTTAAGATGACAAGTGGTGTTGAAGTGTTTCAATCTCCTTATCTCTTTCCCAGACTTCTTCATCCAGAATTTAGATCATCTAAATGCAAACCCATGTGTCTCTGGCTTCCTCCTCTCCTTTCAGTTAATTTTCTTTTAAAATGGACATTGAATTTTTAGCCTGTTGACTAGGTATGGAGCAACTTTGAATGGAATGAAAGAGACACAGTGCTAATCTGATTTGCACATCCAAATTCCACTGCTAGCACCTCTGACCTGAACCTTCAAAACCCTCCAAGCCAGAAACACCGTATGTGTGAACAAGGAATCCACACTAAATCATTATCCATAAATGGGCACAAAGTCTCAGATAGTCAGAGAAGTTTGAAGGGTCAAAAGCTCCTTGGTGGCTTTCTAGACAGCACACAGCACAGCTACACATTGGCTGTGGGACTGTGGCAGCTCCTGAGAGGTCTAGACTGGGTTTTAAGGGATACGTAGGCATAGCTTTTAGGTTTACTGGTGTGTTCATGCTCACATGGGCACAGCTCATGTAGCTACATGAGCTAATTTTCATGAAGTGTTTTGGGGACTGCCAGAAATGCAGATTCTGCATAGAACAAGCTATGGCAGAGATCTAGGATTTATCTGCATCTCAGAAGGGTTTCATGGCATGCCCTGAGTTCCAACAGCTCTGCCTACCCAGGTTTGAAGCTACTGCAGGTCTGTCTCTGACTGTACAGCAGCAATATTCTCCAATTCCAGCAGCACACAGATCTGGTTGGTTGTTATCCTCCACCTTCTTCAACTAGCCTGCGTCCTCATGGGGGCACCCTTTGAGGTTATGATTATTGGTCCCACATCAAAAGTCAGTGCTGGAAGATAAGAAATTAGCAGATTTTTCACATCTCCTTTGAAAACTTGGAAACAGAGCTACACAAAAACTCAGCTGGGGTGCAGGAATGCTAACCAACCCCTTAGGAATGCTCTGCATGAAAAGAGACTGGGACAACACTGAGAGAATGAAAAAGTCAAAAAATGGTTTTAATTTACTTCCCTGTATGCCATGTGTTCACCAAGCAGGGACTGGGAGCAACCTTCAAGCCTAATTGTTGTTTCTCCATGAGGGCATTTATAGACGCATCTGAGTGGAGGGACACATACTCCTGTGGTGTCATGTCAGAATTTCTACAAAACCATGTAATTTGTGCATGTGTGCAACCTTGTATTTTGTTTTTGGGTTGGATTTTTTTTTTATTTTCTGTCATAGGCTGCTGGCAGATAAAATACTACTCCCTCAGCCTGTTATGAGTGTACACTGAGCAATTTCCAGCCAATTGGAGCTTTTCCACAAGATGGTACTTAGCCCAGTCTGTAATTGAAACAGGGCATGGATGCTCCTGGGGAGAGCAAACGTCAGCCAAAAAACCAGGCTGAGATACTCAAAGATATTTAGTATACAAATAAGAAGATGTTTCATAAATATCTTATAAAAACTGTAATTTACTTCCCAATATTTCAGCAGATTATCTTAATGCAAACAGCAGATGTATTTTGGAATGAGACAAATGTTTAGCAAAATTGAAGTTATTCATGTGCAGTCACACAGGGGATATTTGCATGATATTTTACTAATTGCTCTAAAATCTGAATTGTAGCAAATAAACAAACAGGGGGAAAAAATAAACCAGCAGAAAGATTAGCCCCAGGCCTCTCTTTTTAAATTTTCTGAATCTTACTTCAACAGCTCAACCTCTTTTCTCTGGTGTCCTGGGGTTCTTCCCCAGTCTCATCATTCTTCTCAGGCCTGTTACCTTTTTGCAGACTCTTGATTTTCCCTGATGGGATTTCTTCTGAGAGGGGCTTGATTTTCTTCTTCCCTCAGAGTCCAAGACCCTCCCCTAGTCTGCAGTTCTGCCTGCTCCTGTTTCTTATTGCTTGACTGGAGTCAACAAGGAAAATTTCCAATGGTCAAATTTTCATTATCGTTTTGGGGAAGTACTTTGCTGTTGTACTGAGCTCAGGGATTGCCCCAAATAGGATTAGCCATAGAGAAAAAACAACACAAAAGGAGTAGATGCTTTTATATTGGCCAGGAATTTAGACTTTGGTTACTTTAACCTTCTCTTACAAGTTTCAAGTTACAGCAGCAAGGATCAAGTTGTAGTTTCTGATTGTTATGACATTATTTTTTGTCAGGTCTATTTATTTGCTCTCCTGGAAAAGAGAATGTATTTTGAGACGTCAAAATATTTTGTTCGCCTTCATTTGATTGTAAGAGGAGCTTTAAGCGAGGTAAGAAAAATGTATGTTTATCAAAATGTTGATGCACACTAGATGGTTACATGCTTGCATATGTTTAATCCACCCAAAGGATGCTGAGGGTACAAAAACTCAAGCAGTAGGAATTTAGCAAAGGTCAGAATTGAAACTGCTATGTCTTACATAGAAATCACATTGACTGGAGCTGGAGCAAGTAGGCTGCAGTGTTGGAAACAGAAGTCCTTGGTTTCACACTACAGCTGTGTTTTACCCAAGGTGTTGCGGTTTCTTACAACAGTGAGTGTCTCTTATCACTCTTCTGTCCAGCCATGTAGGTGGGTAGGAAATGTACCTCTTACACATGACTTCTATGGCAGAGGGAATTTTTTTAGCATCTGAGTCTTTAAGATACAAAATCACTTTGTAAGTAATGTCCTTAGCACTGAAAATTCTCCCTGTTCCATTCTGGATTCTGGAGGAGAGTCTGGGAGCCTTGGAGGGAGTCCAGCCTGCTGCAGGGTGGACACCTTCTCTTAGCTCACGTAACAAGCATTTTCAGGACCCTGCTCTTCACACTGGCCAGTATTTTCATTTTAACCTTCATTTTCCTTAAGGTTGTGAGGTGCGGGTGGATGGGGATGTTGAGCTAAATGTACTAGGTGCATTTTAGGTGCTAAAAAATAGTATAAATTGTACATCTCAGTTAGTCCTCTGAAGCTTTGTTAAAGTACTTCTGTAGGGTCAGTTGGTAATTCTCCTGTAAATTGAATTTTTTTTTTTTAATTGGAAGAAGAAGATTAATACAAAAGTTGATGGGTATATTACCTGACTAAATAGGAAAAACAAAGGGGAGAACAGGGCATTACTGTCACTATTCTTTTTTCTTTAAGGGAGGAGGTTTCTATTCATGGAGTTTACACTTCAAACTCATTAAAGTCTTCCTTTAGCCTCTCTCATCCGCAGGTCATTTCAGGAATAAGTAAAAAGGAAGTGTTTTATTTTAACAGAGTCAAACAAAGTACATGAAACACATGTTTGCCACTGCATAACATTCCTGAAGTTAAATCACAGAACCAAGCAGAACTTTTTTTTCCTGCCTCTGTTTTTTACTTCATTGAAAAGAGCTCAAAATATAATATTCTTTCAGGAAGCCTAAATTGTATTACTGGAAGTAATAGCAATCTCCTAAGCAAAATCCAATGGGACTCATGCCACTCTGCTTTCTGAAAAGCTGTATTCAACTACATGCAGTGTTGCCTCTTTCCTGAACACTACTCTTATGGTTATGTGCAGGGAGCTTAGTGTTCAGGAAGATTTAGATGATGCCAAAGCAGCTGGATATTTTTGTACTGGGGTCTTCCAGGTGTTTCAGGCTTTATGGCAGTCTGGGGTCTTGGGAGAAGCTGTGAGAGTCCTGCTCATCCATCCAACTTTGGTCCTGCTCCTCACTGTTTAATATGCATGTGTAACTTCCATGAATGTTACGTACATGCATAGAGAGGGAAATAGATGCATTATCTTGGCTCAAGACAAGCAGCGTCTCCCCAGGGATCTTCTTAGAGGTTACTGAGGAGACAACAGCAAAGTGGAGTGGGTTGCACCTTTCTACATATGTAGGTTGTAGAAATTATTGGTGTGTTTCTGATGCTTGTGGTGAACAAATAGTTTATTTCTGGGCTAAGAAACATTCCAATGTAAATACTCAACTGGCAGCTAGCTGGAAGTTTGCCACTTGAAGTTAAAAGGCCCATGACCAATGGTGTCAAATTAACATTTCCAAGTTGGACAATGTACAAATGGTGTTCTTGGATCGAAATAGAAATAGATGAAAGTGGTCTATTGCAGTGCAAATAACAAACTGGCAACCAGCTGGTCATTGGAAAGAGAATATACTATGGGAATATGCTTTCTGCAGAAATACTTTATTTTGGAGATAAGTATCAACAATAGGAAGATGAGGCTTGTTTAACAAGAACCATATGGTCTTATCCTGCTTTTATTTCACTGACTGGCAAAGCCCTGATTGTCTTTTGTAGGTGCAGAATAGAGATTATTTCTAATAAACAAGAAGTACAATAAGCCGTTGATCCATTGTTGCCCTTCAAGAGTTATAAACAGGTTATTTTTAATACACAAGCTGATATTTCAGGAGACTGAAAGGAAGCAGAATTGAAGGTTCTTGCTGAAAAACAAAATTTTCTTCTGAGAAAATAAGCCAGGACAAAGATCCATTCAAGACAAAGTTATCAAACTGTGTGAAACCAATACAGCAATATTTCCAAACTGATAAGTGGAGAAGCAGTAGATGGGTTCATTCAAAAGAAAAAGCAGTTTGAATTTTTGAGGAGAGAAAACAATAACCTGTAAAAAGTAACTTATGAGCAAATGCAGAATAAGGCAGAGACTTTGCTGAGGTTTAAGTTAACTACACAATTTAGTCTGTTAGCAATGCAATTAAAGATAACAGAATTTAGCATTGCAGTTTTGGTATAGTCACGAAAGGAAAGGAAAGGAAAGGAAAGGAAAGGAAAGGAAAGGAAAGGAAAGGAAAGGAAAGGAAAGGAAAGGAAAGGAAAGGAAAGGAAGGAAAGGAAAGGAAAGGAAAGGAAAGGAAAGGAAAGGAAAGGAAAGGAAAGGAAAAAGGAAAGGAAAACCCAAGGGAATTGCAGCCTCAGTGGAAAATCCTGTTTTGGGAACTTTTCAAGGATGTAAAACATTGTCTAGAATTGTTTACTTTTATGGGTAGGAAGTTAAAAAAAAGTCAAGAGTGGAAATGGCATTCTTACCATAGCTAGAAGATCACAGTAAAATCAATAAAAGTCAACATTGCAAGCCCATTTTTTTAAACTGGCTGTGTTTCATTACTGGTTTGTTTTTTTGGTTTGTTTGGGTTTTTTTGGTTGTTTTTTTTTTTTTTTTTACAGTGGCCAAGGTTTTTTATTTTGGTCTCAAAATGATACCAAATAGGAAATTACTAATTATCAAGAAAATATCAAGATTTGCACATGAAAAATATGGATCATGATATGGATCATGCATGCTAAGATTCACATCTCTCTTTCGGCATAAGTACTCAATCCCATTGATTTACATGTGTCTGAATACAGATGATAACAATCAGGGATATCAAAATTTTGTTAGGCTATATGTTGAAATACATCATATTACTAACTCTGCTGGTTTTGCTCACAAACTTCCTTTTCTTCTCTTCTTTCTTTAAAGTATAGCAAATAGTGGAAGCATGAAGAAATAATACAGAACCTGAGGCATGTGAGGATTCAGTTGTTTGGTTTGACTGCCTTAGTTAATCTCCACTTTCAACTTTGACCACCCCTTCCCTAGGATCCCCTTGTCTTTACACTGATGTCAAAACAGCCATAAACCATTACTGTAGGTTTTTTGGGGCTCCTGATTCCCCCCTCAGCCCCTCCATCTGAGAAACGTCAAATCCCCAGCACAAATTACTGGGGATTAGAAAGTACTTTTCAGTCACCCCAATGATGAGGGTCATCCCACACTATCTGTTTGTGATGGAAGTACATGACAAGGGTGGTCCTCTTCCAAAACTCTTGAAACGGTTGGGATGTTTCTCCTGCATGACTTGGCAAGTTGTTTACAGGAGGGCCCCGCTGGAACAGGACTTCAGATGCCAGCACTTTCAGGATTCAGTTTTTCCAAGGTACCAGCAGCTCTCTAATAAATGGAATGAAAGAGAATTTAGGTTCAGTGTCCATTTATAGGACCAGCAGTAACTTGGCAATGTTACCAACTAATAAACACCCATGCTTCCCTAAAGAGTGGGACTGTACCACCCCACTGTCCAACTCCCTAAAGCTGAGGAGGACCCTCTGATTTTATCTCTCCCTTGCTTTTCTTTTCCCCAGGCAGTGGGGATAGCTGAAGAAGCCTGTCATCATTTTATTGCTGTTTCTAATAAACACATATGGTGATGCCTATAACAAGAACAACAAGGAGTTGCTATTGTTCAGCACACAGCCATATGTGGGCTGTCCAGCGGCTCGGCAGCTGCATCGTGAGTGCTCAGGAATGTTGATAGCCCAGAGAGAAAGGAATGATTTTTAAGGGCTCTGAGCCTCACAAATAGTGTGTCTGCTTTACATACTGCTGTTGCTAAAACAACTTCTGACCATGGAGTGCCAAAAGCATAGATGTGGTGTTAGTCACTACGAAAGTTTATAAGGTGATTAAATTGTTAGTAATTGCAATGCAGACTGAGAAATTAGCTGGGAGCTAATTGAAGGGAGCTTTGCAAAACAAAAATGTCCAAAGAAGTATTTATATAAATATTTTTGATGTATATACATATATTTTTTTTTTTGATGTATATATATATATATGCATCCGTATGTGTGTATTTATACACTTAGCACCATTTTTTTATGTCAGAAACTCAGGCACCTGCATATCTAGTTCTTCACATAATAAAAACTTTGACCCCAGCACTAATCCATATTTCTTTTATCCCATTGGTTGAAAGGCATGCAATTTGCCAATAGTTTTTCTCCATTAACTACATTTCCTCTGGCCTCATCTGGCTTTGCTTAGGATGGATAATCAAAGCTTCTGTGATGCAGAGGCATCCCAAGCACAGTGGTTGGGATGCCTCGTGTACAACTGTGTTTCTAACACTCTTATTTTCCTGATGCCATATCTAAACATCAACCTGATTGAAATGAATAGCTCATCTGCACATCTTCATTTTTTCCATCAGTGTGCTTGAGGGGAGAGAGAGACTGCAACAAGAGAAAAGAGAAATAAGGCTCGATATCAGGCAACAATTTTTTCAAATTTGGACAAACACAATCAGGCAACCAGGGCTTAATTGAAGCCCTTGAATAATTTAACTGACTTTATGTGCATGTGTGTCTGTGTCTGTGAGAGAGAGAGAGAGAGAGAAAGAGATGCCGAGTACCTACTGTAAATAAGAAGAGAGAGAGAAAATTGTAAAGGATCCAAAAATCAACTGCTTGCATATGTCTCCAACCAGGGATTTTAAAAGTCTGATTTAAATATCACAGTGCAAATTATTTTGGCCAGTATTTCTAACACATGGCAGGAAGTCTCAGTCTTGTACTTCTTTTGCATATGTACACACCATCTTTGTGGCACACAAATTACCTCTATAATGGGACACGGTTTGAGTAACCCATAATGCCCCAGGAAGAACCACATCCAGGCATTCACAGAAACCATAGACCAACACAGACTGCCAAACTCCACAACTGTTTTTGCCCAGTAAATGAAACCACAAACATTTGCATGCTTAGATACCCCGACAAAAAGTAAATAATCTGGATGACGTACTTTTCAATATCATATACAGTGGCATGAAAAAAAAACAGAGGGTAAAAAATTAACTTCTGTTTGCTGTGTCTTAAGGAATTTTTTCCAATGGGTGAAACTGAAATGCCCACACTGATTTCCCTTGAAATAACAAAGGGCCATATTTTCCCCCTGACAGGTGTACGTGGCTCTTGGCTCCTCCTGGGAGTAGTGGCAGAACTTAAAAACAAAACCCTGCACCAAGGCCAGATTTTCAGAGGTCCCCAGCATCCCTCAGTTCCTGTTGATTTGTAAGCAACATGCAGCTTGAGGTTTTGCTCATTCCTCAGCTGAAACTTTCAAAACTCGTGATTTCTCATGAGTCAGTGTTTTACGTAACCCCAGCTTGCATTTCTCCAAACCCCTCCCGAGCTGGGAGTGCTCCCACAGCCAACCTCAAATTCTTCATCTCTGCAGCTGACAACTTCAACCCTCTGATGGCGGCACAACAGACCCCTCTGTGCTGCTCCTGGAGGGTTTTGAGGACTTAGTGGGGCTCTCCTGGTGCTGTGGGGACAGAGGCTGGGTTTGTTTAGCTGAATTTTTCTTTTCAATTGCCTCAAACAGCATCAGTTTTATCTATGGCCTGGCCAGAAGAAAAGCCAAAAGAAAAAATTTCTTATGTAAAAGTGGTAGGAAGAGAAGGCACTGATTTGGTGAACCCCACTTGCTGTTTGCTTTCTGCAGGCACCTTGGATGGTGACTTCAGTTCACTCCCTGGTACACTGCTTCACCCTGAAAGCAGCATGGTGAAGTCAGGTGCCTAAACATGCTGGAGAGATGGCTTTTCACACCATAAGTATTTTTAAATCATTATCTTTAGAGACACTGAAATATATAAAACCAAATGAAAAGAGTGGGAGACGGTGAAAAGCTAAATTACATTTTAATTCCTATTTTAGGTTGATTTTCCTTGAGAGGTGGAAAATATCAACATGTGATTCTTCTCCTAGCAGATTCCCATTTTTGGGTGGAATTCATTGCTGGTGGGATAAACCCTTCCCAACCTCAGTGTCAGCACAGTTCTCCCATCTCTCAGGGCAGACAGGAACCCTCCTGCTACTCACAGGAACAGGGATGCCTATTTTGGTTGGTCAGCCCACCCCTACCAAGCCAGACAGGAGTCTGTGAAAAGCTTTTATGTCCCTCATTCACAAATTCTTCCTCCTCAGTCTTGGAGGGGGAAAGCGCCAAATTCCATTTGGCCGACACCTACCTCCTCTCCCCCTAAACATAGCAGAAAGCACAAAATGGTGCTTTTTTCCTACAAAAACAAAGCCCCAGTTTACTGGAGTGGGGGCTTGTGGACACTGAGCTGGAGCCACTGCTTTATTGGAAATGTTTGAAGATGTGACAAAGTGTGAGGAAACCAGGCCACTCAATGCAGTACAGTGGGAAGCAGGTGGAAGGGCTGGAAAAGCTGTGGAGAGAGCTTGGGCTCCCCCCAGTATTTGAAGTGGAACCATTCATACCGCAGTGTGTCCTTGCTTGCTGTTTGAAATGTACTCAGTGCATTCAAATGAATGAAACAAGGAACAGAGAAGCACATTTTGGTGTACCTGTCCAGGTACTGCTGGCTTCTTTTTTGTGCAAGTGATTGATTTGCATGTCATGTGGCAGGAGTACCTCAAATATAGGCCCTAGGGAAAAAAAATATAGAAGAAAGAAAGAAGATTTTCTAAAAATCAAAGCAGAACAAAATAAAGAGAAAAAAAATCCTGAACAATTTCCTAAAATAAATGTTATTCTTTTGCCTTTCCATGTTTAATCCTATGACTGTGTGTACAAATATTCACAGGTAAAAATACTGCCTGGTGATAAAATAGTCCTACATAAGCAATTCTTTGCAATATTGAGAGAAACCATGGAGAAATGTGAAGATCAGGCGAGGGGGAACACGTGCCAGCTCGCTCCACTAACCTACTTAGATGCAGCTTGGTAACAGCAGAATAGCCAGCCATCTGATGCTTTGGATGCTGTGACTGTGTGCTGGCACTGAGCAGACCTCAGGTATTGAAACTCTCTCTAGAAAAAGGAGGGGATATTTCTTATCCTTGTTATTGCAGAAATTTTAAATACATGTCTCTAGGGTTGTGGCCAAGTTTTGCAGTTGCAGTGATTGTAGAGCATGAGGAACATGCGCCACAATATTGGGATTCGTCTCTTATTCCTTGTCAACCCCACAAACCAGCACCTTTCCAAAGATGAGAGCATTTTCACCTACATTCCTCCAGGAAAGGGACACATTTTTATGCAAGTATGTTAGTTTGCCTTATAAAGGTTGTATTACCTCCTCCATACATGTGTGTCTGGTCATACCAATAGGTTAACATTCCAGTGCTGGGGCCTACCTTGTGCTCAGGAAGGAGCTAATGGGATGGCCATAGGTTTTCCTGGAAAATTTTGATTAAATCCTTTTGCAGCTTTCTATGCCTATAGCCTGCTTTTTTTTTTTTTTTTTCATTGCAGACCTCAAAAGCAATCCCCTTGGACATGGTTATATATATTTCACTGTAAGTGAATGAGAACAAAACAAATAAAAACACAATGAGGCTCTTTCTCCGTGCTGCTACTTTCTTCAAACTTTCTGCTGAGGATTTCCAACAGCATTTGTCATCACATGGTAAGGGCTCTGAATGAAATTATTGATGGTAGCTGGGGGAAAAAAAAAGGGAAAAAAATGAATGAAATCCCTTGAGACAAAAGGTATGTCATGAACTTCCCCAAGTTATTTGTAAATATTTCTGCCAGTATCAATAAATCCCTCAAATTTCAAGATAGGCTACATTAATTACAGGATGGCATGATGCATTTAAAGGTTGCTGAAAGTTATATCTGTGATCAGTCATGCTTGAATTGCACATTCACATGAAATATTTGTTTTTTAAATACATAGGCGTGCAGGCTAGCAGCAATAGCCTCCACAATGTTTTAATAGGCTTTTATTAGTTTGTAGTTTCCTTGTTATCTTGTTTTACAGTATGTGCGTTCAATGTGTTTGTGTCTGTGCTCTTCATGCACACATCGCAGGATGCCAGAACATCCTTCTGCTTCCTTGTTTCCAACCACTTAGTCAGGCACTTGAACGTCTTCCAAATCTTGTTAAAAACCAGCAATAGCACTATCACTTCTTCTTGTCAGAGTGCACAGAAAGGGAGTGATGGAGAAGGCAGTGGGAAGGAAAAGGATGAGGCTGAAAGGTCAGGAACCCCCAGTGTGGGGGTCTTCTTGGATATGAAGCCCAAGTAAAGCCTCGGTGCCGTGATGCCCAGACCTGATTTAGGGCTTTCCACTGCCTCACTGTGGGGTTTTGGTTTACTTGTCAGATGCAAAAGCACTGCAAAAATGCTCCTTACTTCTAAATTTAAAAGTTTACAAAGCAAAAATTCCCTGACTGAAAATCACTGAGTATTTTTCTGTGCTGATAAAGATTAATTATATTTCTATATTAAACTGTCTCCTTTTTTCCCCAGGAAAATTTAATGTAATATTCAAATAGAAGTGGGCTTTCTTCTGGGTAAAACAGATTTAAAAGTCAACTTTATTTTATTCACCAATTTTTCTGAAACTAAACTAACTAGACAAGTCCAAGCTAGATTCAATAAATGCTACAAATTTACACTTCTGGGGAGTTGAAAATTGCTCCTGAGAGTGTTCAAAACGTTTCAGTCAGGTGCAGCCTTGCTGGGTAACACTGGGATCATGCAATGCTGGTGGTCCTGGTATGACCATTAATGAACTCTATGCTCAGAAGTGGAGGGAGCAGGGAATGGTAGTTTCCCTTGGATTCCTCTTGCAGATGTGGATTCTCTGATGTCTAAAGATAGTTGAGTTCATCCCATTGCCACTGGTTGCCTTGGTTGCCTGTCTCCATGAGGGGGGAATATCTGACCAGTCTGACTGCAGTCACCCAATGAATTTAAGTGTGTGTTGATGAAGGTGCGTGCCCATGCACCCACACACTCACGTGGATCGTGATGAGCGCCCAGCTCCAACAGCCTTTAGAAACCCAGATAAAAATAACATCACCTTAGGAAACCTTGCTGTGCGTGAGTGGGATAGCTGCAGGGCTCCCACTGCCTCCTGAGAGGGGCTAGGATTTCAGCTTCAACTAAGGAACTTGCCAAAATGTTGTGACATAGTCATTGCAGGCCGTCTACACTGCAGCCCACAGTTGTTCATGGTCAGCAAAAAAGCTGGTCAAATAACATTTATCACAGTGCCTAATATTTATCTCTTGGCCTATGCCCCACGTTCTGAAAAACTTATTTTACAGGCTCTTTTTTTTCCCCCAGACGACAGGCTAAATGCAGGGCTTACTGATATAATTCTCAAAAGCAGTCCTTTGTCAGGTCTTGGGAGAAAGTCTGAAGTCAAGTACCAGGTTTCTCAGCAAAGTGTCTGTGGTCCCAACCAGGCATGTACTGCAGAACACACAACCATGTGCCAAAACATCTGCTCACACTATCTCCTTGCAGACATGGGCTCCATCATGTCAGGGAAGAGCTATCCAAAGGCCTGAGGTCATGTGTTGGATCTTCTTGCTCCTCCAAAAGGAAAGGACATGGGTGAGCCTCTCCTGTTAATCTACCTGTGCTTGGTGCAGCAAGGATGGAGGATTATTAATGTGGGCTAACATAAAAATGCATTTTTCAAATGAGTAGTTGCTTCTTCAGAAGAATGGCCACCCCGGTGACCTCAAGGCTGATACACTCTTGGAAAGTGAAATATTTATGGTAATAGTGATGGCAGAGAGAAGGAAATATCTTTTGTAAGAAAACACGGTGCATAAACACACAACATAGGTCAGGCCACATCTTCATTTCACCCATAAGAAATTTGTGCAAGTGCAGACAAGTCCAGGTTTTTCTCCTGCCCCCCAAAGAAACATAATCCAGAGTTTATATTGGATGGTTTATGGGAGTTTATTGGAATATCCAACAGGGTTCATGTAATGTGTCATAAGGTAGAGCCTGTTCTTTGGTGATTTACAAGCAGTGTGTGCCGGTGTTACTGTAATTTATAGACCACAGATGGTCAGGGGTGCCCCTGCTGACTTGTAGCCAAATAAGAAGCTGAGCCCTGCATGTCATCTGCTGCAGGTACCTCTGGCTCACTTCCCCAGATTAGTGCTGGTCAAGATCTGCCTTCAAACCCAGAGGGTCCCAAGGCCTTTGCCTTGCAAGCTGAGGCTATTTCAGGAGGGGAGAGGATACAAATAATTAAGGCTGGGGGAAAAAGCCCTAAGCTTGTCAGAATGACACCAAAGCAAAATTGCTTTTACAATAATAACTTCCCTTTTCAAGCCTGTTAGTTCACTTGATGGCATATTGCCACCTGTTAAATGGAAAATGAAGAATGTCAGTCACCCCTTTCATGTACCAGTCTAAGAAAAACATCTCCTCTGCAAAATTTTCTATATATTCGTAAATCTCCCTTGTAATGAACCTTAGGATAGATCATATCTTCGTTCTCATCATTTTATCCTTTTAGGTAATTACTTTTCAACTATATTTTACTATGACTTTCTTTCAAGCTTACCTAAGTCTTTTCTTCTTTAAATCTTTTCAAATAACTATCTGTTTATTCTGGCACTTTTTTCTGATGCCCCAGGACTTTTCTCCCAGTGGGTGCATGAGGCAGAGGGAGGACAGGACTGGACGCATTCTCACCCAAGCCTTTGGGAAATTTACTCTTCTTGGCCAGGGGATTGGTCCCCTTTTCACTTTTAAATTCTCTGCTTGACAAAGTTCATCACGTGACCTCATATTTCTCCCGGGCGTGTTTTTGTCCTTCTGCGTGTGGCCTGGTCCTGCCCGCAGAAACACCACGGTGGTCTCTGTCGGGATCCAGCAGCCTTGGGAGCGATGTGCAGGATCCAGGGACGTGCTGGATCCAGGGACGCCTGGCTCTTGGCTTGCCCGCTGCAGTGAGGTCACGCATTTTAATAGCACCGCCAATCCCCTTTTTAAAGGGCATTGATTAGGTTTTGTTAAAATAGGCTTTGAACTCAGCTAACCCATTTGCCAGTAGGACGTTTCAGGGCTTTTTTTCTGCCTGGGCCACACTTGACACCTGTTGGCAAGCACAGCTGCAAGTGCTGCTTAGAGAAACCTGCATCCAAGCCCAAAATTGAGTGGCTCAATTTTTTCCTGATAGTAAAGACATAAGAGAATTTGGTGGCTTCTCTAGTTAATAAAGAGAGGAAAAAAAAAACAACCAAATTTATTTTTCTTTATCGAGATGAAGGGAAAACACACCCTATAGACAAAAGAAGCAGAAGGAAAGCTGTAAGGGAAAGAAAATTGACAGCCTCTCAAAACTCAGGTGGCACTTTCCTTTTCCAGTTAATTACAGTTTTAATTACATGGCTTCTTGTGACTCCTTGATACCTAATAAACTAGACTCTGTGGGGCGGCAAAGTTGAGTTTTGCTTGAACTGCAGGTGTAAGGCTCAGTATGAAACATAAATCAACTTCTTAAACATGTTCCCATGGTGTGTTCAGGCTTTTTCTTCCTATTTGCATGTAAAAATCACATCTTTTCACCATTGTTGGGTAAAAAAAAGAGAAAAATATTGAAGCTACAATGCAAAAAATATTACCTTTGTGTCTTTGGATATGAAATCCCCTTTTAGAAAGGGTGAAAAAAAACTTTTATTATTTTAACCCCAGATATAATAAATTTTAAAGGAGTTATGCATTACCCACATACTGCCTCTCTCAGTAACCTTTTTTTTGCAGGGGATGTGGGTGCATAAGATAGAAAAGTTCTTTGGCAGAATGAAAGCAAGGGGAAATTGGTATGTGGAAATAAAGAAATAATCAGCCCATAAGAGCTGCCTCTCCTGAAGGTTTGGAAAACAGAGAGTGCCTGTTTATTCTTTGTGTATTATGCCATGGAAATGTGTTCTCCAGTCAGGTCCAAGCATGTGCCATATATTACCTCTGAGCGGGGTAACACACTGATGATCTGTAGCAGCAAAAAGCTGGAGACAAATATGGTCCAAAAATTCACACTGGTCTCATTCCCATGGGATATGACAGGTCACGAGTCTGTGGCAGGAAAATCTACTGTCAAGATGGTCAATGCAGATTTCAGTGGAAAATTGCCCATCTTCCCTCCGTCAAACCAAACAAAATTATTTTAAAGAAGCAGGGGAGGGGAAAAAGAGAGTGGAAAACAGACAGTAGAGCTTCACATATAGCATTTAGATGGTGCAAAACATGAGCAGCAAGCACGTGGCACATGAAAGTATCAACAAGTCCTTCTTAACCTGTGAGACTGGGAAGGGCTGGTTTTTTACTCTCTTATTAGTTTTAACTTCAGCTTGTGATTTGACTTTTGCACTCATTGGTTTTAAATGAGTTATTTGTTATGAGTGAAGAAAGAGAGCTCTGGGAAATAGGTGCCTGGGTAGCACTTTTTCATGCCCAGTAGGTGGAAGGGGTTGGAAGCGGGGGGGAGCGGGGAATCAGCACTATCCATGGCTGGAGCAAGTGTGCTGAAGTCAGCAGAAGGTCTTGCTTGCTCCTCCAAGGGCTTCATGCCCCTGATTCCCACCTGCCTTCCCCATGGCACATCCCAGCCTCAGACCCTGTTCTCTGAAAACCACTGACATCTCACTGACACCCACAGTGTTCAGGGCCACCTGAGGCACAGTCAGAGGCAACTTCCTTTATAAAAATGGGATATGACTTGGACAAAGCAGGGAGATTTCAGCCTTAACTTCAATAAAAATCTTGCCTGAAAGACAGCCTTCCTGCAGACTAGACTTGTCTGGTGCCATTTCACCTTGATGTCCTGTTGATGAGTATTCTTGGTTGCTTCTTGTTGTTGTTGGTAAAGATCATAATTTATTTCCCCCCCCACAGTCTGGCTATCTCCTTTTTTTTGCATATGGTGCTTACTTGAACAACTCCACCTGCAAATAACAGGTTTCTGTCAGATCAATATTGTGTTAAATCCCTTGGGCATAAATATCTTGTACTCTTGTGGCTTGTTTGTGGGCAGTGTTTGGGCAGTCCGAAGCAAAAATGTGGGGAGCTGGACCATGGTCTACAATTTCTTTATGTTATGTAGTGTAAGTGAAATAACAACCCAACCCAACAGCCAAGAGAGAATTTTCAAGAAGAACTCCTCCTACCCTTCTCCCAAATAAAGTGTTCCATCGTCTTTTTCAATTAGTCTTGGCTTTATTTTTGAAACCACACAAAGAGGCAAGTATACTGTTCCATATAGCTTCATATACAGTTTTTCAGAGTGCAAAAGGCAAGGTAAAATTAAGGGAGCTAGAGAAAAGGAAGGAGAGTGGGGAAGGAGAAAAACAGGAGTTTAAAAAATAAAGAAGTTTTAAAAAAGTTTAACTCCAGAGGGCCTTTATTTAGAGCTGTGTCTCTCACTTCGTACTGGGATGGGTGAGTGAGGCCTCAGAGCAGCAGCAGGGGATGCAAGCTCATGTTGGGGAGAAGGCTCACACGCCTATGGCTCAGCAAGGGGATGGAATAAGTGGAGTAATGGTGATGGAAGAAGCAGCAGCATCATGAGTATCTGTCATCCTAGCACTCCAAATGGTGTGGAACATGAGAAGAAAGAGGAGAAAACATCAAATACGCTAAAAATCTTTTCAACAAATAAATAAAACTTTCCAGCTGAAGCAAAATAAGCATTTTGTTTAGTTCTAAATGCTTCCACTGGAGGTTTTTGAATGAGGAGGAAAAAACAAACATGCATGGGGTGGGGATGAGGCCATCTGTTTCTGTACACATTATGTTGCCTGTACCTGGCTGGTTGGGAGCACAAATGGTGTGAGTGACTGGAGAAAGTGCAGAAACATGTGAAGAACCATCCTAAAGTGAATTTATCCCTGCAGGAAGACTGGCCTCATCATGGAAGGGGCGGGTGGTGATGCAGGAACAGCAGTGTTGTGTGCATTAAACCATATTCCACCAATCCATATGGCAATGTGGTCTGAAGTCTTTCAAGACAGTTCCAACTCAGAAAAGTCTTAAAAAGTTTTCAGATGGCATTTTTATGGTCTGCTGAAACACAAATGTCCATTTTTCTTTCCACAGAAAAAGTTTATTTGGAGGAAGGCGGGTGGGAGGCAGCCACCCTCAGACCCAGCCGCCCGGTTCCTGCTTCTGAGCTGGGCAAAGGAAGCATGACAGAGTGGGGAGTGTATTTCTTCCCCAGTTTTTGGAAAGCTGTGCTTTAATAATGGCATAACAGACAGTGTGTGAAGGAATACTGTATGCAAAAATGATCCCTTTGGGAAGGAAGCCTGGAAGAGGTTTTTCTGTCTAAACTTCAGAAGCCAGTGCACATCTGTCCAAACTTATCTGAGGACAGAAGAGTCCAGGTGATAGAGATCAGCCTCGCTTGAGGCACCACCACTGAGGTGGGGTAGACATAGATAGGGAGGGCTTTTTTTTCAGAGCTGAGCACCCCACACCACACTGGGATGGGGTGCATGAGGCATCAGTGCAGTAGCAAGGGATGCAGGCTCATGCTGGGGAGAAATCATGTACAGCCATGGCTTGGCATGGAGAGGGAAGGAATGGAGAAGCAGTGATGGAAGAAGCAAGCAACATCCTCATGGTGGCTACAAGAGCTGTTGACCATGCCTTAGCATAAACAGTCACCAGCACCCATTGCTCATGTCCTGGTGCTCCTACCCAGGGTAAACATTGCAAATCCAGCACTTTAGGAGATCTATTATTTTCTGGTTAAACAAGTCTATCTATTGTTTTAACCATCTCAGCTTTTTTTTTAGCTAGTCCCTCATAAATTCAGTCCAAGCTCAGCTGAAAAATCCTGGTTTTCAACTTTAAGGAGGAACGTGACTTATGATTTACTAGATAGCTATGTTGTGCTTAACGTAATAAAAGTCCAACGTATGTAATATGTATGGGCTACTGTATTATAAATATTTAATAACTTTTACGGAAAAAAGAAAGTGTAGGGGTTACAGAAATCACATTAAAGCAACTAAGTAAATGTAAAGAAGGTTAAAGTGTCTAACTCTATATGGCATAAAGGCTAAAACAAACCAGATCTGTTTTCTAGATACTTTTTCCACGTACAGCTGTAACTGTAAATAAAGCAAGAAATAAAGCAAGTACTTAAAGACAGGCAAACTGAAAAAAAAAAAAGATCTAAAGCATTTGGTTGGCATTGATAGCAATCATTTCAAAAAGCCCTGGAACATTTAAAGAGAATTAGAAAGGATTTTGCTGGAATCAAAGGGAGAGCACTTTTCATGGCTGGATGTGTATTTGGGTATCTGCAAACTGATTAAATCAGAGTGAACAGAACAGCCTTGATCATCCAGGACTTTTAAAACAGAAGAAAGGGGTTTTCCCGTTTGGGCTCTTTTTTTCTCACTCACACATCTTACAGTTTTCATTCTTCTGCCTACTTGATGGTAAAGTAACATTTATTTTGGCACAGAGACTCGCAGAGAGCTTTGAAAGGCCCTGGAGGTTAAGCAGCTACAGAGTGCACCAAACCCACGGGGTGAGCAAACCTGGAAATATTTAGGCTTAGGGGTTTTAGGTTGTTTTTTTTTTTTTCCATCCTAGCCTAAGTTTTGTTCTTAAAGAAGAAGTGGATATCTTCACATTTCCCTGCAATATCCATTAGGAAGCAGACAGGGCTCCTGCCTTGCCACCTTGCTATGTGCCATTCCGTTGGCAGTGCCAATTCCATAACCAGCTTTCCTGCTGCACAAGCCAGAAAAGGCTTTCATGAGGACTTTGATGTTGCTGGTGATTCAACCTTTGTATCAGCCAAGTGTAGAGAGGGGGATCAAGCCTCCCTAAATTCCTGGCTTGCCTTTTCCTCCTTCACACCAGTGGTGTTGGTGGTCTTGGCTCTTTGTTCTGCCCCCCGCCCCAGCCATCTTGTGAGGGAGCTGGGATAATGCCTTGCTTAATCAGCATGTGACAGGTAAGTGTTTCTGTTTGTGGAAAGAGTACAGAGAGAAGTAAGGCAAAACATTAGAGTCAGCCTTGAGTCCTACTGATGCCAAAGAGTGCATCTTCTCCCCAACCTCCACCCTTCCCAGGTCCACTTTGGCTTGTGAAGTCTGCTGAAAAGAATTCTCTCTTTCTTTTTTTTCCTTTTCCTTTTTTTTTTAGCCTCCTCCTGGCCTAGGCAATGTACTTGGCCGGCAGGAAGTGTGGGAGGAGGGAAGAGGGGACTGTGGCAAAGGGGATGGGAGGGAGATCCTCCCCTCGTACAAGGGCTCACATTGGTGGGGCTGTTCCCATGATCCCATCACCCCACTCCTCGCTCCTCCCACCCAGCCGTGGATAGAGGAGGGCAAGGCAGGGATGGGATGAAATCAGCAGAATGATGAGAACTGGGTGTGGGGAGAGTTGGGGGTGGCAGGGTTAGGTGTTTTCCCCTTTGTCTCCCAACATGTGTGTGATAGAAACTTTAAAGCTACAAGTGTGGGATGGATGTACTGCAAATCCAATGCAAACAAACAAAACAGGCAAAGTGAAACTGAAATTACATTCATCCCGTGCTTTTCTACCACCTCTGTGTAGTCAAATTCAGTACACAAGCATACAGGGTAACCCAGCTCCCAACATAGGTGGCAAGAGCCTTTCCTTTCCATTTGATGGAAAGCTGAAGTTGTTTTTACATCAGGGAATGGATCTTCTTGTAATTTTCCCTAATGATATTTAGAAGTCATGCACAGATCTCCAACACCCAGGAACTGTTACATTTTTAAAACCTTGTGTGGATTCCCACTGGAACCCATAGAAGAGGAAACAATCCTGCATGGATCTTGCATGATCTGGAGCAGCATTTCCCAGCTCCTGCCTGAGGTATCAAGGGCACTTGGCCACACAGCTTCTTACCTAAGTGTGACTCATCTCCAACCTGCCATCCAGCAGCCTGGTTTTATGGAAAATTAGGGGTAAGAAAACTCACTTCACACTGCTGACAAAAGCAAATAGCAGTGCAAAGATGGCTGATTCATCTATTAAAATAGGCACCTTTTTCTTTGCATATCAGCCTTTTTTCTAATTTTTTGCAGTATTTTCCCTGCTACAACTAACATCCTAAATAACACTAACCCACCTCCTTGGTACAAACAGAGAGCCTTTGCAGTGCTACGGAGAACTATTTTGAAGGTACAAATCATTTGACCTAAAGACTGTCCCTGGAGTGACAGTGCTACATTTTCACTCTGCCAAACTCTTTATTTAGCACATGCTAAAGAACATTTAACATTTAAAGATCCCCCCTGTACATCCTCTAAATGTCTCCATTCTTTGCTTGTAGATTAATATGTCTTCTGTGAAAATGAGATAATTGATTACAGACTTGTATTATTTACAAATGAAGTGTTGTTCATGTATTGACCTTTCATTTCTATAGCTCAATACTAGTCCTTGTATAGCATTTTTAATTAGTGAAGTGCTTACAAGAATTACAAGAAAAGAGCTTCTGTAGATGCTTTTAATAAAAGGAAACTTTAAGATGGCCTGCACATTTGAAACTGCAAAATATAATATTTGATCAGGTTCAACATACCAAATCTCTGTTTGGAAAGAGAAAGAAATCTCCTGCTTCCAAAGGCACCACAAGTGTAATGCAGACTGCAGGGGATGATCAATAGAAACAAGTGAGTGTTTGCCCTTCACCCTTCTCTGGTAGTTCTTCTCCATCAGGGGATTAATATGAGCCCAATCTTCTTGATGAGCAATGAGCAAAGCCCATCTGAGCATTTCAAGATTATAAAATCAGGGGATTTAGGCATATTCACAGAAGCAAAGCTTCCAAAATCAGTGGCTGTGGAACACCAAATGCTGTTGTGAAAGGTGCTAGAAATGCCAAAGAGGCAAAATGTAGTAAATTCACCCTCCTGAAGCAGGACAGGGCCATCTGACCTGTAGAGTCAGGTTGGATTAAGTAATGGTGCACCTGGTGGATAGAGTAGGCAGCCCCATCCCTGGCCGTGGTGTTGCGCTCAATAGCTATGAGCTCAGGATATCTCAAACCCAGCTGAAAGAGAGATAAAGGGAAGGAAGCAGCAAGAAATAATGTAATATGGCATAAATACAGTCCACAGGAATTTGGAGTTTAGAAAGAAATGTGTTCTGCTTGGGAAAGGGAAGACACCCTCTGAGGCACACCAACAGCCTTGGGGAAACTTTGATTTCAAGAATAACCAAGAAAAACCACTCCAGACGCGAGTTTGACTTATTCCTAGTATAAATGCTTTGGTTTGGTTTAGTTTGGTCTCTTAAATGAGTACTGTTCCTAGTGAAAGCAGGGATTTGGATGGGGAAGAAGTGTGCTGGAGGCAGGCAGCTCCACAATGTGCTAGCCAAGCCACTCAAGGTGCTCATTTCAGGTGGCTGATCAAAGGAAGAGATGCATAAACCATTGCATAAACCATTACATATGCTCCCCAGGGAGTGTAAACCATTGCAATGCTTAATTTCCACTAGTAGAGTCAGACAAACAACAACAAAAATTATCTAAATTTATCTGGAAAATGTGCTTCTAATAAATCTCCAAACAGGCAGAGCTCAGGTTGATTCCACCTTCCTTCTCCAGGAGGATGAAGGAGGATTTTCCTCATGGAAAATATTCAATATATTCAGACTCATGAATAAAAATATATGAAACATAAAGCAAATAATTTAATTTCTCAGCAACAACGATGTTAGTTACAGCTATAAAACAAATCTTGTAACTGCAGAAGAGGGATTTTTAAAATCTTTTTATTAATTCAACAAAAGCATATTAGAAATGTCTGTCATTACAAGTCTGGAGAAAAGTATTAGGTTCGAATAAGGTCATTGAGGACAGATAAAGAAAGCAGAGGAGGGAAGGCTTAAGCACTTTTTCAGCATCCTGTGTATACAAATAGTACAAATCAGTCTTCAGAGTGTCTGTTTTGGGGAACCTTCACCCCAATACACATGGTCACATGTAACATCCACTGAACTGATGAGAAAAACCTCACATCATCATCTTTCAGCGCTCTTTGAGCTCTGTGAGCTGGCTGCTTTGACACTGGAATTGTTTGCAACATGTACTTTATCTAAGGCATCTCAGATACCAATTTTTGTTGAGGGGCTTGTCATGTTCACCTCTATCTTCTGTCCCAGTGATGATCCCCTGTTCTTACTGAGCAGTCACTCCTGTTCAAGGATATTACAAGAAACAAAATCAAGCATATATTCAAAGCAGCTGAAACAATTCTGCTGTTTATGTTCAGGTCTACCACACAAGGTAAATCATACATCTATGACACAAACCATGGTGTAATTTTGCAGAAGGTGGCAGCAGTTTTTGGGCAACCCCAGTTTGTGGCTGTCCCACAACCCCAGTCTGTGCAGAAAAGTCCCTAAACAGGGCCCATCCATCTCGCATGATCAAATTTTTAGCCTTCGTCACATCTGAAAATAGCAGGGTGGGGGTGTGCTGCTTCTTGAACACAATATATCCCATACATCCAGATTTCTGGGCTAAGCAGGATGCAGGGACCTCTCAGATGTGGAGCCAATAGGGAGCACTCCGGCTACCTGGGATTTTATAAATCTTTCAGCTATCAGTCTTTCAGAGCTCCAAATGCAAAATCCAGCAGCCTGGGATATCATGTGGATTTATGACTTGGGATTTATGAACTGGTCTGGATAAAATAAGAACTGCCTGACTTTTTTTTTTTCTTTTTTTTTTTAGTTTGAGAAAAAGAAATCATAAAAAATAAGACCTGATTCTTTTTTCCTTTTCAAAGCTTGTTGTTTATACAAATGTGGATGTCTTGTATATATTCAATTATTTGGATTTTTCTTCTTATCTGTGTGCTTTCTGGGGCTGGAAGCAGAACAGAGAACAAGCAATGCTGCTCTCACAAGGTTTCCTGCCTGACAGGAATATCCTGAAGAATCATGCTTTTGGGGCACTCCCAGCCCTTCTCCTAAAGTTAGGAAAGGTGCTGATAAATGTTTAGGAAGGTTTCCGGGTGTTTCCCAGCAGTGGGGTAGCTCCTCACCATACTGCTGCCTCAGCACTCACCCACTTTCATCACTTTCTCCCCTAAATAATTTTGCAGCTCACTTTAATTTTCATTTGATGCATGCCGAGTTTTTGTTATAGGTATATATGCATGCCCACATATATGTGCACAATCACATGCCTTCTACAGCTGCATAAACATACACACATATATGTTTATGAGAGAGTATTATGGGTGATTTTTGTAGAGGTTGGAATAGATGGTCTTGGAGGTCTTTTCCAACCTTATGATTCTTTAATTCCATGATCCTATTAATTCTTTTTTTTAAAAAACAGTAAAGACTATCTGGTTTTTGTTACTAGTGAACTGTATATATTTTGCATGAGAGCCCATGCCAAAGGAATTTCTAGTCTTTCCTCTAACTTGTGACATTCCTTTTAATATTTCTCATCTTACAAAAAAAAAAAAAAAGAGATGGTATTTACCTTGGTCAGGAAGAAAACATGTCAGATATATTTTTGTTCCCTTTTCTGATTGACCCTTTCATACCTCTGCTAGCAGTTTCTGAATAATTTTCTTCCTGCAATCCTTGAATTCTGCTCATTCTTTTATGGATCATGGTATCCCTTAGGAAAAAGCAACCTAATAAATAGCTCAAGTCTTTCAACCTCCCACCTTCCCCATCCCCATGGGCACAGTGTTCACATGCCAGCACTGCTAGACCATGCCAACACTTCCACCCCAGGCTGCTGAAACATTTGCACTCACTCTTCGTCTCCTCACACCTCAAGCTGGCACCACATAGATGCTGGTACTGCTGGGTTTAACCTCCGCATGAAACCTGCACACACGGGTGAGCATCTCCTCAGCTTCTGAAAACCTCTCCAGAAGGGAAGGGGCCGTGCAGGGAGGGCACATGAGGAAGGATGCTCTCACCACTTCTCCTGGTGGTGCCCCAGCCACAGAGGCAATGCCACACCAGCAGTAGTGGACTGGGGATGATGCTTCTGGAGCAGCTTAGTTTTGCTCTACCTGTGAAGGACAAGGTTTTACATCAACTTTGGTGCCTGAATAACCTAATGTGGGGGTGTTTATCACAGCAAGGAATTCAAGTCATCCAACCAAACCCTCCCCTATCCTGAGTGCCACGGCATGGAAATGCAACAGACTCAGTCTAAGAAATGTCAGCAACTTACTCCTTGTGGGTCTGAAGGAAAATGTGATGGTTTGTTTCTAATTACTGTGAATTCAGAGTGGAGCTTTTTTCAGCATGACTTGCAGCCCAGGAATAATTTGATTTGGAGATTTTTTTTTAATAAAATAAAGGAGCCCAAATCATGTCTCAGAGCTAGATATAAATTGCTGCTTAAAAAAAATCCAAAATTTTATTGTTTTTTATTTATCCCATGTGAATTTTCCAATTGCCATCTCTTTTTAAACTCAGAAGTTACATGGTGAGCAACCAGGTTTAGGATGGGGAGGCCAGGAGACTGCTCCCTGCCTTAGCACCTCCCTAACTTCAGCTTTAGTTACGAAAGTTTGCTGAAAATTTCATGTGAATTAATGAAATTTTATAAGCAGTGGGGTTGGTGGTGTTTAGAAGTATGTCTTTCCAGTTTTCACCCCACTGAGCATCTGTATCCCTGGTATCTTGGGTATCTACTGCAGTTCCCATTCAGGCACTGGAGACATTTTGGGGGCAGACTGGGGGGAACTTGGAAAATAATTTTTCTTCTCTGCTGGCTTTTTCTGTCTACTTTTCACATCACTGGAAGCTGAGAAGAAGAGGTGGGTCTTATTGTGGCATCTGGGATGTGGTAGCCACACCAGAGCAGCTGTGTGCAGGAGCTGGGGAGGACAGTGGAGCAGCAGTTGTCTCCTGGGGACATCTCAAGTCTCTCATCCCTCTCCCTACAGCACCCAACACTACGAAAACCCACCAGACACTGATTGTGTGCCAAAAGCATCTTCATTTGGCTGCTTGGTCCTGGTACATGGCTCCTACTCTCCCCCAGTCCCACTACCATCTCTGGCATGGTCCATTAAAAATTATCTCTCCATCAGAGGGTGAGGGAGGGGGCTTGGGGCAGGCTCTGGTGAAAGGCACTAAGTGTCTGGACCCTGCTAAGTTCAAAGGCAGCCTCCCTCCCACCCCTAGGAGGGATGTAGCTGGCCAGAGGATGGCTGGAGGCCACACAGACGGGAAGGTATGTAACAATCCATTTATCACTTTGCAAATATTAGTGCTGCTTGCATTTGCTGCAGCAATATTTCTTCTTGGAAATTGGTGAAGTGAGTAATAACAATGTTATTTATTCTAAGACCTTGGAACTGAGAAGCAATAACAGGGGGACTGTTCCCTTGAAAGCTTCAGAGGTGCAGGAAATAAAGTGGGGGGGGGGGGGGCAGGGAGAGAAGGACGGGAAATAGACCAACAAAGATCTGGAGGAGAGAAAGCCATTGAAATCTCATGTTTAATTTCTTTGCCCCAAAGGTAACAAACTGCTTTTTGTAATGATTTATATATAAACAGGCAGGGTGGGAAGAAGGGTGAATATTTCAGATTTATCTCTGGCTGGAATGTCCTGAAAGGTAGCAGGGCATGCAGCTTGGATTCAGGGTCTGGCAAAGAACCTCATTCACCACAGAATCTCCTCATTCTCTTCTTGCATTTTTTTTTTTTTTGATTCCTGCACACCCCACCCCCACAACCTCCCCCTACCCCTTACATCCCTTATCTGAATATATAAGGCTGCCCTTTGCTCAGATTTATGGGTTGGGGCAGCACTGTGTGTATTTACAGTCTACTGACCTGCAGACCTACAGCTGAACAAGAGCAGGAGGAAACCAGGGCCTGTTCCATAAACAGAGACAGATACATGGGGGAGGCAGCAGGAATTGTGAGCAGCACTTAACATTTTTAACTATTTGGCCAAGCCAAGGAATTAGTGATTAGATTAAGGGCAAAGAAAAATGAGAAGCAGGGTTAAAGATTTAGGAAAGGTGGGGGAAAAGGACAGCAACAACCAACAGAGGCCCCAGGTTTGGCATGGGAAGAAAATGAAAGTTATTGGGATGATATAAAATGTTTTCCAGGGCAAAAGGGAAGAAATGAAAGTGAACCTCCAGAGCATTTTAATCAAGTTGTGCTTTTCTTGGGTAGGACCAAACAGCGCTTTTCAAGTCTGATTATCTTTTGAGGAGGTAGATTATTTAGTCTGTGTTTATTCAGGAACTAATTGCCTCAGATTAAGTAAAAAAAAAAAAAAAAAAAAAAAAAAAACTTTACTCAATGATAATAAATATTTCTGAGGTCCATACCTATCAGTTGCTTTGTCAGTAGAAATTCAGTGCAGATGAGAAAATATTTGAAAGGGGCCAGAGGATTTACTCAACTTCTCAGAGGCAAAGGCAGCAAAAGTGGCAACAACCTGGAAAATAAATATATGAAATGCAATGTATGTAAGGGTCACAATATAGCATAAGTATATCAACATGATGAACAGCTTTGATGAAAATGGTAAACAAAACCACCCTCTCTTCCTGTGGCTTGTTTTACATTGCAATAAACCACTGACTCTATAACCTATCAGAACATGCTGAGATTTTATGCATCATTTCCAACTACTATTTGAACATTTGGTTTAGAGTAGTCATGAACCATAATTAATGGGATTTTTTTGTGTGTGTGTCCTGATAAAAACCAAGCTTTATTGTATTTTATTACCTGTTGGTCCAAAGCTCCATATAGATGATATAAATTCATTGTAGGTTTTAGGCTGAGGAAATAGAGGAGATGGGGGCTTGCACATGACTATGATGAATTAACATTTACAATTTCTAATCAAACCCAGAAATTTAGGTTGAGATGCCCTGTCTAAATTTTCTTTTCTCCTATGAGTGAGTTGGTAGCAATGGGACACAGAGATTTTGGCCCAGCTCAGCCTACCAGGAGGAAAGGGGGGAAAAAAAAAAAGCCCCAACAACCCAGGCACCACAAAGACCATGGAGATGAATGGCTCTATTTTATGAGCCATAAAAGTTTTATTCATCTTGACACCAAAACAGGTTTAGGCAGTGAGTTGACACGCCTTAAATAAATAAGTGGAATTAATTCCCCAGCTCTTGAAACAATAGCAGAGTGCCCGTAACACTGAGAGCTGCCCCGTTGTTTCCCGTTGCTGCTCGATATTGATATTATTTGTGGGTTGTTTTTTTTTTTCCTCTGGGACCTGGTTGCTCCACTTCAGATTCTTCCCCTGTTTTATTAGAGGTTGAAAAAGGTTCAAGACCTGGTTGTACCACTGCTCCCACCGACAGCTAAAGAACCAGTTTGGCGTCTGGTTTGTCTGTTGTTTTACTGCTGACCTTCAAATCAACTTTCCCCCCTGACCCCAGGAGGCATCTATCATGACAAGAGGCTGTTTAACACAAATGGTGCCCATTTATAGGGGAAGAGAGTCAGAAGATTTCCTTGGTTGTTGGCTTTTTTCTTTTCTTTTTCTTTTTTTAAATGAAGAATTTGGTTTTTTCACCCCTCTTTTCTCAGTCACCACAGGTGAAATCCCTCCTAGCAGCTGGCTTATGAAATAATGTGAGGGGAGGCCTTAATGAGCTGAAAGCACCCTCAGCTGGAGATAAATATATGCAAATGAGATGCACAAACAAAGGAGCCCGGACAGAGAAATATCTGCAATTCCAGCAAAATGCTGCCTGCAGCTAGAAGATGAACAGCTTTGATAAAATGGTAACAAAAAGCACCTTTTTCTCCTCCAGCTTGTTTTACATTGCAATAGAGCATTGTTATTGTAACCCATTGGAGCAGGCAGAGGTTTTCTGCCGCTTCAAAAAAAAAAGAAAACCTGTTTAAACATTTGTTTTTAAGGCATTCATGGGCTATGAGCAATGTGATAGCTTGGAGTTTTTTGGTGGCTTGCGGTGGGTTTTTTGGGGGTGTCGGTTTGGTCATGGTGGGTGTTTTGGGTGTGTCTTTTTTTAAGCTATTTTTTAATATATATATATTTAGTATATATATTACCTGTTGGTCTGTCTCTGACTTGGGTTGCTAGTGATTTTGGTCATGGTATTTTGCAAGGGGGAAGGCAGGGTGGGGATGGCTGTTGCTACTCAAAAAAGAAAAAAATAATAACCCAAGTTTTGCTTTCAAATTTGGAGGGAAAATCCAAGTTGACAAGTAGTAAGAAGCAGCCAGGGGGGATGTGGGAAAAGAGGGGGAAAAAATCCAGACTTGAACATTCACCAAGCAGCACCCAAACAGGCAGCTTTAATGAAAGCAATCAAGCCTCGGAGCTAATTCAAAGACAGACATCTAACATGCTGATTTTAATAAGCTTTTAAAAGGCAATCTCTAACTTTAAAAAGTTGCTCTTTTTAATTTAATTTTGGGGGGGGGGGGCGGGTGTTGGTTTATATATTGCCAAAACAAACACAGTCACTAAAATATATTTTCAATGTGTATAATTAGCATATCTAGAAAATGTCTTCAATTAGCCCTGTATTTTGAGGGAAGGGGGAGAGGGTGGAGGAAGGAAAGAAAGACACTTACTTGGGATGAGTCAAAGACGTTTTCCAGGGGTCATCATGTCAAAATAATACCTTTATGTTCCTGTCCTTGCCTTTATGAATCCTCCTGTGTGAACATATGGAGGCCTCTTTACCTATAGGCTTCTTCTTCAGAAAACAACTCTGACCGATCGTCCCTTGAAGATAGGCAAACCTGCCTTTCTAAAAGGCAGAGGAGAAAAAGACAGAGAAAATACAGTGCTGTTTAACTTTTAACCTTATGATATCATTAAATAAATAATTATGGATTTACAAATGAAGGGTAAACACTATAAAGTTTAAGGGGCCCTTTACTCCAGGCACTAACCACAATTTTTATATCTGGCAAGAAGAAGAAAAATAGACTTACCTTTAAGGAAAAAAATCCCCCTCTTTCTTTGGCACTTACAGATATTAGAGCAGACAAGTGTCGGATTTCCTGATGTCAAGAAGATGTCCTAATTTTTCATAGCCTTCTCCTGTTGCATTTTTGGCCCGATGTGGGAATCATCAATTTAATTTGTGGGGCTGCGCACTGGAAATCAAGATATACGTGTACGTGTGTTTAATGAACCCTAAAACCTGAAAGGCAGCTGTCTGCTTGCAGTTGCCCCAAGCTCAGGATTTCAAGAGTTAATAAAACTTGGTTCTATTAGGACGGCTTTCTTTTTGCAGCCCAGGTTTGTAGCAGCATAATTATGTTCAACTGCTGCTGTTTGAAAAGGGCAAACAGCATCTTAGGCGCAGAACAATGAAATTACAGCTGAGATTTAGGTTAGCAAAAGCCGTCTTCTGCAGGCTTTTATGATTCATTATTTCCCATTAAATACAGTATTAGAAGTGTACACCAGATAGCTCATGGTTGCTGCGCTCAGAGCACATTATCTATATTACACAGGTCTGGGGAGCAGAATTAGAAAACTTTGGGGGAATGAGCAATATGTGTTTGCTGATAGAAGTACCATATGGCTCATCTTCCTCAATTGCTTTCATTGCGACTCTGATGCTGGAGAAATTAAAGTTTTATTTGATGTGGCACAGCTTAATGAACTGTCTTCTGTTAGGAAAATTGAATATGTTTCCTGTTATTTGAGCACAGAGCCCTCATGGTTTTGGCTGATGAGGGATGCATTATGTATTGTTTATTTAGCATTTTGAAAACAAAAGCAGATATTGGAGGTAAAATTGATTACTGCAGGATGTGTTATATAATCACATTTTTCTCTCTTTAAATTATGGCCTTGCCTATTGTTTTTATGGAAGCATTTTTTGAGGAGGGGGGGCAGGGTGTCCCCAATAAAAAAAAAGTAGAGGTTGTCGAGGCAAAGTATATAATCACTGCTTTGTTTAAAAGCAGCGTTAGACCTTTTTAAGTTTAGACAAGGACATGGAAAAAAAAAGAAATGCACTTACAAATGTATTAACCTGCAGACCCAGTGGCTGCCATGCCATTGGTCTGGGGATGCTTGAGGACTGTGTGTGCACTGGGGCTGTGTCATTAGACGAAGACTCATTTGTTCATCCTAAGTGGAGGACAGAGAGGGGAACATCCAAAATTCAGGAACCAAATATCCTGAATTTCCCATTTCTTAGTATATCGGACAGAGTTAATTGCAAAATGTTAATACCTGCCAGGGTGGGGATGAATATACAAAAGGGAGGATACAGAAAATTGCAGTGCCTGTGTTACCAGGCACTGCAATATCAGTCATTTATTTGGGGCAAGAAACAAGATATTGATGGAAAGATGGCTCAGATTAAAGGCAATGTGTGGTTTTGGCTTTGTTTGTAGTGTAAACAGACATGCACACACCAAGGACTATATACACCCTACTATAGACCCATGTCATTGGGGTGGCTGGCAGCAATAAGCCCAGTGATAGGCAAGGGCTGTGGGTGCTAACCCTTCTTCTCTCCAAGGGAGCAGACAACTGTACTTCAGCTCTGAAACTTACAGGCAAAAATATATTAATGCCACTGTAGAATGTTATTCTTATTAATTCCACTTCTACTTGTTTGAAATCCTGCCCCATGACACCCTCTGACTTTTGCTGTTATTGATCTCCCAGGAAAAGAGAGGTGCGGATCAGGGAGCAGTGAGTGGAAGGCAAAAACTGCCTGTGATAGCTCAGTGCTTCTCTCCTGCCCTCATGCTGCTTTGACAAAAAGACAATTTGTCTTGTGTGCCCCACAATGTTTGAGGACTCTGGAAACCGTGCCTGTTAAACAAGCACCACACAGAATCTAAATACCATCCATTAAAAGAGAGTCCAAATGTGTTTATAGCAGCAGGCCAAGGCACTCAGCCCTCGCCCCGGAAAATCTCCCATTGACGTCAGCAGGGCTTGTGCTTATGCAAAGAGTGCAGGATGCTGCCCTGCACCTTTAGAAAGAAAAAGGGAAAAAAAAAAAAAAAAGAGTGGTACTGAAATGAGGATGTTGCTCTTGAAAACGTCTTGGAGTAAAGTGGTTAAAGCAAAGCCTGTATAAACAGTGACTATAAATATTTTCCATTCTGTATCACTCTTCAAACAGCTCCCTGCCGTAATTTCAGGTGAGTAGAAAAATAAATAAACTATAGCATGAGAGGAAGAAGAAAAAACGAGAAATGAAAAAAAAAATGCATTGCAACCATGGCTGCAACCACAAAAGCTTAACTCCTTTTATCCAGATCTATCTCCCAGAGAAGAAACTGGTGGGTTTTTATGAAAGGCTGCTCCATTACAGGAGCCTCCTTTGAGGAAGACCATTATGCATTGTTATCAGCATGGCGTAATTTGACTGTTGACAAAGTATCTGTGGCAGTGAGAATGAAAGCAGTTAGAAGTGTGTCGGGTTGTAATCAAGAAGATGCTTAGCTGTGCAACGCTGCATCTTGAGCAGATTTGAATCAACATTGCCTTGAGGGGACACACACACACACACAGACACAAGCACACACACACACACACACACCCCCCAAAGAAAAGTCCATTAATTTTTAGTGGGAAAATTAGAGTGGCACTTGATGAAGTGAAATTTGACATGCGTTAATTGCTCTGCAGCTCTCCTAATTAGAGATTTTCAAATTCTTTTACTGCTGTCAGCCTGATGCCCCATTGTCTTGCTGGACAAATAGTAAAATTGCAAATTGGGTTGATAAAGAAGTTGGACTTGAAGATATTGGTATTTAGCTTGTTTGCTGCTGATCATCATTCTCGTAAGAGAGTTAGGGTGTTGTGGCTTATGAAGGGCATTTGGGGAGAGAAAAAGTGCAGTAAAATTCTTGATAAATAGAGAATCAATGATTTAACAGAGCTCGTTTAAAAAAGATTAAAGCATGCAAGAAGTGGACAATAAAGCAATGGAGTTGTAAATAACTTTTAATCTTTGTTAAATCTATGTCTTGCATGAGATTTCAAATATCATTCACTTTTTAATAAAACCGTTAAATTCAGTTTATTTTTCGATGCACGTCGTTCACAGTGTGGCAGATGGAGGCAAGGGGTGGGGTTCAGGTTCCTGCACGCCTTTTGCCCTAACCTGAAAAGCAGCATAGCAAGAACATGTTCTATATCAGAAACTAGTTATAAGGTTGTATGAACACATATTGGGGCTGGTTCTGAAAGCATGATTTTGTATCTTTTGTTTTCTTCCTTCCCCTCATTCTGGATCATGCCTCCCCTCCCTTTAGCCTTTGAACCCCTCTTAATTCATTAACATATTGAATTTTTTCAATTTTCTATTTTCTTGCAATAACAATATTAATGCCAAGGCCAAGGCCTGATTGGAGCTAAATTACTTGTTACCTGCTGGCATTTATTTATATGGCATTGAATTATAAAGCTTTGCTATTGTCATGCCTTGGGCGAATTGTTTATGACACCAGTAATAGGAGTAATTGTTATTGTTGAAATTACCTGTCAGCTACCCATAGCAGTGGCCCTTGTCCCACTGACAAATAGTGACAGGGGAGAGGGATCCTCCGCACGTCCTCCTGATGACTTCTCCTCTGATAATAAGGAGTGCAGGGCCTCTGATAATTTGCCTGTCACTGTTGAGTGCAGCTCAGAGAGAGTTGGCCAAATTGTTGTCATTCACTTTGACAAAGACAGCAAAACGCTGTGGAGCAGGAGGAGGATTATCTAAATAAATGAAAGCCCTCACACGTCCTTTGTTTTGGGTTTTTTTGGGGGTTGGGTTTTTTCCCTCCCCATTGCCACTCGCCTGCTTTTATGCCAGAGTTGTAAAAATGGGCATAGGTTCCTCAGCAGTGTAACTTAAGAGTCAGTACAGGGTAGTGGGGAACGACACAAGGGTTTGTGCAATTTGCGTGCTGTTTGCCTGAAACATTTTGGTTTCTAAATATAAATTAAGTTCTTTATGGATTTTTGAGGGGTTTGATTTGGTTTTTTTTTTGGTCTAAGGCTGTCTGTGTTTTGGCAATTAGCAACTGTCATTGCAAGAGAAAGGATGGTGTTTCTCTTGCATGGATTTGATTTTATTTGATTATTTATTCTCTTATTTTTCACAGTCAGCAGCATTTCTTTCAGCTCTCCTCTTGCTCTCGTGCCTGGCCCTCTGAAACATGCCCAATGCAGCAATCAGTGTTGCCCTGTGCCCAGGGCTGCTGGAAACAGCTCTGCTCTGCTCTGCAGCTTTTTGCCCTCCTGAGCTATTGCAATATCAGCTGAATTATCTTCACCAAAAATATTATTTCCTTTAGGGAAGGAGGTTCTGTCACTGATAAACCCAGCAGAGGTCTGTTAGCTGCTGCGAAGGAGCTTTGTGAAGAGGCGGTGTTATTTGTCAGAGCCTATCTATTTATAAAAAAAATAAAATAAATTAAAAAAACTCCCCCTTCACGTCCTGTGACTGGTGTGCACGGGAGGACGCCCATGCTCAGTGCAGACTTGCTGCCAATCACACCCCGACACTGCTGGAAAAGGGAGATATTTTACACCATCACAGCAGCCAGGCTGCATCAGGGATGCTCAAAGTGCAGGTTTGGGATGAGCACATTACACCCTGTATAATCCAGAGTCATCCACCCTGCATCCTTCACATGTAATCCTATAATAGCAATAATTTCCCCTTTACTGGTCTTTACACTCAGGTAATGACTACCTGGGGTACAAAGGACCTCAGGGGCTGCTTTAGGCCCTTTGCCCCCAGTAGCCAGTCCCTAATTGATCAGTAAAACTTCCCACCGAGTCACTGATGCATCACGTTATTTGCTGTAACAATGAGGTTTGGTCCACATAAATACCTGTGGGCACCACCTCACCCCTCGATTTGCTCCCCGAAGGAGGAGGTCTAAAATCCTGCTACCAAGGATTTTCATCAGTGGCAAATAAATCTGCTGAATTCAACTCTTTCATTTGTAACCATTGGGCTCAAACGCATAATTTAGCCAAATTATCAGCTGCCTCCATCTTCCCAGGGAACGAGTGCAAACAACGTTTTAGGAACAGACATCTAAATTTAGTAGGGTTTTGAATAATTGATAGGCTGGTGTGACAGAAGATAGAAACTTATGTTTCTAATCATCCCAAAGCATTTCTCCTTCCTCCCACCCCCCAAAAGGAAGTTGCTTTTTTTTGCAGTTAAATATAGGGAAGATGTCCACTTAACAAGTATAAAATTGTGATAGCATTAAGAGGTTATCCGTGGTAATAAAAAGCATGGAACATGCCTGAGAATGTGATCTGTAAGGCAGATAATTTTTAAAGATGGAACTTGTCCTTGCTTTGTCTGGGGAGAGGCATGTTAGTGATCCCAGAAGGGGAAGGTAAAAAATATAACACGCATTTCTAACTGAAGATATTTAAAATGTATAATGTATTTCGGTATGTTACTGTAAGCTGCTGTTTGATGTTTTTTCCTATAAAGCTTAAATCAAGCATCCCAGATATGGTTGTGAATCTCCTGCTCCTAGCTGCATCAAAAAACAAAATACATTTTAAATGGCTGTATTACCAATATCCTGATAGTCTTTAACATACAAGCATAATCATCTTCTCTCTATTTTCTCTCTCCATTCCTAAATACAGTCCCAGCAACAAAAAGCCCACCTTTACATTTCAAGCTCATTTGAAATGTAAACTTTTAGCAAATAAGTGATGGCTTATGGAGCTGCATCGCCGCTGTGGCTGGCAGCAAATTCCTTTTTCTCCCTCCTCTCAGTGTAAGGGGTTTGAAATACCCATCAGTGTCAAAAGAAACTGCGCAGATCACTGCTGCTCTAAATAAGGCAGAGCAATGTTGAGAAAAAAACTGCCCCCCCCCCGAAAAGAAAACAAAAAAAATCACTCAATGCATTAAAATGGCATTTCTGTCCCATGTCAGTCCAAATGACAAAGTATCATGTTTTGCATCATTTCAGAAAGATATTCTTCAAACAAATTCATCATATAAACAGGCAACAGGCTTTTGTTTGAAACATTTCAGATCAAAAGTTAAGGGAAGAACAATTAATATTGCCTATTAAAATCCCTGTTATTGTTAGAGATATATTTTGTGGTTACTGACTATAAATAAAAGCAAAGGAACAGAGCCACGGTTTCTCGCCACTACAGATAGAAAAAGGCAATTTCCAGCTTTTTCTGTTTTGTTTTTTTTTTCCTCGAAGTTGCTCTTAAATGTGTTTGCTGAATAAACAGGATTAACTGTATTTAAAACAAGAGATAAAGAACAGCTTTTTACTACACTGAACAGTCTGCAGGGTTTCCAGACTCCTCTGAATGCACTTCATGCCTGGAACATAATGTTCATATTTTACCTTTTTAATGACACCGTATAGAAGAAGCAAAATATTTTTGTAATAATACAAATATGGAATCGATGGGGAATGGTAAAAAAAGAGCATTTTTACCATTTCTGCTTCTGACCAAATGCCGGAGTGGTGGGGGTTTTTTTTTTTTCTTTCTTTCTTTTTACTTTTGTCTTTGTTTTTGTTTTTGTTTGCAGTTTTGCAGCAGGATGAGAAAGCAAGGAGGAAAGTATTCCTGCTGCTGAAGGGGCTTTCCCTTTTCCTCTGCCTGCAAAAACTCACCGGGTGCTGTTAAAACAAAACTAATGGCGAGAGCGCGATCCGGAGAGCCAGCCTGCTATCAGCTGCATTTCAATGGAGGCTTTCTCAAAAAATAGGTACAAAGAAAAGAATTTAGACAAATTTGCCTCTTAACCTTTAAAGATTTCCTGCCTATTTCAGTATGTCCCTTATTACATTAATTTTTTATTTAAATTACACCATTAACTGGATATGAATTTATCAAGAATACATATATTGATTTATAAAACAGTATCATTAATTATTATAATAGCTAGATGTAGCTGATATTACAAAGCCATTTAAAGGTTTTTAATATAACTTGGACATACATAGATAGATAGACATTATGGACAAGACTACAATTTAAACTGGCTACCAGCAGTTAATGAAATCCTTGATTTATCTTCTCATTTAGAGATTGATTATGTTGTTGCTTTGTAAAACTATTTATTTTATGCCATTTTTCAAAGGATGTCTCAATAAAAGTAAAAGATAAATAAAACATCCAGCCAAGTCTCAAAGCATATTTGGTTTTATATTTTCTTTTTTAATGCTGCAGCTGTTAATGCATTACTAGTTTGGAGAGTTGTCACGTTTAAAGTGAATTGGCTTTCTTGATAGCAGCTATGTTTGCATATGCACAATTTTCTATGTTTGGATTGAAAAAAAAATAACAAAAAGAAGAAAAAAAAAAAAAGAGGATGTCTTCCCCACAACATTATGCTTATTTCCTAAACCAAAACCCAGCAAAATGCCTTTCTGGCATAGATTTCTTAGGCATAGTTTTTGTTTAAGCTGTGGAAAAATGGGACTTACCCTAGTGCTGCAAAGCAGTCAGTCATGGAGAACATTTTGATTTAAAATGCAATCTGAAGAGAAGAAAAAAGAGAGGGAAAAAAAAAAAAAAGAGAAGGAATGATATAAACAAACAGAACACCACTTTCAAATTCCTCCTAAAATGTTCCTAGCTTAACTAATACATTGGAAGTTTAAATCTTTACACATTATTCTTGAGGGGCTATGTCTCTTGACTCTTTATTTATATCACTTATTCTTGTCTGGCAACATATGTTACCGATTTATTATAGTATTTTTTACTGTTAGCCAGACAAATGTAAGGGCTAGCTGAGGAAGGGTAGTTGCATCTGATGAGTTTAACAATTGCAGGGCATCCTTTAGGGGTAGCCAATGGGCTCTTTTGAAGCTATAATACTCACCATTAACCATTTTCATGCTGACATATTTTCATTGTCAAAGTTGGGGCTTTCCCTCATATCAGCTTCTTTTGTATTCAGTGGCTTCACAGGCAAACCAAGCAGTGTGGCTGAGTTGGTCTTCAAGCCAAGATGTCTCAAACGGCCCTCTTATATCTTGGCATCTAAATCTGCATGGCATGCCCCCCACAACTGAACAAAGAAAAATACATGCAGAAAATAATACTTAAAAAAAAATCTTATTCTATCCATGACAAATAATAATATAATCCATGACAAATGCAAGCAAATCCTAAGCACAGGCAGTCAGATTTCTCAGGGCCATTACTGACACCAAAAGGTAGCAGAGAGGAAGACTTTTCCCACCAAAGCAATCTCCTCCAAATTCCCATTTTAAATGGATGCACCAGCATCAGAGGGAGAAATTGCAAGGACAGGTGGTGAGGTGCATGTCACATTTTGCACATGGTGTTTTTAGGTCACCTATTCTGGAGCAAAATCTTGAACTCTCCCCAACTTTTCCTTCCTACACATTCTCTGTCCTGTCTCCTTGTTCAATGGCAACGTCTTCCTCCAGCTCCTCTGAGAACTGTACCCCTGTGTCTTGTTTCACTCTTGGAGCCCCATCTTGAGCTTCTGGGAGCCAAAAGGTTTGTGCAAACTGGGGGGACATAATTCCTAATATCTCCACAATTTCAAGCCCTTTGGTACCAGATCAGACCATTACACCTGCCAGCAAATCCTACCGTGTATCCCATCCCAGCATGGGATGCTCAAGAGCCCTCCTCCCCAAGGATCACTGAATAGATGGTAGGGCATACTCTGAAATTTCTGCTCCTTAGAATTCAGTCAGAATTTTAGGATTTTTTAGCTCCAAAAGGTTAAGTCTAATTTCCCTTGCATCTTCAGGGAATGTGGGAAGAGACTGTGTAAGCTAACGTGAGACCGCAGGAGTGATGATCCTGAGGAGTGGTGATCTACGGGGAAAAAAAGTACAGCCAGCAAAATTTTGGGTGGGAAATGAGGTGTTCCAGGTAGAATAAATACAGAAATTGCAATTAAATTCGTTTGGCTCCCTTGAAGGGAGAGATTGAAAGGGGATCAGCATGTCTCCTGATAGCACTAGGGGGTCCTTGACAAATGCCACAGAAAATAGTTTTAGCTGGGAGGAGAGCAAGTGCTCTTATGGGTTTTTTTATTTTGACTTATTGACAGTTCAGTTGTTGTGGGCTAATTTATTTTATTTTTACTTTTTTTTAATTTAATTTTTAATTTTTTTTTTAATTGTCAAATTTCTCTCTACTTATTGTAGGGGATTTTGAGGACTTTCTAACTTAGGTCTGAGTTCAGCAGTATGCACAAAACTTGCATGGAAATAAAGACTTTCCTTTCTCATTTTTCTATCAAGAAGCTAGCATAACTTTTACTTTGGGTTGGGGTTTTTTTTGAAATTGCAATTAAATTATACTTTTGATGCCCTCCTAAAACAATTTGCAACCCCCAAATGAACCTTTGGAGACAAGTCTCGTCCTTCTTAATTCCAAGGGCACCGTGAAAAAGGCTGCAGATTAAATGGTCACACCAGGACTCCAAGATTTAAGAATTTGAAGTCTTGGCTTTTCCTGTTTCTCCAGAAAGGTTTTACTTAGACAGTTGTCATCAGTGTCCTGGGCAAAAATTTGGTGGCAATACCAAAGCTTGGAGCATATAGATTAATATTTATTTAATTTTGTATTTTAAGGACATTGACAGCAACTTCATAATTAGGCTAATAACCTTCCTTAAGTTTGTTTATTCCACTCAAACACATATTTTTTTGGCTGGGGAGGGAGGAACAGGAAGCGTGACTTGGTCTCTCAATCACTCTTTCTGTTTTGTCCATCACCTTGGTTTCTTTCCCCTGTTTTTGACCTGCACTTTTTCTGGATCAGACACTGGCAGGTTGAGAGGTAATAAGAACCAGATGGACATAGTACAGAAATTGCCCAAATGGGTACGAGAATGTGGGGAGCTGTCAGGCATGGAGAGAAGCTGGAATTTTTCAGCAATAAAATGGGATTTATCGCCACTCTACCACAGTCATTGCCGACAACCGTTTACCTTGACAGAAACCCCATTCCAATAGGCCATACCGATGCAGATTTTTTTTTACTTTTTTTTTCCCCTAAGAGTGATGATTGGTATTTGTTCTAAGGCTCAAATGGCCTGCACTAAAGGTGAAGCATTAGGCCAAAGTCCTGTATTCCCTACTGAGGCAAATGAACCTGCTAAAATAAGTTCCTTCCACAATAGCTGTGTAATTGAAACCAGAAAGTGAGAGAATTTGATAAATTGCTTGACCCTGAAGGAATGTTAAGGTCATAAATTTTCATTGCATTTTTTTTTACTTCTTTTTTAGGAAAAAAATCTCTTTTATATATTTACAGGTAGGTAGATATATTATGTTTAGTATTTGTCTCTGAATTCAAGCTAACTTCCAGATCATTATTTGTTACTTTGCCATCCTCTCCCCATAGAAAACTACTAGAGGGTTCAGAGCATTCCTGCCTACAACTTCCTAGGAGGGTTGAAGGACACAAAACACTCACAAATGGCAGTGCTGTTAAGGAGTCAGCCACATAAAGAATAAACAACCCAAAATTGTGAGGTTAGCAAGTGCAATCCCTTTAGAAAGACAAAATAAACAACATAAAAAACACAAACATACTGTACTTGAAGAGTGCTGGAGTAAAAAAAAAATCTGTAAATCATTTACAGGCTATCAAACATTTATTGCTACTTTCAGCTTTTTTTTTTTTAACTTAGAAGTGGTATTACCATTTACTTGAATCATCAGAGTTTTCTTGAATAGTATGTACAGTATTGAATTATATGTCTACAATAAGATGTCCCTTCAAGCTCAGAAAGACACAAGCAAAGCCCAGATCCCACGGTATCTTATTGTGGTAATCTGCATCTTGAGAATAAGTAAAAGACAAGAAAATTTTAAAAACATGAAAATTAAGGCAAACCAAAAGAAAGGATGAGAACAATTAGGAGAATAAACAGCAAGATAAAACATCCAGCCATGCTCCCTGTTCTGTGCTTGCACACATCAATAAATACAGTCATATTAAAATAGCTTCCAAGAAGAAGCAGAGAAGAAACTCAGAAGTATTTTAGTTTTGTGTACGGTTGTTTAAGTTTTGGTTTTTTTCCTGCAGTAGCAAAATTTACTTCTATAACTGTAGCAGCTTCTGCTTCTCAGCTGCTTGAAATTTGCCATCATATACTAACTGTTTTTTATAATCTGGCTGCTTTCCTCCCTGTGCTTTGAATATAACATTTCCGAGGCAAAATTGTCTCACTTCAATAAGGCACTGCACTTTGCATAGCCATACACACTTAACCCTACATGAAGCAAGTTAAATAATCATTAGCACAGTAACCCATTGCTATCAAAAACTTATTGGTCCTCTAAATTTTAAATTAATGGCCTGTCTCCCTTGTTCTGTCTATCTGTATGTATCTGGTTTTCAGACACTACAGTGGAAAGTCATAGACATTTTATAAGCACATAGATGATTTGCATTATTGATATTTCAATTTAAAAGTAAAATAATAAAAAAAGTGCAGGGAAAAATAGTTCTGCTGAGTTGATTCATCCCTAGACCACTGCTTCTTCAGTAACCCTTCAGAGTGTAAATTAGCTGCCAATATTTCAGAAACCAGTAAAGAAATGCACTCTGTTCCTATCTGGCCAGGTTGTTCTAGCTCAAATAAGTTTCCTTAAGAAAGCATGTAAAAGAGAAGCTAAAGGGAAAAAAAGAAAAAATAATTGAAACAATGTTGCCATAAAATTATAGCAAAAAACCCCTCAATAATTTATACTCACTTTTTCTTTTTGGAGATGTTAAATAAAACTATAGTGGAACGGGGTTTCCTTGCTTTGTGAGGGATGTTTTTTTCCCCCACACACTTTCTGGCCCAAATCCCTTCTTTCCTTTTTATGTCTTTGAGTCCCAAAGTAACTGCTAGTCATTTTGAGACAGTTACTTATCCGGAGAATGAAGGAGTATCATCTGTGTTTCAATTAGAGAAGGAAAAAAAAGATAAAGACTTGGAACGTAATCGAAAAATGCAAAGAGACATATTAGGATGAGAATTTTCATCTGTTGCTGTATAAATATTTTAATAAAAGTTCTAAAATAATGTGTCTGCCTCCTGCTCTATAAAAGGGAGGAGATTATGAAGTGCAAATGATGCAGCTTAGATGTATAGATCCTACTGGGATTTTTCACCATTTAAGAGTCTCTTCATGCTTCTCCTCCAGAAGTTTGTTTTAGAGCCATTTCAGACCCCGAGAAATATAAATTTCACAAGTATAAATAAAAGATGACCAGCAAGTGGCTTCAATCACTAATATTTTTTGCAAACTAATGTTCAGCTGATGCAACTTGATTTTGTTTTGCATCACATTAGTGTCACGGCGGCAATGACTGGCTTTTATTCACCAACCCTTTGAGTCAGCACTTCAAGACATCTTTCAAATTAGGTCATACTGCAAATTTGCTGCTGATACAAAGGTTGATTAAGAGAGCTTCACAATTTTAAAGGAATGTCTTGTGAGGAGAATTAAGGTCTGGTTGATAGTTCCAGGAAATGTGAGGCCCCATTACTACATGAAAATAATGTATAGGCTCTACGGGGAAAGAACATATTTCCTTGGAGCGCTTGAAGAAATACTCATTTAGAATTTAACCAAGTTCTCCTCCCCACACTCCCCCCCCCATCCAGTTACAGGAGAAATTGTGCAATGGGTCTCTGAACAAGCCTTAAATTATACCACAGAGGCAGTGAGATGAGCCCTGCTCTCCTCTTGCTGAAAATCAGTCCCCCTCTCTTGCCTCCTTTGATCTTCTTTGGAAAGACCTATTTCTCCCCCCTCCCACTGAAGCATCTTGGTTTCTGCTTTCCCCCATAAAACAATCCAGCATCGCAACGGGACCCTTTATCTGTAATGTAGCAACTTCATGCTGAAGCTGAATTGCTTGTGTAAACCTCCCTGAAGAACTGGAGGGAATGATGAGAAGTGACAAATCATGGTGGCCAGAACTAGGATTGTAAATTACTTCTAAGCCCAATTTAGGCATCTTAATGAAATGGCCAAAATTTTTCCCCTCTGCAGTACAGAAGGGACAGTAGCTCTTCTTGCTCCAGGGTCTGAGCATGCACGAGAAAAATCTCAAAGGGAGCTGCTGGCTGCCGAGTGGTTCTGGAAATTGGGCCACTTCATTTTTGATGGCTGAGTAGCAAGCAACATGAATGATCTCTTTGAAGGGAATCAGACCCAAATCTAACATTTCTGTGGCACTCGGGGATTTTAGACTTCCCAAACTCTCTCTCTTTGCAGGGAATAAAAACACATGAAGAGCCGAGAGTTCCCTTAATTTGATGTAAGTGGATAAAAGTCAACTGCCAGCTTCATTTTGATTTAACTCTTTGGCCCACCTGGCAAGGCAAGAAGTTGCTGTTAATGTTGTCTTTGCCTAATGAATCAGTGCTCAGGATGCAAGAAAAAAAGGCAGGATTTTGGCTGCAGCTTTATTGAAAGCAGTGGTTAATTCTCCTGTTGCTGAAACTAGAGTCCCCAAAGTTATCTTTTCTATGCTCAGGAATATTACCATGATTTAAGGCTATAGCATCAGTGAAAAAAACACAAACAATTTCAAACCAGAGCCCAAAGAGAGGTTTTTTGCCATACAAATAGCCATGAAAGCCAGAAAAATGTTTCTTATTCCCACTTGTATTTTCCTTAATTTCTTTGCAGCAGAGTCCCTGAACTTGCATTTCTACTATGGCAGCTGACTTCATTTCATGTTTTTGATGTTACGATCAGCCACAGACCTTTCCATTCTCCATATGTTTCTGGATTCAGTCACTTCACCCGCAGCCCTCCCCTACAGCATAACACCTCAAATCCCCCCACATGGCAAAGTCTATTTTATTCCCAGTCACTTTCAATTTGCCTCCTGTGTTTCTCTGAAGGATTTAGTTGAATGTGATTTCTAGAACCAAAAGAAGAGGAGGGGGAGAGTGGTAGGCTACAAATGAGAAGATGGCCTGTGCCACAGCCAGGAGTTGCTGGAAGTGAGAGTTTTGAAAAGCACTGAAATAGGACCACCACAAGATTGATTTTAATATTTTGAGCTACACTTACACTTCCGGTTCCTTTAACCCTCTACCAGCTTATTAGATTAAAATGGGTATAAGCCCTAAAAATATAAGTAATAACAAGATTTAAAGACAGGAACAGCAGCAACAAAAGGTGTATATCTACCCTATCAGCTCCAAATTCCCCTGCAGACCTAATTTGGTTGTGTCACCCCACTTCCTGCCCTGTGGAGGTAGCTGCTGCTGCTTCTGCTACTGCTGCCCTTCTCCAGTCTCCATGAATCAGGCTAGAAAGGATATGAACTCATGCCAGAGTGACTTAAACCAATCGTGGGAAAACAAACTGGGGGTTCCTTTAAAAAAAAAAAATTCATACTGCCTTTTGAGTCTTTGTGAAGACACTGAGAACATGCTTCCAAACTCTTTTGTTCTGCCCTAAGGGATGGAAGGCTGCTCTTAATACAAGAAAACAAAGCCTTCCATTGCCACTACCAACAAAACAAAAAAAAAAAGAGAAAAAAGCAAGCTGAAATGCTTATGAACACTTTGCTCCAGGCTCTGTGGCAGTAAGGAAAAATCATTGCAACCATCACAAGACTTGGCAACACCAGGGCCATGCCAGCAGAGTGCTCTTCCCCATTACTGTAAATCACAGGCTGAGCCCAGTTTATTGTGAAACATCCAATTGTGGCTCCTTGAATACAATAAATAAAACCACCATCCCTCAGTGCACTTGACTAGTATCTGTGGAAAATTCACACTTCTGCCTAGGGACAGGACAGAGGCAGCTGATGCTTCAGCGTAGCTTAGTGGAGACAAATCACAAAAGAGAAGCTGCAATTAAATATAGGATTTTCTGTGCCTCTATCCTCTTTTTCACCATTGCTACTGCTGAGAAAATCACTTTATTCATTTTAGGCATTGCAGTATCAAGTATTTTGAGAGACTAGATTTGGGCTCATTTTGGTTGGGTTTAGGTCCACACTTAGATCAAAACTGAACACACACAATGGAATAAAAGCTGAAATGGTCCCTGGGAATAAGGCAAACTGCAGGGGGTAACATTCACCTTTAGCCAAGGAGCCACGAGCCCATATTACAGCTACCAGCCCTCAAACGCGTGCCATCAGTGATGCAGGGCCCTGCTTCAGCCCAGCGAGGATGGTATTGCTCAAGCCTTTCCTCTGGGAATATGTCAACAGGCACATTTAAAACTCAGCTTCTGCAAGCTATCAGCCACTGGCCCTCATGCCAGGAAAACACAGAGGCACTAATGGAAACAGTACACAACCAGGGAGCAGAGCTGCACGGGGTTAGATCAAACTATGCCCATATTTCATAGGATTGCTCCTGCCCCACCATTGCTTTAGTATAATTTTCCACCATGCACAGACCCAACGGAAGGATGTTGTGATGGAGCCAGAAACAGAACAGCCCTGTAAATAAGGCCAGCTCTGAAACCTGCCAAGCAATCCTAAGATATAACAGACAGTACTACTGCAGGACTCATTCCCTACGGGACATGGACAGAAAATATCCAAAAATAATGGATTCAAAGCCCTCTTCTTTCTCAGAGCTTGTCTCTTTTTGTGCATCCTGGGTCAGCTGAATATTTATAGAAGAGACTGGAGGTCAGACTGCTTCACTCACTGCCCCAGCCCCCTTGCCCAGCTTTTGCACAGCCAAGTCGCCAGCTGGCGGGTAGCACCTCTCCCTGCTGCGCCGGGAGCGTAGCCTCCTCTGAGCACCAGCTGGCTCCCAGGGACACCGGCGGGGACAGACCCACTGTAAACCAAGTTGCTCCAACCTCCTGGGTAACTGACATTAGAATGGGCCCTCACACTGTGACATTTAATGCAGAACTTTATTTTGCACCGGGTAAAACTTGTAATTTAGGTTCTTTTCTTTACCCCCATCTTTCTTCTGTTCCCAACAGTTTCACAGCTCAAAGTCCCCCTCGATGTGATTACCCACCAAGCCATACAGGACAGAATGCCACATACAAATCTGCTTAAACCCTGCAACTTCATCAATAGATGTCTGCGAGAAATTAACTTCAAGAAATGAAAGAGCCAAGTTCTTAGGGCCAGCCGGTTTGCTCCACCAGCTCCATTGAGCAGATGAGAAAAAGCACCTAATTAGCCAAATTTATTAATATGCTGCTTTTTTTTTCTTCAAAGAGGATACAGCTACATTATAGAGGTGAAACATGACTTTTGATGATCAAGCAAGCAGTGATTAAATAAGGTTAATCCTCATTTTATATGCTAATAGGATATTTATAATCTCAACTGCATATCCAATTTAGCTATTTTATTTTCTGTTGTTAAGAAAGTATTTCTTATTAGTGAAAGAGAATACCCCTACGTTCACTGCAGATGCTATTTTAATTGGGCTCAAGTGCATTGTGTGTAATTAGTCCACTTCTCTAATATTTCATCTATAATTACACCCTGAACAATGTGCTTAAATTTCAGAAGGGCTGCCAGTTTAAATTCTTTTTTAAATAAAACTGCTAATTAATTGGTGACCCTTCCCACAGACAAATGATTCACATTGTAGCCTAGCCCCAGAGCTCTCAAAGGATTGTCTTTTCAGAAGTTTGAACACCTTGTTTTGACATATACCTCTGATCTGAGAATCATAAAGGCACCCATGCCAACCACCTAGTTTTACCAGGACTGCCACTCCAAACTTCCTCCCAAGGCACGGCAGCATGGGCACGGCTTTAGTAGCAATTTTTGACAATGCTGGCTATAGAGAATGACCAAAGAAAATAACTGGATGTCGTTAATCCCATTCACCTCATAAATTGTCTCAATAAGTTAAGAGAAGACAGTGATGCAGGCGAATAGGGGAGGGTTCCCATTTATCCACTACCGTGGCCCAGATCTGTAGTGGAGCAAAATAGAAAGAAATAACCCCAAACATGGTGAAGTGAATATGCTGTGATCCTATCAACAGGACTGAAATGTCAGCTCTGAAATACGTCTTGTGCAAATGTCAGGACAAGGTACTGCTCGGAGCTGGTGATCAAACTGAGCTCTCTCAGAGGAAGGCCACAGTGTAAGATACTGCATGGGGTAAATATTTCCCACTGTAAAATACCTGCATTCATTCCACTGGCTGCACACTGTGCTACCAAGCCTGGTGTATTTTATGGAAGATCAGAGGATACAGCACTAGGGCACAAGAGTGGTCCTCAAAGCAGAACCTCCTAAGCCCTTTTGCCCTTTTCCTTCCTCTAAATGGCAGCAAACTACTGGGTAACAAACATACCTGTGCATATTTAGATATATAGATATAGATGATATAGATATAATCATACTGAGCATGGAGGATCTTCATCTCATACTTCTCAGACAACCATTTTGTAAACACCACTTTGCAGCTTTGCTCAGACTTCCCTGCTGGCAGGGCAGCTCCACCTCAAGTCAGCCAGATCCAGCTCAGGACAAGTGCAACAACCTTGTTGGTTTCCTGTCCCACTGGTGTCCCAGCAAGCTGCCACCACTGGCCAAGTCCCCTCTTGGTTAGTCCACTGTGGGACTTGCAGTCAAAGGGGTCTTGTTATTCCCACTGTCCAAGGATTTGTGATAACCACATTGAGAGTCCCAGAAGAAAGAGGGGACACACACGATGAATCTTCCTAGTTTTGCTTTCTTAAAAACACCCTCAGTTCAGGGAGAAAGTAAATCTTTTAATCACATGGGATACCCTTGCCCAAGAGGACATAAACCTCCCTCATTCCTCATGGTTCCCATCCCAGACTGGGCAGGGGAATAGGTTACTAAGTTGGCAGGATAGTCAGGGTAAGGGCAGTGGTCTTTACTCTTCCAAAAGCCTTTCAGCATGAGGATGAAGGTTGTGGACCAGCAAGTGTCCAGCAGAAGACAGGGGTGAGGAAGAGACAAAGTCACACCCCTGGAGATGGAGAATGAGATGCCCTTTGGGGGCACATTGCAGGGCTATTACCATGCCCTCTTCCCAAAGCACCCCTTTAAAGAGCTACCACTTTGGTTTCAGGCTTTTCTTCTCCCTAGGGAATGTGAAATGCTAGGTGCTATTTAAGGAAGGGTGACATCTTCTTCCCTCCCCACCCCCCAAAACCCAAAAGCCTGACCTATTCCCATCTGCTGGGGAGAGCCAAATCGCTACCAATCTGCCTCTGATGTGAACTAGCTCTTTCTACCCAGAAGTTTATTTTTCAAAACAAGTGGGCCTGCAAAACAGTGTTTATTTAAAACACAGTATGAATGCCAGTAAACCAACATGCTCAGGGAATAGCACCCGGAGGTCTCCCGCTTAGTGTTTGAGAGCTATTAAGTAAATCAGGGGAAAATTCCCCAGGAAATGATGGGGTTAGGCCTGATGGGCATCTCTGTGTGATTAAATGCAACTTAATGAGGTCACGGGTAACAGATTTGGGTGCAGAAGTGTTTAAACAGCATGCAAAAAAAAAAAAAAAACAAACAAGAAGCCTTCATAGCACACAGGGGATGGGAATTGAGGCTGGTTGTGGTGTGTCTAAAACCACATGGAAAAAAGGGTAGCCTTCTAGCACACACAAGCTTTTCACAGCCTTCCTTAATGACTTATGCCATTGAGCAAACATTGCAGAGCTCTCAGCTACGAATGATCTGGCCAGTGTCATGAGTCAAGGATGGCCAGCATCACTTTGATTTCTTAGGGGCTAGAGAGGAGGATTTAGGTCACAACGCTTGATTTCCACCCCACCTCCCCAACATCTCTAATAGAAAATGGTTGTCTTGATCGAAGAGCTAAATTCTGCTGTCATTCTGCAGGACTGCAGGATAATTTCATTGACTTCATCTGAGCACCTGGTTTTGCTGATACATCTGTCAAGGACAGGAGAAGATTCTCAGTGTCTCACAGTCCCTGGAGCATTTGTTCAAGTAACCCTTCAACATTCACAAAAGAGGGTCTTCTTACACAACCCATGGTTGAATCCCTAGGGAAAGAGGCCCCTGGCTGACATCCCACTAGCAATGGGGCATCTTTGTGGAAAGATATAACAAAATTTTTGGTTTTTTCAGCCATAAGGCTAAAAAAGATTTTTTGTCCATTGTTGACCTGGAGCAAGTGACTCTTCCTTTCAAAATGATAAATGTATACCTACAGGTTTTCATGTGTGGTAAACCATGATGCAATATATTCTCCCAGCTGGCCACACCTCCTCTTCTCTGTTTAGCATACCAGTTCACCTGATAGAGTGACTTGCATTCACATGTGAACAATGAAGATTTTACCAGTTAACTATTAAAAAACCCCAAAAAAACCCAAAACCCAACAAAACCTAGAACCCATATTAGGTGGAAAGGCCAAAGGGAAATTATTGCTCATTTAGACAGCAGCATAAATTTTCTTCCTATTTTTAACCTAGCTTTTAATTTAATAAATTTTATGACCCTTATATTAAGTACATATGTTTTACAAGACATTGTGTCCCTTGAGTCACCCTGAATTTACTCTATTATAGCACAGTTAAATGGATGAATACTGTGTTTCTGATTTCAGCTTACCCCTTATTTGATCCTTATATAGTCAATAAACCTTCCTAGAAGCATGAAGCAACTGAATCAAGCAGGGTGCCAAAGCTGTGTTTGGGGACTCTGTTAGTCTTTAAAAAGGAATTAGTAAATTGCTATTCTCTTATTCAGATCCTGCTACACCACTGCCAGGTTTCCCATGCTGTTTACAAGGAATAAATGGTGATACTGATAAGACTCTTGAATTTATATATTACCAATTTAATTTTCATATGATAATTTAAAAGGAAGGTCAAGTTCTCCTTTGCCTCCTAGCCACTTCCAAACCTCCTAGCCCCTTAAACCCAACTATTTTTTTTCTACTTCTCTCTGGAAATTTGGAAGAGCAAGAAGAATTTAAATCAGCCCTGTACACATCATGGATTATTCACATACAAATGCAGTTTTGGGAGGAAGATGGGAGATCTTTCAGAAGCCTTTGAACAAAATCCAACTCTGCTTTCCTTCCACCTAAATTGTTGTGTATAGGCTATTAGGTGACAGCAGAATAATGCAAAAAAAAAAGTAATGCCAGCTGCAAATCAAGGATGAACAAATTGGAAGATGAATCTAATTACCTGGAGTAGATCCCTTTACAAAACTAAGATGTTTTGATACTCAGTGCCTGCAAAAAATAAGCATGTACAGAGATTAATCTTGTTTGGGTGCATTTACACTGTTTATTTAAGTAATACATGAGGGCAGCTTTTCACAACAGGTTTGCAATGGTGACAAAACACAAAGATTATAAAGGGATAGTTGATATTTGCTGAACAGTGGGAAGCATGAGTTATTGATTGGCTTTGTATCAACCTAGAGTTTCTTTTTAATACAATAAAATTATTTTAGAAGGGTGTTTTATAAATCGGGCGGTTCTTATTTGATTTGAGTACTGACTCTTAGTGACTTGCCAAAGTTCAGTAAATATGCAGAGTATAGTATATGCACTTTATCTTTGTGTATTAGCTATGACATAAACACAGAGGGGAAAAGTCAAATTTTATACATCAGAAAATGGGTTAGTTGCCAGACATTCTAATGTCGTGTATTTAATTTCACTGATGTATGTTAAAACGGGAAACCAAATTCAATGAGCTGTTTGTTTCTTTCTACAAACATGCTTACATCAATGACCTCTGAGGACATGACCCCAAAATGTAACTAGATGTTTAAAAGAATCTCGAAGATCTATATAAGACATTAACATTTGTGTCAGAGGGTAGTATACAATCGTGTATATACTCAGCTGTCTATATGTCGACTGCTATGTTTTTATTGCTACAGGAAACCAGCCAAAGTCCCAAACAGGAAAATTATCAGCTCCTTTTTATTCTTGGCATGGTCCTGTTTAAGACTAAAGACATGACCTTAAGTTAGAACATATTTTAGCCCTATTCAGTAACCATTTTGTCACCTTCTGTGTGGGGTTTTAAATGCTGTCCTGTCTTGGGGAGCACAAGGCTCCGAAAATGGTTAGGCGCAGTACATGGATGTGTGCAGCCCTGAGTGTGAGGATTCAAGAAGACTCCTAAAAAAAAGAAAAAATTACCATTTTAGTGGGCATGAAGAACTCCTGGTCACCTCTCCAGGGACAAACTGATGTCAAGTTCTGCTGTCTGTCAGGATTAAGGGCCTGTTTGCTTTCTCACTAACATGTGGTTTGAGATCAAAGCAACTCAAATCTCCTTCGTTCTTTACAAAGCATCTCAAATTGCTGAGTAAAATTCCTTAATCCTCCCATCTTAATCTGAAAACATCAACGCCACATGGTAACACTGAGGTCTCTTTTTGTCTGTTATGGAGCACCATTGACATCACTGTTTGATTTGGAGCTAACTTTTCCTGGAGCCACCCCTTTTCCTGGAGCCATCAGAGGGAAACCTCAGGTGCTTTGTTCTCAGAGCAGTTGTAATTGCTCTTTCCTAAAGTTTCCACTATCAGAAAGAAACTAATTACAAAGCAAGAAAAGAATAAACTGGCATAGTTTCTCATCTCCATAAACATGTGTGGTAAAATGTAACATGAGCTTTTCCATCATGAGAACCATGAGGAAGGATGCAGCAGCTGCTTGCCTGAGTGGTCCAGAGGTTGGGCTAGGAGAAACAATCTTCAACACCCTCATCAGTACAAGCAAGCAAACTTAGTCTAGAAAGCAAGAAAGCAAAACACCTGATATGAAGAAGGTTGAGAAGTTGTAACGTGGCACAATAAAGTCTAAACACCAGATGATTTTATCTCGGTGCTTATGCGTAGTCATCATTCTGACATAAAACTCAGCTGTCATCCCAAGCAGTATTTTCCTGAAGTCATTTATCCAATAACAACAAAAATCAACTCCTAATTTCAGCTAGAAAAAGTATAGAAATCACTATGTTCTCACTCTGCATTCCTCCTACTATTACTACCGCTCTCCTACCACTTTTGTCCTGTGTTAGTTTTACTTTCCCTGCCCCAGCTTCAGACAGTGGTACAAACCTACTTTGACCTATATTTGCTAAAAATTATTTTGTATCTCATTCGCCTCCATTTCTGACTTCAGCAATGTGCGTGCCTTGGTTCAAGCTTTGCTTCCCCCTCTAATCAGGGCCAGGTCAGCCCCAGAGTCAGGACTTTTATCCTAAAAGCCATAAGGGCTCCATAAGGAGCAGCAAGAAACTCCCTGTGAGAAAACTTCTAACATGTTTTGTTCCTCCCATCATCAAGTAAGACACCGAGAGCAGCTTCAGAAAGTCTGGCCATGAAAAATAACTCCAGGTTTATAATCAGCAATAGTCAGCTGGAACACATAACTCACTGCTGAGCTGTTTATGCACAGCTGGAGCAGGCTGGTGTGGAACAGAGTGTGCAGGGCAGGTGGGCACAAGGATGCGCAGCATTCAGTTCTCTATACCCTGCTGGTTGGCTGCAGAAGGGATCATCAGGGTTACACCCTTCAAGATGCCAAGGCCAAAGGCTGAAATATATCAAAACCAGCACTATCTGGGCTATAGTGTTTAGGAAAACAACAGGTAGAACTTCACAGCCCCATGCTGCAAAGCTTTGTCATGTAAAAGGTTTTCTAAGCATAAGAGATGGCTCTTGAGACTGGAGATCCTGAAGCTGCAGAATATTTTCTTCATCTATCACATCTGTAAAAAATATTTCTTAAACTATCTCAAGAGGCTTCCAGCTATTTGCTGGATACAGAAAGCTGAAAAAATGGATACCTATATCCAGAAAGGATGCTAGAAAGTTCCCTACAGTTCTCTTGGTAAGGATAAAGCTTTGAGAATCTGATTTATTGAATTAAATTATAGCAGTGAGTTTGCAAACAGACAAAGATTCCAGGACAGGCTTTTCCACAGAAAACTCACAAATGGGGAGTTACAGAGTAACAACATCTCTGAGACTACCCTGAACAAATAAAGCTTTTAAGGTTAAAAAGCAAGGAGCAAGGTGCATCTGCACAGATGGAGCTCAGGGACTGGAACGGATGGGAGCCAGCAGAGCCTGCAGAGGACTGAAGATCCTTTAGTACAGACAGGGATGACTGATCTCACACAGAGTGAGCACAGGTCAAAGCCTTGGAAAAAAAAACAGATTATTAGGAAACAGAATCCTTCAGAAATTTTTCCACATTATTCCTGCAGGCAGTGAGACCGCACGTTTGAACAATGAGCTGACGGCAGGACTTTAATCAAACCATTCCCACAGAAATGCTCAGACACTTGAAACACAACTCATTGGCCAAAATTCCTCCACACAAAGGTGACAAATGAGCCTTGAAAGACATGCCCACAAAGCAGACATTTCTCAGCTGATGACGAACAGGCAGCCGTCACTGCTGCATGCTGCTCTTATCCCGAGTGGTAATAGCTACTGGCCTCAAGAACTAGTTAGCTCTCATTTATATCACTGGAAAGCAGTGTCTCCACTGAAGTCAATATAGTTTCACTGGGCTAAGTGTGATCAAATTAGTCTTGATGTCCACAGACCTGAGTGTATTGCTAGCCTTAGGGCAGGGGAGCAAGAACAAAGGGCTCATATATTGGTATCTGTGTTTGGTCTGTAAAGGATTGCTCTCTCCTGCCCACCACATCTTTCAGCAATGGGCTATGTGGAGTCATACAATTAAAAAGTCATTTGTGTTCAAGATTCCCACATCTCTGACGTATGCCTTGTCACAGCACAGGAGTTTAGCTCTAGTTCAGAGAGATTCGAGCACCATGAAAAGCTGGCTGCCAGCAAAAATCATTCTGAGAGGAAACAGAAGAGGAACAAAGAAAGAGACATACACAGAGCAACCTGGAGATGCTACAGGACTCCACCAGAGCTGACTCTGGGTACAAGCAAAGCAGGCAGCTGCCCAAAACCTCAGGGAGACGAAGGAATAAGAGCATTTTCCTTGATGTCCTTCTTCCTGCACAGCAGCAGATCCTGACTGATGGCCCTATTGGTGGCAACTGGAATCAGGAGTATGAAGAGTCAACCTTCAAGGCCACCTCCAGAATTCATGCTGGCAATCACAAGCATCAAAGGTTTGTCTGCAGTGTTCCAACATGAAGTCTAAAACATCCCAGGTTGTGCTGGTGATGGAGGCAGAGCCTTGAGAAGCTGCTGGTGATCCTGAAAGGGGACAACCACCCCTCACAGGGGCCTTGGCACACAATCCTGGAAAAAGCTCACCTGCCACTGGAGCAGGATGGTTACCCATTTTTATTTTCCCACATTCTGCCTTGTGCATGGTAATCACCACACCATCCCCACCAGCTCTGGAACAAAGCACACAGGTGAACTTGCAGCTAGAAACACACACACGTACAAACATGCTCCCCTTTTGTCAGCCATAGTATTTTACAGCCCATGGGGGAGTAATAAGCCTGGGCTCTATATCTGCTTCATGGTATAGCATAACTTTCAATCATGTTAATTAAATTAATATGGGCCATGCTAATGAAAACCACAAAATACTATTTTGGTGTCTATGAGCACATACATTTTGATAATATCAACTTGTCATTCTGATGTTCCTTTCTACACCAAATACCAGCAATGTAAATATCTAACAACACTTTCATCATAACAAAGGAAATTCTTCATCAGCACCAGACTGAACGCAGACAGACTTGTGTAAGCAGCAAGCACCAGAAATATCCAGACATACGAGGGCTCACCAAGTGTTCAACAAACGCTCCTCCTATCTAATCTTTTAATCTACTTTTGAGGTATATTTTTGGCTTGTATTTTGTTTTAGGTTAGGGGGGTTTTTTATTATTATTATTCTTTCTCTGCATGATTAGCCATCCAGGAAATGTTTAAATTACAAAATCATAAGGTTTAAAAGATTTATAGATCAAATTATATTAACCTAATGCAATAGGCCAGCCGTACGGAAATTAGAAGTCTTTATATTTTATTTTGGTTATTAAATTGCTCCCTTTATACTGTTTAGTTTGTTTGTAACAGCAAGGTTTTGCTGTCTGATGTTAAAACTCACAGTGTAAACCAAGCAAAAATAAATGACTTAGTCCTTGGTTCAAAGAAATAATAGGTTACTAGCATAATTAATTTTATGTTTAATTACTGCAGAATGAAACAATTCAACAATATCCAATCAATCCTCAGAATGACAGAACAGAAGGTCAGCAGTTGCTAAGTCAATTGTTTTGAAAGAGAAATTTATGTCAGGTTCTCTTTTATGTGCTAGAGAATGAAATTGGATAAAAGTGGTCAAGCAAATGTTAATTAATTGTATAAATGTAATCCTGTTGTCATGCAAAAATCACAGAGACTCCAGGCACAGCGTACAAAGCACTGGATATGCATCAGTCAAGAACATCTAGAAATTACATCTTTGACTTAAAACAATAATAATGGAAGAAAGGAGAGCAAGCAGGAATGTTTGAAAGCCAGACTAGTTTTCAAACTGGCATTCAGAAGCACATTTGTACAAGCTGACTGGTTCAGCCCAGTGGCTACAGAGTCAGGTCCACACCATCATGAAATCTGACCCTGCTTCACTCCTTGGGAGCAAATCTGACAGGTGGCTGCTTTTGCCCTCCCTGTCTTTCCTCAGATTAGGAAGTTAACTGGGTTCAAAATTTCCAACTCCTATGATTATTTTTTCACCCAAGCCTCCAGGTATTCAGTGAGGTGTTATTTTCCTCTGACACTAGCCTTTAGTTACATGACTACACATTCCCATCCTGTCTCAAAATACCTGCTCCTGCCTCCACACTCCCAGGAAAGTTTGGTGTTTTAAGAGGCCTCACCTGCAGTTTCCAACAGTTTCCATCATTTCCCAAGGTTGTTGATCAGGTGTTTCCAAGACCAAAATTGTCTAGTAGGCTCAGCATTCCTCTGGCCTAAAGTTTCATTCTTTTCTTCACTACTCTTCTGTTCAAGCCTTGCTCTTGTCACCAGCGCCCACTGTCTATCACAAGCTGCCTCTTTCTTTAAAAACGTCTTGTGAAAAATCTTTAACCAGTCTATTCTATTATTTTATGCTCTCACAATCACCTTCAACTGGAGGTTGATGAGGAGAGACCTGGTGGCCCAATCACCAGTGTCATAACTGGACCTGGCAATGAGGTCCATGAAAATTTACTGTGTTGGCTCTGAAGTCTTGTTGAGGCAAGGATAAACACTGGGCACTCCTTACCTCTGCTGTTGCTGCTCTAATGGTACGATCCCAGCCTTTTGAAAAGTAGGGCAACAGAAGCATTAGAAATTGTTGATCTAATTATCACCATCCCAGCCTCTTTTAATCCATTTTTGTACAAAATCCAGCTGAGTAATTGATTGCATGCAGAGCACAGACACACCAGGATCTCTGACTGCAGAAGACTTCCTTCAGCCAAGGATAAGTTACCTCTGCCAGCCCGGAAATGGCTGTCCTTTATCATTGAGTGGGAAAATTGAGATGCAATTTTGCATGTAAACCAAACCAAGCTGTGTTATGAACCAGTTTTGTCACCTGTAGCAGGCTGCGACCCCAGGGAATGCTTGACCAGCCTTGAGCTCTCCAGAACACAAAACACATTCTAATGTCCAAGCCATGCATTATGAAGATGAACCTTGAAGCAGCTCTGCCATACTTTAGGACCTTCTCTCTGATCCACTTAGCTGGTACCAAAAAGGGGGCAGAGAAAATTAAAATGACCACTTTGTTCCACGGCTCAAGCCATTCCATGATGGGAAACCAGGCAGATAGGGAAGGAGGAGTGAATGACGAACTCCACAGCATCACACCGGCATTCCTAAGACTCATACAGGGTTTAGCTCTTATTTTTCCATGGCACATGCCAAAACATTTGCAGTTTAAGCAAATATACAGCTGTATACTTGTTTTAAATGTATATATTATAGGAGGATCTAAAAGATGGCAACAAGTAGGAAGAGTACACCATCCAAGAGCCCTGGCATGGACCCTTGTGATGTTACTATGGTTATGCGTGGTAAACAACACCATGGAAAAAGTTACTGAGCTTGAGCAGGGACTGATTTTTAAGTCTTAGTTGGGCATCCAGTTAAAACTTGAGACACAAATGTTTTAATGCTGCCATGAAAATATGAGGGCCAACACAATTTCTTTCTTTCAACTATAACTTTTGAACAGAAACTGAATGCCACTGCTTTGGATGTAGAAGGATGCTTAACACAAAAAGCAAAGGCACTGAAAACAATTGTTTCAAAACACAATCCTAGAGAGGTTATTTCATGGTTTTGCTATTTTTAAGTGTGGGCTGATGATGCCATCATTACTAATCCTTGAAATGAGGGGGTTTACATTGGGAGTGTTGACATAACCTTAGCTACAGCAAGAAGAAAGGGTACGAGAAGATGGAAATGTATATTTTTGGAAATAGATTTCTTTCTGACAACCCTATAACAAACAAGTGAAATTTTAATACTGTGCTTTGATGAAAAATGAGCTGCTGAATAAACACAAGAGTAATTCATAAAGAGCAAACTCAGCCTGTTTAATATTTCTTGAACTGTCCCAAAAATTCCATTGATCACTAGTGATGCTGTAAATAGAAAATTCCTACCATTTTCAAAGGAGCCAGGAGAATCTCACTGGGGTTTGCCTATCAAACTTTTAGACACTTTTGAAGCTCCCAGGCTAAAACATAATAAATCAAATATGAAACTGTATAGTGTTGAGCTGAACTGGAACCTAGGATTTTGTGGTCTATTCCTGGGATTGTTTTAATTTTTTTTGTGAAGTATTTGGTTTCTACATGATTACTCTGTCCTCTACAAAAAATTTAAAGATCCCTCCCTTGATCAATCAGCTATTTAGTTAGTAATGCACAGATACATCAAATATTACCTATTTGACCATTTTGCAGTTTAATATTGAGGTATGATAGTGCATTTTCTTCCTGGAAAACGAAATCCATGTCATGCCCAATATTAAAATAAAATCTCATGATCTTGGGGTTGAATCCTCCATCCCTGTCCCCTGCTATTCTTTTCATGGCAGAGTTACAAAAACATCAAGGTATCAAATATACTGCATCAAATACATTCTAAGGCTTAAGATCCAATGGATTCAACAAGAATTTATATAAGCCTGAAAGTTGAGAATCCTTCACTGTATTTTTTTTAATTTGGAGGTTTCTTTCGTCAAAGAAATCCTTTACCCTTGAATATTTTCACGGTGGCAATTTCTGCCTGTTTTCCCTCGTGTTAACCCTATTCCCTTCCTAGACAAGGAGTGCTCAGAATATCCCCCCCCACAAAAAAAAAAAAACGAAAAAACAAACTAGCATAAGATCAAGAGCTCCATGGGCCAAGCACCAAAAATGAACAGTACATTACCTATTTTGAATGAAAGCACTCTAATTTCTTATGACCAGCAACCCTGCCCCCCACACCTGACTTTGCTGTCACAGGCCACCAGGCGATTTTGGACCTGCAGTTTACTGGTCAGGGTACTGGCACCTCAAGTCCAAGCTGGTGGGGAAGTTTGGAATAATTTCACGTTAGGCAGAGTTAAAACCCAGGCTGTCCAGTTGCAGTGCTATTTTAACCCAAACTAGCATCTTTCCCACACTCCTCCCTTGTAGCACAGACTGACAAGCTCTCCCTTGTTACAATTTTTTATTCCTGTCCTTTCATTTTTCCTCCTTTTCCCAGAAAACACTCTAGGACATAACATCCGCCCTTTCTGCCCCCCAACCCCTTTTTTTTTAAAGGGAAAATATATCATTTTCTAGTGGCCCAGAAGCTGATGTTCTTTGCTTACCTCCATTCTTTCCCCTACTCTCACACTCAAATACTAAAAGCATCCTTTTACACCTTTGTAAAATGAAGAAGGAAAGGAGTGGATGATATAGATGTCTGAAGCAGACTTGCACACAAAAACAATACACTTGCCATGCTACTTTAAGCCAACTTTTTGCACTGAGAAAAACAAAGCTGTGACTTAGCCTGCTGCAGCACAGGTTTTCTCATTTTTAAATATTGCCTCTTGGAAGCACTCAAAACTTTTCCTTCTTTCTCCACAGGCAAATAAGGATGAATCTCTTAAGATAAATATAAAAAAGATTTGCATATTTACAGTTCAGAGCTGTTCTGTTGATTCCTTTCCAATGCATGCATAGAAAGGCCCCCTCACACCTCCCACCAGCTGCCCCCAAAACCAGCCAGGCTGTGCTGCCTATCGCTTACCCAACAGCCTTGCCCTGAACCCCTGTAAGAGCTGATGTAAGCGTAATTTATACTACTTCAGAGCTGGATCTGTCTGCTCAGGAACATGTAGATCAAATTCTTTCACTCGCCTACTGCGCAATTCAAAAAGTTTTGCATAGTTCAGGGCATGAATCTTTTTGTTAACACCTTTTTTTCTATATACTCACATAGTAGAAAACTCAATAAGTGTGTGTATATACACACATGAATGTCAATTTTCTCAGATGCATAACGCAGCTCATGCAGAAGATTTTTTCCATCCTTTGCCTTTAAAAGAATGAGGAAAGTTTGTTTTAACACAGGTCTCTCATCTTCAGCACCACTTAAGAGAGAGAGATCGGTTTGCATGCCTCAGTTTAAGTTTATGAACTGCCAGCCCACATTCAATGACAAAAGAAAATGTAACCTCGGCTGGTTTGCAACCACTGATTGTCAGATCCCATGTTCAATATGTCATATGAGGTACACTTCATTAAGGACTGAATTACTCTGCTTGTAACATGAGCTAAATGAAAGTCAACGTTGGGCTGCATAAATCACCAATTCAAATGTATCACTAAGTGAAACAGTCATCATCACCCTGTGCCCTAACACAACCGAAAAATCTGGGCTTCATGTCTACATATTGTAAGGAGGACTGATAGGAGATTTTTTGTTCTTTGCTTGGACTCACAATTTTACTGTCAGAAACTACTGAACTTTTAAGGGATAGCAATGGCCCTGTGACACCTTTCATCAGACAACGTATTTCACAGTGCCATGAATTTTCCACTCACAAGGAGCAGACCCATACCATCCATCAGACTGCCACGGGAGCCCTTCATTATAGTGACAGAGTGGAAATTTGGTATCCATCCTGTTTAAGCAAGGGTATGGGAAGGGATAATCCTGGGAACACTTGAACAGTGACCAGGACAGTCCCCCTTGGGTGAGCCCCTGGATGACATGACTGAAGTCCATGGGGTATCATAGGATTCAGACAGATAGTTTCCCACAAATATATTTTTTTATTACAAGAGGTGGGAAGAGCTATGTGAAAAGGAAATAGTTGGTAAAAAAAAAAAATACACCAGTGCCTCATCTGTGAAAACACAGGACATAACTATGTACTCTTGCAGCAGTTTCATTCCAGTGCAGCCCTATTGGGTAAGGAATCACTTTTTCTCTGCACAGAGCTGAGAACAGATTTAAGCCTCCTAGATCCACTGAAAGTTTAGGGAAGGCACTGGCTGGCCAGAGCTATGAAAGATGTTTCAATATGACAATGGGTGGCAGAAATAATTAGCATGAAGGGCCAATTCCTTATGCCCATTGCCCAAGTCAGAAAAACGCCTCTGACATCTGAGAAAATCAGTGTAAGACTAGTGAACAAAGTAAAGAATTAGAATCTAAATTGCTTCTTCATATTTATTCCAGCTGTTTGAACAGTGTACTAACTTCTGTTAAATACATAAACTAAATTTACTTATTAAAAAGTAAATAAGACTTGTCTGTTCTTTTCAATAGATCTTTCATGTGTTTTAACTTGAGAGGAAGATGAGAAATGAAATAGTAAAGAGGCCCTTTTTTGCTGGTCTGCTTGCCATCTGGATCTCTCTAGGCCCTGGCATCTGCAGGAGAGGAAGGAAAAAATCAAAGTATTCCTGGAAGGAAGAAGAACTGCTACCTAGTAGACAAATGGGAGAGAGAAACCCGGAACTGAAGGGAAGGAAGAAGGGGAAATATGAAACTCATTTATTTAGCCTCCCAGTGCAGATTTCTTAGCATGCCCCTTAACTTTCTGATCTCTTTGTTTTCTTGAGTATGATGATTTTCATGCCTTCTATTCTTTTTTCCTCACATTTTAGTTTGATGTTCTTTCTCCACAAGCTTCCTGCATATGTCAGCATGAAACAATAGGCTCTCATTACACTTGGCTTCTTTCATCTCCTTCAGACACTGACCTACATTTGTTCTGTTTTTGTCAGTGTGGAAACGTTTTCCCGTATTGGTTCCTTAAAAAAATAAATCACATGTTCCATATTGCTAACCATGTTCTGTTGTCCAGAAGTATTTATTCTGGATGGTCCTGCAAAATAATTTCAATTTAATTGAGAAGTCCTGTGGTATTCAGATACCTGGTTGAAGTGTTACCAGAGCACAGGAAACCATAGCATGGTGAACATCAATTCATGAGCTGACATTGCAGCATTAGCCAAAAAAACCCATGCATCAGTAGTGAAGTGAGAGCAAGACATCACAACAAGCACATCATAACCAAGCCTGTGACAAGCTACAGGGAAAATCTCTTCCACTCCTCTCCTTTATGCACTCCTTTCACGCTGATGGATTTTTCATGTGTTGGTCTGGTAACAGCTCGACTTGGGTCATTCTTATGTTCCTGCAGAAAACTAGGGCAACTTTCTTAAAGAGAGTGGTGATGGTTTGGCTCCAGTCTGCCAAGCCCAGAGTAGGAGGAAGGCAAGAAACATGGAATCAGTGTTAAGAGGGTGGTAAATATTCTCTGCCTAGCAACTTGGGGAAGTCCAAACAACATTGGTGCATATTCTAAATTTGGCTCCATTTGTTCAGTCCTGTTAGGGATTGCCACTTCCACAGTACATTGCAGAAGCTGCTGAATAAGTAGGGAGCATTTCTGTCTGTATTTAAAGAAGATGCAGTTATAAGTAGTTTTCTCAACATAACTACTCCCAACTTCTTGTGCCTGTGCTCTAGCACGGGGATCTTAAGGATTCACAGCACCTGTGACTTAACTGTTGACTTTGGAGGAGTGATCCCACCCATGCACCATCAAAAACAGAGCCAGGATCAAGGTGTCTTTTCCACAAGCCCCTCATGGATGCCTACACAAATATTGCAACCCTCTTTTGCTGAGAAAAGGGTATAAAACTCAACAAAATGAAAACAAAACATGAGAGCAGCTGCACAAAAGCCAGCATCTAGTCATACCAACTGCATATTTTATTACACTCAACACACAAAGCAGCAGAGGCAGCAGGTTTCATTCTGGCACTTTTAAACAACATAAATAAGTACAGTGCTGATGCACAAAGAACTAGAATTTTGGTAACATGGTTTGGCAAAGCAATCCTGACAATCCATCATCTGGGAACATGTCACGTTTGACCTTTGCCTCATAAACCAAAGGCTAAGCCTTCTTCAGCCCATCTTAGTTTGTAGGAGTGCCTATGCCTAAGTATATTGCACTGCTCTCCTGAAGACAATAATTTTTAATTTTTTTTTTTTTCTCATTGGTGCAAGGAAAGAAGCACCATGAATATTTATAGACTGGCAAAACCAAAGTAGCTACAACTTGAACTTTCAGACTGCCTCAACTGGTGGGTAGGCATGTATATAACTTAAAAATGCCAAACCAACATCATTTGCTCAAATACATAGTTTAGGACCACACATTTGGGAATGTGAGTCATACTCTGCATCTCCAAGACGTAGCAGAGCTGTGCTTTTGGCTGTAACCAGTGTGAAAGCTGGTACCACATGGGTGCAACCATTCTTGACACATGGCATGTTCAACCTGACACATTGCCAAAACAGGGCTCCCAACACACATCTCATGCTGTCTTTGCAAAAAGGGCCCTAGGCTGAAAGGTGAAGACAGCTAAATAAACCCTACCAGCCCACAGCTCCCAAGAACACACAGACAGGCGGAAAAAAAAAAAGAAGCAGTGGAAAGGAGCTGCAAGACATAGATGACCTTCTGGATCTGAACCGCAGCATGGAACACCATGTTCCAAAGGTCAAGGCTGCTGCTGACCCTAAGGAGCACTGGCTCTGAAGGCACTAAGGCACTAGGCACTGTCCCCTGCTGCCTGGCATGCTCTCTGTAATAAGGCATTTTCAGTCCCACCATGTCACATGGACTTCGGAGCTCCATCAGGACAGGAACAAACATAATCACACTGGACATAAACATCTATCACTCTGAGATGGAAAGAGATTGCTTGGTTAATAAATCATCACAGCAATTGGGCATTTAGAAAAAAGGTGTATGGTCCCCTTTGATTACAGAATGCACCTCATGAGCCCCATTCTGGCATTTCCTGATCTAATCTCATATTAAAAACTGCCTGAAAAGTGACCATGTAAGCTTTCCAGCCTCAGTCAAAAGTATATTCTTTGGAGACACTTCAACTTCTTTTCCATTTAAGTGCACAGAGAGATGGCATACTTACTCATGAGTGATGATTGGCCAAAGGGGTCTTTAAATACCTAAATACCCAGACATAACAAATTAAGTTTTAATACTAACTTAGCTGGAGCGTGGAAGATAGAGTGGCTTGTTCCTCACTGCAAAAGCTTTGCTCTACCATCCAAGAGCCATGAAGAAACTTCAACAGGCAAAGTCAGGATTTACCTCACATGGGAAGACCTCAGCCACTGTGGGAAGACTGCCTTTGGAAAAATACATAACACCCTGAATATCCCTTCTGCAGCCTTATGAATGCCAAATCACACATACCATTGAACTCACATAAGAAGTGGCGTGCAGGGAGACTTCTGGCATACTGAAGGAGCCAGGTATTTTGGAAAACACAAAACTGTCCCCACAAAACAGTAGACCCCTGACATATACTCTTCCTTTTGTAACAGTGATAAACCCAGAATACCAGCCATCTTTCAAATTCAAATCCCCGTTCCTTCACCCCAAACATAGGAAAGATTGGGTCCCAGAGAGGACTTTCTTTCTCTGGCTTGTCTCCATGTGCAACAGATTTAGTGCCTCAGCCAGAAACCACAACTCTCAATGCTATTGCCCCACACTGAACTCCTGACAAGTACTGTGGACTTTTTATAACTGATTAGGAGATTATTTTGGCTGGCCTTGCACTTGCATAGGTGATTTTTAATGAATGCACAGTGCTTTGGTATATGATGCCAGTTACAAGCTCTTTATTAACATTTATTGGTATTAGGTAACATTTTGAATTGACAGAACAAATCATTCCTAACCCCAAAAGACCCTTGCAAGCTTTATAAAATATTTATGCAGAGGAAGGACTGTTCTGAAGTTCAAAATAATGTCTTTCCATGTCCTAAGCAGGTGAAAGGCAGCACTGAACATACACATGTATATTATGTAAAAATGATTTGCAAAAATAAACTGAAGTAAGTAATGACAACTTGATGGGTTTCATGGAGGAAACTACATGGCTGTTAAAAATGTGCAGTGAGGTCAGAGGATCCTCTTAGCCACATCAATGTGGTGGTCACAAGGAGGGGGTTGCCTGTATATGAGTAAGGACCAGATGCAAATACAAATGGCAGTGATGAGAAGCATCATCACCACCAGAGAATTGCAGTCTCCAAGGCCAAGCTGGCTCAAAGACAAGCTAGCCCACAGCTAGGATGAGCTGATATTTGCTTTATGACCAGCTCTGCTAGAACAACGCTTCCAAGCTTTTGGGAGATTGCATTACCAAGAGGTGCTTTACAACTCAAATCTTCAGTGAATGGCAAGCAATTTTGCAGAGCATCCTGCCATCTCTGCTGCTGGTACTCAGCCATAAATCATTGCCTGCAGATATTAAAAGATGTGCCAGCCCAGCCACCTGAGGGGAAGAAAACAAGAAGCATGCCTGTCAGTGCAGCTCTGCTCTAGGTAAGGATATACAGATTATCAGATTCTGTTGAACCCCTCAGCAGCAACTGAGATGTAAACCTCAATTCCTATTAATAGTCACTCTAGGTCTCTCTCTTCTATCTTCCATTTTCTCTCCTCTTAACCTCCTGCCTAATAAAGGTCAAGCTTGTTCAGCCATGGAAAAATCCTCTCTTGCAAGTCCTTGATGGGAGGTAAGCTAAGACAACAGCCTAGGTAGAGAGTGGTACAATGGAACAGGGTATACATGTGCTGAGCATTTGGTCTGATTCCTTTAAAGCCCACAACAAGCAAAAATATCACCCACTGATTTTGCAGCAAGTGACCTGCAATCATCAGAAACTGACTTTTCTTGTCTATCACGGTTTTTAGTTTCCCTCTTCTCCTGCTTTCCTACTTGTGTATATTTATGGTTTTATTCCTCTGGCCTAAACAACAAACAGGATTTGACTTTAACAATAAAGTTTCAGTCCTGCTACCTAGAATCAACTCCTTCTTTCACAGAAAGGTAATTTAGTATCATCTGAGAAAGTGACAAGCAGCGTATTTTATTTTTTCTTCCTCCTTTAAAGGATCCTACAGCTAAAGCAGAATAAAGAAAAAAGGACCAAAGTAAAGACGCTGTTCAGTATTAACACCTCAACCACAATGTTCCTTCCTCTGGTTGTGTTAAGATAACTCCAATGTGCTGGGTATTCAGGTACACAAAAATTATGCATAGATTTCTACACTTTGTTCTGCTGGATCACAGAAATCGGAAGGCTTGGAAGCTCAGGACTTCGCTGCACCCTGGAACAGAGAAGCCCAATTCCAAGATGTTTCCAAGAGGGAATGAAACATGTGTGCTGCACCAATACCATGCTGGGACATCAGAGGGTCATGGTTCTTCCCAAACTCAGCCCCTCCAGCTTGGGGGTTCTATGCCCACCAAGCAGATTCTGTACAAATCAGTGAAAAGCACTCTGCCAGCCCAGTTCCCAGCCTGGAGTCTTAAAGCCACCACATGTGTTTTGCTTACTGTTCATTCTATAGCTACACACTCGGCCTTCTCGGCAAGGACCATCAGACATGTGCTGCTAGAGCTTCAACCCACCAGCTTATCATCCCTCTCCTGGATGGAAGTGGAACAGGGCAAATGATGCTCATTTCTCTAAGTGGAAACATCTACTTGGCCAGAGCCACCATGGAAATACACATTTTTCCCAGAAGGTGCTGCTCCATCTCAAACTGAATGCAAAGCAGCCAAAGACTTCCATTTCTACAGTATTATCCAAAAAGTTAGTGAGTTTTTAAAATTACACAGAAAGAACAGACCAGCCCAGACCTCAGGGGCCAGTCCCCCAGCTGGTGTGAATTAGTCAAGCTCCTTCAATACAATTAGAATCATTTACTCCCACTGAAAAACTACTTTAGAAAAATGGAAGACTAAAAAGCCAGTATCACGGTCCAGATTTGAAATCCTCTGCCCAGCCAGACTTCCAGATGGTATCAATTGCCTGGACAACCCAGAAAGTCTAAACAGATCTCTTGAGACTCCCATTTCAATGCTTTTGGATGGTGGTGCAGCACAGGGAAAATCCTGACCTCTCTAGTTGTAATCAGGTGGAGAAGAAAATAAAAGAGGCCAAGGCATTTTGCTATTGCCATGGTTTCAAGACAGTGACCAAGATTAAAACAGTATCTAATTTTAATTAATGGGCTCCTGTCATCAGCCCTTTCTCCTCTCCTCCTCTAAGATAGCGGAGTCAGAAGAAAATTGCCAAATCTAGTGCAAAGGCTGACAACCTTCACAAAAAGGTCTTTGTATGCAAAGCTTAAGAGGAAGCACAACTCAGAACTCACCAAAAAAAAAAAAAAAGGAAAAAAAAGACATCTGCATGTTTTTCCAAGTGTTGTGCTTGGTCTTAATGGGTTTATTTTTCCTGCAGTGCTGTGAGTGTGGTGCTGACTGTCTCGCAGCGAGAGCCCAGCTAGGGCAACTGCCAGCATGTCAAAGAAATCAGGTAACAGGGGGAACGGGTCCATGAAGCAGGAGAGCTCATCCATCTTCAGCTGAAAACTCCCTTCAAGACCAGTCCTTTCGGTGACTCCCAGCTACTTAACTTATCCAAATGCCCTTTTTTCTCAACAGACAAGACCACACAGGATCTAACCTGCAGATCGTATTGTCTCAACAGAGGCCAACACCAGATGTTTTTGAAGATAATGCAGACAAACAAACAGGAAAAACCCTATGATGGCAAGATAGGGAATAATCGAATCTCTCCCAAACAGTTCTTCACCTTAACCCCAAAATTCACCTTCAGTTTTAATAGCTGGTTTACTCCAGGTCAGTGATTCTTCTCAAGAAAAATGACTGTGTAGACATCATGCAAAAACAGCAGTAACAACCTTGAAGGGACAGAAACACTTGAAGAAGCTTGATGCTTAACTTCACCAGCACTGCTCTAAAGTCATTTGCACCAGTTTTAAAAAATGTGTTGAATTTCTACTATCTAGTGAAGCAGTTTATTCAGCCAAGAAGTTTCTTTGGTCTCCTCCTTTTGTAAACCTGCTGCTTCCAGTTCTAAAAACTCAAGACAGTAGCCATCACATTCACTGTCAGAATCCCTGAAGCCAAGTGGATCAAAGGTACAGCACACAAAATTACAGCCCTAATATTAAGTCATGCAAAATGTTAGTCACTACATCTCTTCCATACAAGTCCCTTTAGACAAACCACAGAGCTTCATTAAAGAGCACAAACCTATTTACATATTTTAAAGCACATTGGGAGGTCGTTTCCTGACAAAACAAAGACATTTTAAGGCATATTTACTGTCTGTGTTTCCGCATGTTAAGAAAAAATTTTGATTACAAGCGGTGATTAATTGATCACATACAGCGCGCGTGCTTTGGAATTGCTGTGAATAGAATTGCATTGAAAACATCCTAACAAGGACATACCCAAATATTTGAAAACAGACAGAGCTGCAAAATGAATGCTGAATGTCATTCAAAGCTGATAATAACCATCAGTCACTGCCAATAAACAAACAAACAAAACCTTTTGGGTTAACAATTATTGAAAGAGTTTTAAATTGCTGATTACTATTGTAATATCTGAGATGGAGAACAGCTGAATTTCTGCATGCTAAGAAGAGCTTGCTCAAGTAGCAAGGATCATTTTGTATATGAGCCATTTTCACTCCTTTGTGGTAGATTAGTACATATACCTAAGGAAGAAATCAAAACTATATGCCCATATCTAATAGGAAAAATAAAAGCAAGGGACTACCAATGTTGCAAACTTTTCTCTTTTTCCAGTAGACAAGGAAATTAGCCCATGTTTCTCTATGTCATTTTTCTAAAATGTTGATATTCCAGTTCATATTAACTTAACAGAAAATTCCCAAAGGTAAATGGAAATGAACTCTCTCTGAAACAAACTAAAAACCAAATAACCCCAAAATAAAGAAACCCACAGAGGTAACATGGGAACAATGAGGGATGCTGCTGGGCAGCTGGCAACCAAAACAGCCACTTTAAATATCCATAACTCTCTCCCAAGAGCTGGAAGAAGATTTATGCTCACATTAGAGTGGACAGCCTAGTTCCCAGGCCTCCTTTGCCACTGGCACACTTTCCATTGGGGAGAGCTGTGGGACATCAGGCATAGGCCACAAGGGGATCTGTTCAGTGAAGATAAAATGGCCGTAAAACCCCAGAAGTGGCAGGAAAACACTTGGATATTGGCCTTCCTGAGAATTTAAGGGCACCAAGACCCCAGATTCCTACCCCTGATGGAAGGAAAGAGAAGGGCATAGGAAAGTTCTACTAGATGTGAAGAGAAGAAACAAGGCACAGGGAATAGTAACTCCACAGCCTCTTACTCCTAAGGGGCAGCTTTGTGCTGTCTCAGGGTGTCATTTGCAAGCTTAGTCCCTGTCAGGACTGCAAGGCAGGGTACATATGGTAAAGGGTCAGAACTGCAGACAAAGGCACAATTTATTGACAGCGTCTGGGAGCAGTTGTACCCCTGGGTCCTAGTGCCCAGGCGTTTGGGGAGAAGGACTTTCACCTTCCTTGTAACAGGTACCAAGATCCATTTCATCCACGCTGTTACCCAGCATGACATTTAAATATCATTCTCTAGCAGAAAATGACAGAAATTAAAGGATTAAATAAAGCCTCACTTGCAGCCCTCCTATCCAGCAAGATTTCTGCAAAGCCAGCAAAATAGTAACATAGGAAGGAAAAATCGCTGATTAATTCCCTGTGTTTTCCAGTCTGCTTTGCATCATTTTGTGTTGGGATCAACCATAATTCAGGTCTCCAAACAAATAATTTTAGAAGCAAATAGGTAAACTCCCAGTCTGAAGTCATAGTAGAATAAGCTCACAGAAATTTTGAATAAGTTAGATGCTTCCAGGTCTTGTGGTCTTCATGAAAATCACCTCTGGTAATTAAGGAACTAGTTGTGCCCATCTCTCAAATGCTAATCTAAGGCCTTGTGGAAGGCAAGGGGAGGTCTTTTAGGATCATTTTCCTCCGTCTTTTTTTTTTTTATTATTATTTTATTTTGTTTTAATTTTTAAAGAGACGGTGTGCTCCAGACCAGTAATTTAGCCTGCTAGGAAAAAAATCTGGAACAACTACACCATCGAAAAACAACCTAGATGACAATAAGGGAATGTGAACTTGCCAACACAGATTTCTTGCAAGAACAAATACTATCAGACCAATAGAAGATACTCTTATGTCCAGAAAGAGTGATATAATGTAGAGAGTTTTTTAGATAATTAGTTAGTTGAGAAAAGACATTTCAATGTGATACTAATAGATAAAGATAAGAGAAACAAACTAAGAATTAAACAACTAGTGTTTAATTACTGATAAAAATCACAGTGACTTTTTCTGAAACGAGAAGACGAGAGAGAAAATCACTTGCCAGAAAATGTGGTTATCTTAAGTAAAAAAGTTAGAAGAATGCAAACATAGAAACAAAATAATTGTTAGAAGATAGAAGTGTAGTTGATCTAAGTGTGCTTTAACCAATAATAAACTCAGCTTTTGCAATATGTATAAGCTTCATTAACACCAATATAAATATGTGTAAGCTTTTAATAAACTTCGAAATTTACTATTCACGCATATAGTGTGTCACATTTCTCCCGCCATTCACGACAATATAACTTCAGTAAACTGTTATGACATTCTCATAAGCAAGTCAAGAAAACAGGGTCATGATAGAACTATTTTGGGTTCAGGTGTAAGACTATTTCTTAAAGCCATTTCCAGAAAGGTGTTGTCTTCAAGACCTGGTTGCAATGGCAGAAGCATTCTCCAGGAGTAGTCCCAGCCCTGGAATTTATTTACATTAGTGCTCAAACTAATGGGATACAATACATTAAAATTGCAAAGAGACAAGACTGAGAGGGACTTTATGGATAGGAATAGAACTCAAAACTGCAGAAGCAGATTGAAGGTGGTACAATGAAATTCAGTGAGGACAAATCACAGAATCACAGAATATTCTAAGTTGGAAGGAACCCACAAGATTCATCAAGTTAAGTGAATGGCCTGTACAGGGAACCAATCCATGACCAAAATGAAAGGCTCTGCATTTTGGTGGGATGACCAACTGCACTAAGGATGGAACAGTAAGACCCCAGAACCTCTCCAGGCAAATCCTCTGATTTTAACCCTGTTTTTTCACAAGAAATTACTTAGTTCAGGCCATTTTGAAGGAGGGATTCACATCCCACTCCCAGAAATTATTTAGGGACTGCCCAGTAAGCAAAGCAAACCAAAAAAGCCCCTACTTCTCAATTACAATGATATGGAGCAAGAAGGGGAATGCTAATGGATTGATGGGAAAAAAAAATAAGCTCCTACTCTATTCCCATTCTTTTCAATCATCTGGTGTCTGCTAATTCCCACTCAACTGGCTGGTCTTATGGAGTGCCATGGTCTCCCTGTGTCACAAGGGCTCTGAAATTCTCCTGGCAGCAGTGCTTGTTGGTGTCGTCCTCCCTCCCTCTCCACTGAGGGCCGGAGGAGCTTGCTGTTCACCAGCAATGACAGCTTATTGCTACACCCTGGGATTTAAGCATGTTTATTATGCATGTAGGCTCTGCTCCGTGCTTCCTGGTAGATGGAGACATACCCCAGCCCCTTCGGATAGGTTTCCTTTGCAGAGCAGGCAAGAGGTAGACTTGTGGCAAATAACATTACTTGTAAGTAATTTTCCCTTACTTTATATAAGCAAATGCCTTTGATATACAACAATCCCCGACATGTTCAGGTTACATGCTTATTTTAAGATCTTTTGTTTACTTTATGATCTTCATAGGTCATTGACATCCCATTTAGCTTTGGTGACCCTGTTTATACAATTGCAATATACATTCAAAAGCGTTCCTTTGGATAACATTAACATTCTTGATCTTAATCCATCACATGGGCTAACAATAGCTCCAGCTCAAATGTGTACGTAGCTGTTAAAAGCTTTAATGTAAAATCCAATACACATATCGAGTGGGAGAGGCCTGATCAAACAGATTGGCTTTCTTTTTTCCATTCTAAGTGGTAGAGGATCCTGAACTATGTAAACTCTCACAAAATGCACTGCAGGACCCCTCCAGCCACCACTCAGTGCAATTAGATTCACTGAAAAAAATGTGACTTGTCCTCCCCCTCTCATGCATCTCCAGCACATGACACTGTTGCTGGGGCAGTCAACCACCTCCAGGAGCTCTGATTCCTGCAGTTCTCCTACTTCCCAAAAACATGAGTTGGTGCCAACCTGGTATTTAATAGTCTCTCCTGGCAGAGGAGCAAAATTTGCCTGCTATCACCCTGAGGGCTGCAGTTTCTCTCACATGATGGGCCAGGAGTGTCTACTAGCAATTTCACTGGGACATTATGCTGCCTGCCATGAATTTATTGACTTACCTGATATTTCTCTGCTACTGTCTGCCATATTGCCTACCTGTTATGGGACACACTCAGAAGGCCATTGTAGGATCTGAGGTGAGAGCAAATTCTGGGTTTCCATTAAGGCTGCCACATCACAAAGATTAAAAAAAAAAAAAAAAAAAAAAAGTAAAGCAACAAAAGGTACCCCATACCTCCTGCAAAACTGTGGCCTACTCCAGTGAATGGAGCTCTAGGGTGGGAAGGCATTGGTATGTGTCAAGTAACTCATGCAGGAAAACAGCAGGTTCCACAAGAAAATCAGACAGGATGACAAAGCAAACATGGAAACATGGTCTTCTTGAATGCTGAAGCAATGGTGGACCTTGAGTTGTGTCATCGCAGCTGTGTCGAGTGTGAAACTGAGAAGGACCATGATAAGGACAGTTAGATATTTTTCCTTTACTGGGCCTGGTAATATTTATATACAAGACATACAAGAGATTATTATCCAGTTTGATGACATAAAAAATTCTGCTTTTTTTCCCCCTGTGTTTGTGTCTGACTGAATTTATAGAGACAAGTCCAAAGAGCACCATGCAAAGCAGCCTTCAGTCCTTTTGAGTTTTTTTGGTCTATTCCAGGAATGACTACTTCTGTGTAGGTAAAGAACAGAGCCTGGTGATATCACAAGGTCTCCTCCAGCATCATGTGCCATGACTTCTGCAATGCTGCTTCTGCAGCAGCTCTTATCTACTGGAGAAATATCCAAATTATAAACATGATGAAAGCCACAAAATGTGGCTGTATCTAGAACATGATCTTTTTGCCTTTTTTGTTTTCTCTTCCTCCACAGGTTCAAAAAATGACATTTTGGCAGGCACACAAATGTTTTTTGGGCTCAGCCCATATTTCCCAGGAGACTGGGTTCAGTTGCAGGGTAAAAAAAAAAAGTACTAATAAAACATCTTACACAGTTGCCATGACACACCAAAGGCAGGATGAATACGCTGAAGAGGACATGTCACATGAAGAGAAAGGAGAGCAGGAGGCTGGGAGAGCAGCTGAGAAGCTGAGAGAGCCAGGCAACACATCCTTGGGTCAGATGGTCACCACAACAGCTCTGGCACCTCTGAGCTGTGCCAGCTGTCCTTCTGCCAGACCCTCTGTCATGTCTCTGATTCCTGAGGAACAGGAAAAATATTTGGGAAATTCATCATGAGGGCCGCCTGCCAGAGCTGGGTTGCAGAGGGAGACTGCCAGCTGCACTAGCACCTTTGCATGTCCCACCTAGCAATGAATAGCACTCCTGAAACAAGACCCTGGGGCTTCAAAGCAGAAGGGCAGATGATATCACACAGAGGTCTCCCTACTTATAAGTGACCAATTGTTTTCCCTCTATCATATTTGTTGGCTTTATATGCCTGTGTTTTTTCTGAGTACAAACTAAAGCTTTGTTCAGGGTGCACAATATTAGAATTTTAATTAAAATCGGACCTCTAATTAAAAAATGAAATAAAAAATTCTAAGTGGGTGAAAAGTGAATAAAGCAAATTCCTCTAACTCTGAATTAAAAAGTAAACTTGCACATTTTCAGAACTGTAGGCTTCAAATCATAAGTGAGCAAATGACTGCAAAAGGGTAAATGTATAAAATTAGGCAGGATGCAGTTTGCACAGGGATGCAGTGCTAATGGATAGAAACATAGATGTGGATGTCTGTGTACCTCATGACCGAGGGTCAGCTCTGCATGGATGTATGTGCTGTGGGTGCAGGGACTTGTAGCTTCTCCCTGGAATGGTGCTGGTGCCTGGGAGGTGCTGCAGCAATACTGCCTTATTCCCAGCTGCCAGCACCCCTTAACTTAGCAAGCCTTTTGGGATCAGAGTGCTTTATTCATTTGCCATTCCTTCCAGTGGACAGCTTATAGGATGCACATCATCTGTCCCAGAGCAAACTAAGACCCACATTTTACAAAGGGCAAACTCCGCTGAGTACAGGCACAGCATTTTCAAAATTTTTTTGCACTTGGTGGTGCATCGAGAAGCAAAAGAGCTCTACTGTAGCTCCTCACTGGAACCAGGCCCAGTCTGCCAAGAGGGTGAAGCATGGCAAGGACATCCCTTTGGAGCAAACATGCAGCGGCAGGCTTCAGCATACATTCCAGGAGCTACACCGGTGTGCCTGTGGAAGTTCAGATGGGGACAAAGTGAGAAGACAGGAGAATTCTCCAGTTTCACTCCAGAAATAAGATTTGTCTGATGTCCACAGAGACGTTCAAGTTTTGGACAAATACAGAGCTCAAACACAACTTTTATGGGATGGGAAATGAACCTGCCAATTTCGCTTTGCCAAAACCACATTTTAAAATGCTGCAAACTGATTTCACACAGTTCTCTTCAACACCTTCAAGCTGCCTGAACCACCACATTATTTAAGATCTCACTCACCCTGTCCTTTGTGGTTCAAATGCCACCAGACAAAATAAACAACCCAATACTGAAAGATTTCCCCTGCTTTACATGAGAAAGGAAGAGCAGCAAATCCCTGCAGCATGTGGCTCCTACTCTTCTGGTAAGCTCTGGGGCAATTTTACTTATGGCATTTCCCCTAAGGAAGGTGTGAACCATGGTGGAAGAGCTCTTTATAAATCTGGAGTTGATCCCCTCAGCAAGCTGAGCTCTCTGAAGCACCAGTTTCTATTTCCAGCCACATAGCTCAGCAGCTATGCAAAAACTCAGCTGCACCTTAAGGAAGGAGGGCAGTCTTGAAGTGAGCAAATGCTCTCCAAGATGTTTTCAGCTGGTGAAACAAAGCTACAGGAAAAGCCTGGATGTGGCACAGCAATTTTTGTCTGTCGTTTCAGATGTTTATACCGGAATACGATCATTATGTCTCCCACCCTTACTTCTCCTTCTGCTCACTACTACAGGGAACATCATTTGGATGGCACTGCACTCTACTTCCATAATAATGAAGATGTCACTAATTCACCATTTAGACTTCACTGCCTATAAAACAGGAGGAGGAAAGAGGATGTGAGCATGATAAGGAGCAAACCCTGGTTTGAACACAAATATACTTGAGAGCTGGGAGGAGAAAGAGGAAATTAAAGACAATCATCTGAAAGAATTTTCTCAGTCATCAGGCATTGCAGTGAATGCGCAGGATGAAGCTATGACCACCAGCTACAGGAGCAGATCCCCCCAAAAATGGTCAGACTGGACATGTCTCTGATATTTCAGGCTTTCTAATGTTTCTTGGACCCCGATTAAAGAAATTAGTGTAGGAAGTATTTATAGCATCATGGAATATTCTGAATTGGAAGAGACCCACAAGAATCATCTAGGTCCAATTCCTGGCACTGCACAGGAAGGTCCCAAGATTCCCACCATTTATCTGAGAGTGTTGTCCAAATGTTCCTTGAACTCTGTCAGGTTTGGGGCTGTGACCACTTCCCTGGGGACCTGTTCCAGTGGCCAACACTGCCTGGGGGAAGATTTTCTTCCAAATATCCAGTCTAAACCTCATTCATGCCATTCCCTTGGGTTCTGTCACTGGGCACCACAAAAAAGAGATCAGTGTCTTCCCCAGCTCTTCCCCTTGTGATGAAGGTGGAGATTGCTATTAGGTCTCCCCTCAGTCCTTTCTTTTCCAGGCTGAACAAGCCAAATTACCTCATCTGCCCCTTGTGTGACTACCCCTCCAGAGTCATCACCTTTGAAGTTCTTGTTTGGATGCTTTCCAGTAGCTTTATATCTTTTCTTATATCATGGTGCCCAAAACTGCATACATTTTAGGAATAATATTTAAATCTTAGCCTTTCCTTAAAGCCCTGGTTGAGCAAAGATGTCTTTCCTAAAACTTCCTAGATTTTTCAGAGGATGTGAGTACTCCTGTTTGGGGAAAAGACACGAGTACTCCTGCTGGGGGACGGAGGGAAAATTCAGTCCTCAACACTGGCTCCTCAAGCCCCAAGTTCAAATCTAGGACAGACCAAAGAATTTGTTTTGAGTCTCTGTAAATGATATTAAGCTGCTTGTATGGAGACAAACAATTGCATTAGAAAAGACTGAGAGCCACATCTCTCTATAGTCAATATCCTCCAAGTTAGGATATTCACCTGGAAAGTAGGAAATATGGATTAAGGCTGTTGAACTCAATTAAACAGACCTGAGAAGAGCTATGACAGTGGTACTGCTGAAGCCAAACCCAAAACCCCACCATCCACCTTCCTTGGCTCCACAACCAGAAAGGCCTTTTGAGAGCTGGCTAGGGTGCATGGAGTGGGAGGCCCTAGTCTCTCTACCTCACCTTGGAGGTCTGCTCTAAGAAAAAAACACATTTGCAAATGCCTCAAGCATTTCCTGAAGCTCCCTAGAACTTGCCAAATTTCCTCAAGGTTTTCTGGGGAATCCCAAATTCACCAAGGCTGTTCAAGCCTAGGAGTGTGAAATCTTATTTTCCAGTTCTTTGCTCAAATTTAATGAACCATCCCCTGTGTAACCTCCCTTGGAGAACATTTTGAAGCCTCATGTACTTCCCTCCCCCTCCACAGCCAACACAGCCAGCATCTGGCAGGAACCTCAGCATTTATCTTTCCAAACTGGGTTGTGAGCACTTGGTTACACGAGTCACACACAAGTCACACTGGACCCTGACGATGGAGGAAAGCCACCAAGAGAAGGGAGAGGTACAATAAGGGCATCTGTCCTGCTGCTTCTTCAGCAAGAAACTGCTAGAGAGCAATTTGAGCCAAACCTGAGCCACTACTCAGTCTGAAGAGGCTCTGGGAACGTCCATGAATTTGCCCCTAAAATAATGCTCTCTTTTCCCTCTAACTATTACTGGCTAATTAAGTGAACTTCAGCATATAGCAGGTCTTTGCTGCTGTTGTTATTTTCTGCATTACTGTTTTTTTGGGTAAGATATACTTAGGGAAAACACTAGAGATCTCAATTAAGCAGCTGGGTGACTTATAAATATATATTTATGTTTGAAGCCTAAGTGGCCATTGGCTTCCCTACTGTTTTACTTAGCTAACAAAACAACTCTATCAAAGTAAGTATTATTCCAAAACCCAACTTCCTGCACAGAATGCTCCCATGTGCTCCATCAGTCTGCTTCTCTGATGAACTACATCGTTTCTTATAAACTGTCCATGGCCCATAAATTTCCAAGCATAAAGGCTATTACTGTGCTGTGCAAATCTGCTGAGAATTTTATCCCTATAACTTCATTTCATTTGGGTGCTAATGAGTTTGGTAAGAAAGTTGTTCTACAAACTTTTTTCGTCCGTCTTCTGCTTTTGAGCTTATTTTGATAAGTAATACTTGATTTAGGTTTGAGGTGGGCTTTGTTTTGACTGATTTCAGTTGGACTACCTCTGTCTCAAATTTACTTTCTTTAATAAATGATAAAAAGCAACCTCTCAAACATTCCTTTCCCCAAAAGCTTAAAGACAAAATTCACAATAAACAAAGGATGAAAATAGAGCAAAGTGGGGTTTGGGCCACCTACTAGATAAATATTGCAAATCTACTCTCTTTTGTAATCCAAAGAGAAGAATCCTGCATGTATTCTAGTATCAGGAGCAATAACTGCTTCATAAAAATTCCTTCTCCTTTTTCTGGACCAAGCCACAGGGTGGTGGAAAATAGAGGATTTTTTTTGGTTTTTTGGTGTGTGCATGTGGATGAAAACCTCTTATGAATGTTTTGCTCATTTTTAGCTCTCACAATTGCCTGTTTATGTTAGGACTCCTGTTGTCACATGTAGCGGATAGATCTTCAAACAAATTGTAGTCTCTCTGTCCACCAAGCAGAAAAATTGCTAGATTTTGCCATCAGGTGCAGCACGAGGCTTGTGTTTTCTCTGGCCTAATTCCAATTTCCATAACAATACAAATTAGACTTGCTCAAGGCCATTGAAGAAGTGGGGGCATAGGGGAGAAGATGAAATAAGCCATAACTCTCATGGCTGTCTTCCTCCAAGCTCCAAAAGCAGTCAATCACAAGCAAAATGAAAAAAAAAAAAAAATGTGCAGAGGGATGTTTTGATATCTTGATTCTGGAGACTTCTTGACTACCTTGTACTAATTTCATTATGCTCAGTTTAAGTGCCTTTTTATTGATAGATACCTCAGGAAATATGACTTGGAAACAGTGTGTTACCTTGGGATATCACCAACCATTTTACATTGGGGAACTAAAACAAAAACAGATGTTTTAGGAAATAAGCAGCTTGAATATATCACTCATAAACCAATTAAAACTTTCTGTAGCAAGTTGACATTTCCCATGAAGCAAGCAATGGGAGTAAACTCAAATCAGTTGGCTGCGAGAGCTACGGAGCAATTCCCAGCCACAGATTTTTTCCTTTCCTTTTTTTTTTTTTACTGCATTGAAAATGATGTTTGGATTTAAAAAAAGAAAGGTGTGATAAAGAAGCAGTCTCACCTTGTCATTCTCAAACCCAGAATCTGTCTTTTCACCCTCACACTTCCCATTCATTGCTCATTAAGCAAACAGTGAGATATTCCTGCTATTGTTCGTGTCTTGGCAGAGGATCTCCATAACTTCAGGTCCAAATGCATTCCAAAATAAGGCATGAAAATTGTTTCTGTTTCTTTCAGGTATTGAGTTAAAAATAGTTTGAGTGTCCTTGAGAGCACAGGGGAAAATGAACAGTTTGAGGAGTTGTTTGCTTATTTTAAGCTTTTGAAAATTTCATCCTTTAGTCTTTTTTTTTCCCCAGGATACTTTGTTTTAAAATTTTATTTTGCAAAGGCAAGCAAAAACATCTAAGCACATGCTTAACTTTAAGCATTAAAAAGTCAATGGGATTTAAGCATGTGTTTTAAGGCAAACATATGCTTTAGAGCTCTACTGAATAGGAATGGTTTATTGAATCAAGTCTATAGACAGGTTAATAAAATGGGTTAATATATGCAATCTGGAAGCAAAAATTAAACAATATGTTTCTGGAATATTAGTCTTACAAGCACTGTCTCGTTCTAGCTCAATTCCCTAAATTACTATTGGATTTGTAATGTCCTTGACACTGTCTCTCTCATTTCTTGAAGAAACACAGATTATTGTACTAGATTATAATCAGCTGGCTAAAGTACAGCTCAAAGCTTATGATTCTATCCAGAGCAATTCGGAACAAAACAATCTTACTTCAAAAAGAGTTTATTCACTAAAATTCATTTTCAAAGAAAATCTGCCAAACCTTTTCCACTGACACATACCTGTAATTCCCTCTGTATAAATATTCATGTGCTGTGAATAAGAAGTGGAAAATACTGTGTTATTTTTCAATATTTACTCTAGAACTAGTTCCACAAAGGTGCTTATTGTACAACAAAAGGTAGGATTTTACACTCCCATCAAAGGTTGCTTCTAAATAGATCATAAAATCCATTGTGAATATTTAAGCCAAGAGTAATAACACAGTGTCATATACTCACACAGTATAATGCAGTAACACTCTGCATTTTGACATCTGCCCAGACAGATGTTTAGAAAAGTTCCTCAGATTCTTCCTTCTTTCCTTTTTTTTTTTTTTTTAAGTTGGATGGAAAAGAATCTGGGAATCATCTTTTATATCGAAGCTACTTAGTACAATTTAACTGTCAACGGGTTAATTAATTTAAATGTAGTCTTACTGTGGAAGCCAAAATTTCACATAAGGCCTGAACAAAAAAAAACAAAGAAAAAAAGAATAGTCTCCCAGCAACATCTTGATCTTAGGACACATATACATTTATACATGAGTAGGATATAGGATTCCCATTTACCCAATCTATAGGATGCACACAGAGTAAATGTCTAAAATCCCACAATTTACCTTTCTGCTTTTATCTCATCATCTTTAGCACAGGCAAGAGCAGCACTGACAGTCAACAGATATTTTCCCATTATATTCCTTCAGAAAGATTACATTAATTTGTAGTTTCTAATTATTTTGCCCATAGCAACACTGCTGGTAAATATCAAGGCATATATTTATTTAAAGTAGTTGCAGAGGGGTATCTTTTTATAACTCTACATCTTGTGATTTTGGGGGTTTAGATCCATGTTGAAACATGCACATGACCACATGCTGACTGCCAAATTCATGGTAATGTAGAGCATGTTTCAGGGATAGTACTTTAAACATAGCTAGCAGGATGTTTTTGAGGGCTTGCCGGTTGGCTTATGTATTATGAAGATTTTTCAGGCAGCATAGTTAAGTTAATCAGTAACCAATAAAAGATTTAAGTTCAGAGATATAAACAGGGTGATTTATTGCCCACAAAGGTTTTTGGCTTCTCAACGGGAACTCATGAAAACATGTTGCTATGGTTACTTTGGAAACCAATACCTTTTTATACCCTACTAATATATAGGAATTTGAGAGAGGTGCATATTTCTCCCAGGTACATATATGCAATTTTATTTTTTATTATTATTAACTTTTTACTTTTTTTTTCTTTTCACTATGAAAATATGTAAATAACCTGAAACTTTCTTTGTTTTGAAATCTCTGTGCTGACTCCAAGTTTTCCTAACACTTTGGAGAGTCATATCTCATTTTGTGTCCCTGCCGTGTTTATCATTTTTGCGATCTCCACCAAAAATCAATCAAACTACATCATTTTAAAAACAAAAGTGCCAGCCAAAGGATACTCACATATTGTTGCTTTGACATCTTCTGCAGCATGTAAATCCAAAAGAAGAAAATCATAATGTTAAATACACCTTAAATTGAATGCAAACTGTCCTGCTGGATTTTTTGCGGGGTCTTTTTGCTGTTTGTTTTTTGCGGGTTTTTTTTTTTATCTTACTGAACGTTACTCAAACTCACTGGTGAATATTATGCAAGTTTTTTCCCCTAACTGCTGTCATGATCATCTCTATGCTGAGCATGCAGTTTAGCTTTGGCTTGGGCTGGCTGGAATATGCATTGCACATGATTTTCCAAAAGGCCAATGTGATTGGTCTCCCAGGGTCCAAAAGAGACACAGAAAAGATTTCAAAAGACACTGTGGGCTCCATAGCCTTACTGCTGTATTTTGGGAGGTAGTTTTTAGCACCTGAATTTCCACTTGGGGTTTAAGACCTTGCTGGCATTTAGGGTAAGGACAGAAACTGGACTATGATCACACCTGTCCATTCTGTGTCTACCACTCAAGCCACCAATATCTGATTATTGTCAAAAATCACTCTATTTTCCTCCAAAAAACAACTCCTGAGCCAACTGGACATTTGGCCCAAACTAATAATCAAGCTCCCACTCAGGTTTGTACTATTCCAGCCCCTGCAGAGGCTCCAGTGGAGATGGAGGTGGGGCTGGACCCTTCACACTGCTCTGGATTCAGCCTACAAAACCATCAGCAGTGTCACCCAGCATATTGATTATCAAATAAATGATGGCCACAAGTGTGACTTGTGAGGCTAAAGGTACTCTCTATCAAGGTGTTCTGATGACATCATCATAAACCTAGAGGGCAAAGCTCAGCTGGTTTATGATGTCACCAGAAGGCTTCTCTGGGTTGCTGCCACAGTTCATGGTCATTATTTTCTGTAACAGAGGAGCATATTCACCTACATCTCAGCAGGGTTCTGATCCCCACTGGCCTTTTCATGCCTACATTTAAGTAAATATATATTTTCATGTATATATTTAAATAACTACAAATAAATTGATTTTTTTTTTATTTTGTGCATATACTTTTAACATGTATATCAAATTTGCACTTTTAGTTTTTATATAATTTTCATGTCTGTGTGTATATATATGTATCATATATATGATTTTTATATATGGATGTATGTATATATATTTTTATATATGTATATAGTATATAACTGATTCTCAGCCAGTGTTTACTGGCAAGATATGAGCCAGAGTTGCTGGGCCAGTACCCCAAGTTGGAAGAAGCCCAGCAGGAATGCAGTGGATCTGGCCAACCCCTGTGGAGCTGGAGCCCATACAGGATGGATGCTCATATTTTTTAATTTTTTTTTTACTATTGTTATTATTTTGCAGAGAAGTCCAGCTACAAAGCATTTCCTAACCACTACAATCACTGAAGCTGGCAGCAGCCACGAGTCATTGATCTCCAAGGGACACTGCATTTCCTCTACAAAGCAGCCCTACAAAGGCTGATGCCACCTGACACAGGGCAAAATAACCCTGGGGTAGAAAATACAGACAGGGAATAAAACAGGCAGCAGGAAAGCTGAAAAATTCAGCCTCTGGCCTTGTCTCCTCTGTGGATCTAAAGACGGGGATCCCCCACCTTGGACCATGCATCCAGCCCTTTCCTAGTGAATGAGCCTCACATTTCCTTTAGAGACAGGCAGGCAGGAAAGCTACATCATCTGGTGGCTTTGGCACAGCCAGAGCAGTACACCACAGCTGGATAGCTGATCTGTGCCTTTCGCCTCACGGAGAGGCCCTACCACATGCTATGAAATGCTTTAATGTCCCCTTAACATGCTGTATAAATAATTTCCGTATCCATTCAGTGGTGCTCACATGTGGTCCTTTGAAAGAGTTAAGTAAAAATTACACTACCAATATATCTTTGAGATGAAACAATGACATTTATAGGTCATTGTAATCCATTCATTAATTAATTTTTTACCAGCCTTCCATATGATCCATATGATGGCTTCTAAATGCTAAATTTGTCCAACAGAACTGTGTTTTAACAAATAGATAAGTTTTAAAACCAGACTTGAAGGAAGTTTCTTAACATTTGAGCTAACTCAGGAAGGGCAGGTAAATAAACTTGCATTCCCACTGCAGCCCACAGAGCCCTTTTTTGAGGCAAACAAAGAAGGAAAGACCACAGCCTGTGCATGTCCAGCCATAACCACAAAACACAGCCATGCACCTGAAGAGGTGCTGCCCCATTTCTGCAGCTGAGGCTGGGATGTGTCTGTACCTCCTTACCTTTGGGGAGGCTGTGCACAGTGCTGTCATGTGCCACGCAGGAAGGCACGGGATGAGGAGTGGGAAGCAGAGTCGTGCAACACTTCCCTTGCTCCGCTCCCTGGGAGGCAGCAAGGCCGGAGGAAAGGCAGCTGTGCCTCACCACTGATGGGATGCAGAGACAATGCTTGCTTTCTGACAAGGGAAATTATGTGGCAAAGGCAAAGGAAGGATTCCGCCAGGACTTTTTTTTTTTCCCTCCATCGTATTGATAACGTAGATCTCCAGCCTCATCCACCATCCCCTCGCCCCATCCCACCTCACTGTCAGTGCATGACCCTGACAGCCCCAGGTTTTTATATTTTACAGAGCTCCTCAAGATCCAGCACAAAGAGAAAGAGGCCTTTCAAGTGGCCTATTTAATGACTGAGGGGTCTGTTCTGTTAGTGATACAAGAGCCCTGATGTTATAGTCTCCAATTAACAGCAAGGTGTGCCTAAATCCCACCAGGCAGGAATAGCAAGAAATTAATGTGTTGGTATTTCCCCTCTCAAAAGTAGTTTACAAGTCCTATTGCAGAGGGTGTAGGTACTAAAAAAACCTCTGATTTGCTCAGCTCTATTACTTCAAAACCTTTACAACTTTTTTACATGCCTAAAGGACAGTTTCATAAATCAAAGATCATTACTCTTATAAAACATATAGAAAAGCTGCGACTCAATCACATGCCAAGACACCATCTGGCCAAAAAACATCCTAAAAGAGGTTTCAAGGTAGCACTTCCTTTTCAAACTGTGCAGTTCCTTGTTTCTACATCCTTTAGCAAATCCATTTGTTTATCAGTGTGAAGTGTATAGCCTGGATTACAGACTGAAGCACCACCTATGTGTCAACCAACATAAGGATATTTCTTTGACCTCATATGAAAGTTGCTCTTGGGTAATCTGTTAATAATAATCCTCATTAAATTCCTTAAATGCTTGTGTAGAGAAACAGAGAGAAATTCAGGTAGGGCTTCCTGAAGCAAGACATCAGGAAAGGAGATAAATAGAGCTGGATCACTCAAATGTAGGATAACAAAGAATTGTTGTTAAGTAGTCTAAATCCATCAAAATCCAATCATGGCATAAAGTTCAGAGGTGTCTGTTGAACCAGCAACAGCATTGGTGTTCCTTGTGAGCACCTTAGTGGGACTTTCAATCAATGGAAAACAGTTGCAGGGTGATCACTGCCACCCAAGTAAGTGCTCCAAGAAAGTGTACGAAGAACAGCCAGTTAGAAAGCTATTCCCAACATTTTTCATTTATTTAAAGCTTTTCCTTACCAATTTTAACATCATCAGTTCAACTCAATGAATTTATTGGTTAGTTTATTCTCTGTGTCTGCATGCATGCAGGTATTTAAGGAAAAACATCAAGAACTCTCCCTCATCTGTAGACATACACATGTTACAAACAAGAGAATGAAATTTTGGATGATTTGGAGCCTATTCACCTCGCCAAATATAAATTTAAAAGGGCCACATCCTCAGTTAATATAATATGTCTCTGATGCCAGTAAAATTACTCAAATTTAAACCACTTGAGATATTCAACCCAGAGATGTGAAAGAGCATAGCATGTGATGAGATTGCTGGAAAAGATTGTCAAGCACTGATGGGACACAGGAATACTTCAATTTCCTTGGAAAATTGGTTGGAAAGTGGGCATCCAAGTAGTCACCATGAGTAGGAAGAAGTCTGTCTTCTTCTCTCCAATCTGAATGCCCACCCATGCTATGGATACCTCGTCTCATTGGGAGAGAAAAAATGTAGTGTTGTAACATAAGTAAGGCAAAGAAAAAATACTACTTGAATTATAGTTTCAAAAGCAGAATTTTGACAAAATCATGTTTTCAAGGGCCTACTCACAGGAGAGACATTGTCATACCAGGTCAGAAGATAACAAGTATTGGCAAAATAAGGGCTAGTCTGTGCTCCTTCTCAGTTTCAGAATTATTGCTTATATTTCTACTTTCTTAACAAATTATTCCACTGACACTACAAAGCAGAGGGCTGAGAGAGAAGGATAATACACAAGAGAGCCCCTAGGCTGTTACTTTGGATTATAAGTATCTAATTTCAGTCATTTAAAGTAAATTCAGTTTTGTCAAAGACTCCAGCCCTACCTATAAAACTCAGGTCCGGTGAGCATGACAGCATGCCTTGGAGGAACAGGGCTCCAAGAGGGAAAACAAACAGCTCCATTCAACTCCTTAAAAGGCCTTATTTCATCTAACCATGGAGTTAGTACAACCCTCTTTGATTCTGTGCACTGTAAGAGAGCGAGTAGTTTCAGTTACAAGTTGTTTCTTACACATCCTATCCTTTTGTGTGGGTTTTTACACCAGTAGAGAAACTTCCATAACTGAGCCCAACAGAGCAGGGAAGGATGAGAAAGAGAGGGAAGGTAGATATTAAGAAAGCAATTTTTGGGAAGGATGCCTTGTGTGCTATTGGAATTACGTGGCATTTGTAATTGCACGTAAGTGTCATGCATCCTCTGTGACTATGAGGCAATAGAACAAAACAAGTCCAGCTCTCCTTTGCACTGGGGGTAATTGGAGGTTACCCCTTTATTTCAGGGGACAGCTTCAAATTTCCTGCTGGATTTGTCTCTGAACAGCAATAAACAGCCATCCATAGGCCCTGGATGGCAATCAACATACAAATATCCCAATTTTTAGCCACAGAAAGTGCAGTCTTGATTGAATCCCCTTTTATTTAAGGACTGTAGGCCTTGGAGAGTTTTAATAAATCAGAAATTTCTGTACCCTGAATTGCACAGTTCATCCTCCCAAGCACTTGTGAGGTCAACCTGTTTCAGATAGGAAATCTTTCACCAAGTCCTTCTTTGCTCTAGACTGAGTTCCTCAAGCCACCATTTGAAGCATGGTGTTACAGCCTGGATGTGCACATGGAAAAGCTTAAGGCTACACATTCATTGCATCTCAGACTGGGGCTTGAGCTAAATCAAGGGCCTCTCCACCTAGAGAATATGAAGAGCAAGGTCAGAGTCTTTCCCTGGCAAGCTCAGTTCACCTGCTCTGTGATGACACTGGATAATGTTTGCTTAATGTCAGCATGAAACTCAGTTCATAAAGATAGTTTAAAGAAATAAAAATCAAGGGATTGTATTATTGTTGTTTTTGTTGTTGTTATTATTAGTAGTAATTACATTTATTGTTGCCATTGTTGAAGTGCTTTTCTAATTATAGTAACTAAATAGTATTTAATGCTAAAGGCTGCCAAAGAATGACAAACTCCTCAAGGAACTGCTCCTCAGCATCTATTTGCTAAATTTCCCTGGTTCAAATGATAACACTGTTTAGCAACACAGATTTGAACAGCTTTGGAGGCCTCCAAAATAGAGCAGATATTTAGATACATAATGAAAATTCCCTTTGTTATATAGACTAAAATACAAAAATATATCTATATATACATACATATATACATAAAATTTACACTGTGCATCAGTCAAGTGTTTGAAACTTAATAAAGCAGAAGCCAGAGCCATTTAAATCAAGAAGTCTATTTAAAAAATCATTGATTATCAGCCTCACTGTTTGCCTACCTAGGGGCTAGCAAGGCTGAGAGTAAGGAGGCAGGTGGGATAGGCTGCAGTGATGTAAGGCTGTAAAAAGTCCATTTGGAGCAGAATGGGGTCATGGGCTGCAGCTTGAACCACCAAGGAGGAGATTTTATGGCACGTCCCTTTGTCTTGCCTGCCTGGGCAGAGCTTTGTTAGGGCTGCTGGGGCTGTGCCTGGCCCTCTTGGGTCAGGGGGGAGCAGAGGCATCCCTTGGCTCATGGTGAGGCCCAAGGACCACTCTGCTCTAATAACAGAAGGTCTACATGACTACAGGTCTCCTTGTTTGAATGCAAAGAAAGGCCTGCTAAAAAATTAAATAAAATAAAAATTTTAAAATAAAATAAAATAAAATAAAATAAAATAAAATAAAAGCAAATAATAAAATAGCAGTTATTTATCACTCTCAGTTTCTTCATTGCAAGAGCTTCCCAGCCCTCATGCTGGAAAAAACAGGGGTGCCTATCCCAAGGGAAATGCTGACCTGTCCCAGCACCCAAATCCATGCTTCCCAGTTATAGCCCAGTGTCCAAGAGCTGCAATTCCCTGCTTCATTCTGTGCCAAATTTCCAAAAGGAGACCAGCCCAGGCTGTAGCTGCTCTGTCCCTGGCAGAGGTGGTGAGCCCCCAGCGTGAGAATTTTGCCAAAAAAAGAACCACCCCTCCACCACTCACATTATATAAACAAGATAAGACGTCCTTCCAGCCCAGACCCTGGGGCTTGTGGCTGGAGCAGGAGGAAGGAAGCTGGGAGGGGAGCCACAGTATTGCTGTCCCTGCCAGGCTGGGGAATGGAGAGGTTAAAAGGGCTCCCTTTTCCTCCCCAGGACAAAGATCTCCCCCTCAGCTATTCCCACCTCATCCAGCAACTTGTTCAGACAATTGTGCAAAGACCATGTCACAGGGCCTCATGCTACCACCTCTGTGGGTCTCAAGGGACTTTCCACTGCTCCAAAATGAGTCCTTGCTATCTGCTGTTTCCTGGTGTAAACAACATGCTCCTTGCTGAACACCCTCTGCCTCAGCAACCTCAGTGCTAGGTGGCTCCTTTACCTAGGTTGCTGACACCAGCCACGTGGCTGTGCTTGGCAGAGAATTTTGGTAAAGAACTGTCCCTGGGCAGTATATCCAATATATCCAGTAGGAGATACATGGCAATAATAGAAAAAGGGTATTCTTCTATCATAAGCCTGAACTGCACATTTTGGTCAATCCTAGTCCGTGATCCCAACGCTGAGCTAAAGACCTTCACCAGCAGCTGCCTGAGCTGGACAGCAGAGGAGATCCTCTGTGTCCTCCAGGATGATGTCCTCCACCCAGTGAGCATGGTGGCCTCAAAGGAGAGGGCAATCTTCTCTCAAAGCATGGCTGCCAGGTTCAACAGAGATGCAGAGACAGATGCTAAATGAAGCAGACCCCTTGCCTCCCAATTTGGACTTGTACCCTATTCTGATATAGTGTGGACATGGATTCAGGGGAAGAGCTGGTCAGATTTTGGCAAAAATCACACAATACCCTGTTGATATGCAAGTCCTGGCTCCCATTCAGTAGCCGGACTCTTCAAACTCAACGGAAAGCTAAATCTGGGTCCAAATCTGGGTCCAAATCTGGGTCCAAATCTGGGTCCAAATCTGGATTCGGACTCTTGAAGATCTCTCTAATTACTGCTGAGTAATTACTAGCAAGAAACAAACCACAAGTTTGTTACCAAGTTCCAATAAAGAAAAGGTTTTGTAAGAAGAGAAGGAGGTGGTGGGAGGACTAATTTGCCAGGTAGGAGGTTTTAATGCCATCAGGGAAGATGTTGCTGGTCCCTTGGTTAGCAAGGTCTGTTGTTAATTCTGCTTTAGGTAAAGGGATAGGAAGGAAGGAAGGAAGGAAGGAAGGAAGGAAGGAAGGAAGGAAGGAAGGAAGGAAGGAAGGAAGGAAGGAAGGAAGGAAGGAAGGAAGGAAGGAAGGAAGGAAGGAAGGAAGGAAGGAAGGAAGGAAGGAAGGAAGGAAGGAAGGAAGGAAGGAAGGAAGGAAGGAAGGAAGGAAGGAAGGAAGGAAGGAAGGAAGGAAGGAAGGAAGGAAGGAAGGAAGGAAGGAAGGAAGGAAGGAAGGAAGGAAGGAAGGAAGGAAGGAAGGAAGGAAGGAAGGAAGGAAGGAAGGAAGGAAGGAAGGAAGGAAGGAAGGAAGGAAGGAAGGAAGGAAGGAAGGAAGGAAGGAAGGAAGGAAGGAAGGAAGGAAGGAAGGAAGGAAGGAAGGAAGGAAGGAAGGAAGGAAGGAAGGAAGGAAGGAAGGAAGGAAGGAAGGAAGGAAGGAAGGAAGGAAGGAAGGAAGGAAGGAAGGAAGGAAGGAAGGAAGGAAGGAAGGAAGGAAGGAAGGAAGGAAGGAAGGAAGGAAGGAAGGAAGGAAGGAAGGAAGGAAGGAAGGAAGGAAGGAAGGAAGGAAGGAAGGAAGGAAGGAAGGAAGGAAGGAAGGAAGGAAGGAAGGAAGGAAGGAAGGAAGGAAGGTGGGGGGGGGGGGGGAGATAGAGATTTAAAAAAAGAGCAATCCAGCCAGAAGAGAAAATGTAGGTAATAGTTTCAGTTTCTGCTGCAGTCTGGGTCGAGTAGGGCTTACTCCCATGCTAGGACCCAAGGCTGTGTGGGAGCTCTGCCAGGACAGCCTCATTGCCATGCATCGCCAAAAAAACTCTGTGGGTAGCAGCTGGGAAGGGAGGCAGAAATCCCACTCACAGGGACTGAGAACACAACATTTTAGGAAAACGTTTTAGGGAAAAACCAGGCCTGCTTTTTCATCACCATCTTGATGCTCACAGCAGTCAGTGGTATCAATTCTAATCACAGACAGCAACTCACTTCAGGCATAAGAAAGTTAACTACAAAGCACCTCCCATCAAGAGGCAAACTGAAGCACCCTAAGCCACTTTGCCTTCCCATCAGGCTGTATCACCCACCCCTGACTCTGCATCACCCAAGGTGTCCTTGGAAGCTGAAACCCTGTTGATTTGCTGTTCAACTTGTGCTTGGACACATCAGGTACCCTGCAAGAATAAGGTGGCTACATCAGAGTGCATGATGATTAGCACATCAAAAGGCATTTGAAAAGGAAGTAGGCTGTTAATTTACTCTGGTAAAGACAGTGACAAACCGTGGGGGTTTTATCCTTTATCTCTATCCAGGACACCGGTAGGGGGGAAAGGGTTGTTTTGGTTTTTTTTTTTTTTTACACGGGAGGTTTTGCAGGGGATTTCCCAGGCTTGGGAAAAAGTCTTTGGCTGAAGTTTATGTTTCTGGTGTTGCATGAGTTAACAGGACCCAAATAGGAGCTGACTTAATCCACCATTGTTAGATGCTGGCCAATGCCAGGGATAGCTGCACCTGCCTGCACACGCTGCCCTTGTGCTGTCATCAGCAAATAGCTGAGCACTTCAGTAGCAAACTGATTTTATAGCTCTGAAAGGCTCTAGAGCTTCCATGAGTACTGGGCCTTACAGCTCAAAAAGTAAGCTCCTCAGGTTGCAATCCCCATCTGAGCCTTGTTGTCCTCCACACCCTTCCCATATGAACATTTGCCCAAGCATTCACTTTGATGTCTGCACAACATGGATGTTGTTCAGGAAAAGTTATTGGGTGAGTCACTGGGCTGGGATCCACTGGCAGCTCATCCTCCTCCAGGTAGGCTGAGGAGCGAGCAGCCCAAAAACTGCTCTTGAGGTTAAAGTAGATTATCCCCTGAAAAGCAAACCCTTTTATTGCTCCAGAGTCTTCAGCATCTTCAGCTGGGTTTGCCAGAAATGCCAAGCTGAGACTCAGCTGCTTGGCCTCTGCATAAAAGAGTAAGCCTAAGAATTAATTTAACGGGTTAAGCTGTATATAAACCTCTGCAGTATGGCAAATATCAAAGAGCAGCACTGTTGCTTAAAAATTTACTTTTCCAAGCTAGACACAATAACTGGGGAGTGAGAGTGACAACCTAAACCTTGTCTTGAACTACTAGCTGGTGAATTCCCCACAGGAGGTATCTAGCCTTCCCTCTTGGAGAAGAAAACTTCCCCCACATACTTAAACAGTCAGAACAGCAGCAGAACCAGATCTGAATCTGGACTGAAAGGAGCCAATTAAATTCCTATCTCTCAAGTGGATGCTTAAACTGTACCAGTTTAAACTCTGTTTAAGCTGGTAGAGCAGTTTAAACTTCAGTTCCTGCTAATTATAACTATTCTTTCTGTGCAAATGCATTTATTTTCTCTAGCCATCAGTTCTGCAAACCAACTAGTCTGTTCATCCACGAGGTTTAGCAACACTACCTTCACACCTTAAGAATTACTGTTATCGAAAAAACACAGTTGCTGACAGAAGTTGCAGCTCACACTGCACCTCAACACCTATGAGTGTTGCTAAAGTTAGATACAATCCTACCTTCGCAAATGTTAAAGGCACTGGGTTTACTTCTGTGAAGTCGATCTGAGATAGTAGGAAAAATGTATTTAAATTTATATTTGCTTGTGTTTAATGTTGTGTACAGATGTGCAGGACCTAAATTTTTGCAGTCTTGTTCTACCCTTGCAAACATGTTGCTGGGCAAAAAAAAATTTGCTCTGGTGATTATGCATTACCTAGAAATTAAAATAGATTGAGTAGACTATAATAAATACATGCCAGAAAAAATATAAAGAATGTGTGGGAATGCCTATACTTTATCTCAACATTTCTTAGCAAAATAATTTCCTTATGGTGTAATCAAAAATGGAAAACCAGCACCTAACTAAATTAAGTGCCACAAACATTAATAATGGTTAAAATTACCATTCCATTTATTTTTATATTGGATGATCTTCAAAGTTGTAGATTGAGAATTGCTGAAACGTTTTAGGGATTTGTTTCTCAAATCAGAATACTTCAGAGATGAAAGCATTGACTTGAATTTTAACATATAAAAATCCTTAGTGAAAGGAAATAGATGTATTTTTTGCAAAGGAAAAGAAAAAGAAAAGAAAAACTTTAAAAGTTCCCCTGATAGTTACAGATGGTTTAATCTTTGGAACCTATTATGTGTTCATTTTCCCTTCAGCATTAATTATACATAATTGCCACCACTTTACCCATACCCTTTCAAAAACGAAATCTGTTTACATTTTTCACATACGTTATACAAATGCAAGATTTTTAATGCAGTTTTTCCAGAAACGGGATTTCAATTTACCCTCTGAAGGACAAGGGGACCCAGTGCGCGGCAAACCGGTTTTATTTAAGTTCATTTAATATAGCTTAATTACTTTTAAACTCTGGAAGCAATTAGGTTATCACCCTTTGAAGTGCGGCAGACGAGTTGCCGTGCTGGGGAGGAGAACGCGCAGCGCTGCCCGCTGCTCAAGCGGCTCCTTGCGCGGCGCGCAGCACCCGCGCAGCGCGGGGAGATGCGCTCGGCGGCGGCTGGAGGAGGCGGGAGCTGCCCGTCCTGCGGGGAGAGCGAAGGCAGGAGGCTGGGGAAAGGATAACTCACGATCGCCTAGAAAGGGAGGTTCTGGCTAAGGCTGAGAGCAGCGCTGGTGTTGTAAAAGATTGAGGAGGATTGTTCGCACTTTTCAACCTTATAATTTTACCCTGCTCACAAACCACGAAATTGTACGGCTCAACTCTTCCTCCTTTTTTGCTTTTTTTTTCTTTTTTTTTTTTTCCTTCATTCTCTCTCTTTTCCTCTCTCCCTCCCGTCGCAGATCGCTGTCAGGTGGCTTTTACCCCGGCCGTGCAAGGATCAAAGCGCCCAGGAGTAGAAGCGCCCATTGTGGGGCTGACACTCGATCGCCCTGGGCAGGGGCGCGGGGGCGGCGGCGGGTGCGGAGCACCGCCGGGCGCTTCCCCTCGCAAGTGGCATTTCCCCACGGGCTTGAGAGGGTGGGGTGTTTTTGTCCTTCTCCCCACTTCCCCCGTGGGGAGACTCGTTCCGCAGTTGTTTCGCCTCGGCGCTGTCCTCTGCGGGTGCTTCGGAGAGGGGGAATGCCAAGGGAAGGGGCACCTCCCTACCTCCCGACCCCAAACTCTCCGCTCCCGGCAGCAGCTCCATTATTTGCATGTCATGTTTATAACCTGGACGAAACCAAGACTGATATTTGTGGTCGGGAGAAGATGACTTTCACCTCTCCGGATCACTCTCTTAAATAAAAAAGAATTGACCAGCTATGGGCGTAAGCATTTATCTTGAGTTTGCGGTCATTATCTTTACTATATTGCCTCGGCAATAAATAAATCTAGTAGTTACTACCCCACAATAAAACTGTAGTATATGGGACACCTTACTATTACTTTCTTAACAATCTGCCATCTCTTCACCTCTAAATCTTCCCTGTCTGCCCGGCCCTCGCGGGTCGCTCCCGGCCCGCAGGTGCGGAGCCTCCGCGCCGCTGCCTCCGCCTGTCCCGCCCTACGCTCTCCTTTCCATTTTTCCTGATGATTCCTCCCCAAAGAGGCGCCTGTCGGCCCCCGCAGGTGCCAGTCCTTCCCGCGGGCTGCCTTCAGCCCCGTTCGCCGGGCGGGCATCCTCGGGGGGCCCATCTCGCGTGGACATCCTCTGGCTGGGTGACCCGCCGTGGGCATCCCCTCGAGGGCATATCCCCGGCACGGTGGTCCCTTTATGGGCATCCCCCAGCTCAGTGTCCACCTGTGGACATTCCCCGAGTGGGTCTCCCCCGTCCGTGGGCGGCCCCCAGGTAGGTGTCCCCCATGGGCAACCCCGCCTGAGCACCCCCTGCCAGCAGGTGGGACCCCTGCTTTGGGACCATCACGTTCCTACACCGCCACCCCAGTCCTTCTACCCCCTATACCCCCTACCCCGGCCCACAGGGATGCTCCTCTTTTGTTGCGGGCTGAACCTTGACCACCCCCTTTTCTTGTGTGAGGGGTTTTTTTTTTTTGGGGGGGGGGGCGGGGGGGCCGGGGAACAGCACCAGAGCAAAGGCTCAGAAGAGAAGGAAAGCACTGCCGCTGCGCCAGGGAGATTTCACCACGGCTCCCTGACTCCCGCTGCCTCTCTGGTTCTTTTTTCCCCCCCTATTCCATAGATAAATGTCCACGCAATAATATTTATTTACACTCAGGATGCTGCAAGTATTTTTTTAAATTGTATTTTACCGGGGTGATTCCTTCTTGCTTTTAAAACAAGCGGCTTGGAAAAATATTCCCATCTGGGGCAGGAGCAAAGGAGAGGAAAAGGAGGGGTGGAAGCATTTTTATTTATACCTTTGACATTTAAAAGAGCATAATTAATTTGTCCTGCTTGCATTAACATTGTTGAGGAAGGTTTCAGAAAGCAAACCAGCAAAGGGAAGGGGGGAGGAAAGATAGAAGCTCGCCTAGAAAGCTTAGGATTTTTTTTCCCTCTTTCAGATGTGTAATCAATCATTCGAGTAGGAGGCAGCAAAATTGTAAAGATTCGATAGATTAAAATGCAAATGAAAGGTAGAAAAAGAAACATTAACATGGCAATCAAAGATTTAATAATCGTAAATCACGGTGGGGTTTTTTTGTTGCAGCTGCAGTTTGTGTGTTTTTTATGTTTTAATCATGTTCGTTCTATAAATAAATAATTTCTGAAACGAGACTAATTTTTCACTATTTTAACCGTGGGCTATGGCACTAAATATTTTTTTTTTAAATGTATGGAGCTCCAGATTGCAAACTATCAGACTAGGAAAAGGGAAAAGATAGCTAAGTTGGATTAGTTCACATTTGAAATTTTAAGTACAATGCCTTTGAAGTGCCGACCGCTTCACTTTCAAATTGAAATTCTTAGAAAGTTTATTTGGAATCATGAATGTTTACGTAAAAGCAGACAACCGGCGATTTTTTACAAGGCTATTGGTAGCGCCAACCCTCATTCCTGGAAGAAATACGGAAAATATATATATATGTGTGTGTGTGTGTGTGTGTGTGTGTATTTTTTTTTCCTTTTCTCTATATATGTAGGTATAGGAAAAAGAGCAATAATACTTAGGCTGTATTACCTCCAAATTAAAGCGTTGCTAAATTTCCAAGGGAAGATTAAAGAGGGGGAAACCTGGGGAGAGAGCTGATCAATGCGGTGAAGGACATGCAGGATTTTGCTCTCCCCCCTCGGTTTAGCTCGGCGCCTGAAAGGGAGGCTCGGGGACTGCCTAGGATGGTTGTAGCAAAACCAGCATCCTTCTGTTCTGGCTCGGCTTTGGTACCCCCAAGTCCCGGGTTATGGGGTGCAATGGCTCGTCCTCTGGGAAATAATTCTTTGAACTTTTGGGTTCAGTGCATGGAGTTCATTTTGCGCGGCGACGAGGGGGAGAATGGAGTTAATCTTTACTTCGTTGGTACTCTTTATAGAGCCGAGGGAGAGAGAAAGGAGAGGAGGAAAATCCCCCGTGGGCTGCTCCGGTTTGGGGGTTTGCGGCAGCGCTGCCGTCTCTAAAGAGCGCTCGGCAAAAAGAAACCGGTACAAAAACCAGCTAAATGCAGAAAACGAGCCGCGTTTCTTGGACCTTCCGCTCCTCGCCGAGGGGGGCCCGTGCCCGTCCTGTTCCACCCTCCCCAGCTCACCCGGTGCGCCCGTCAGCGCTCCCCGCCGCCGGACCTTTCCCCGGGGCGGCCGCCACTCCGCGCCTCGGGGGCCCCGCGCATCCCCCGCGGCCAAGGGGATACCGCGGCGAAGGGCCCCCGAGGAGTCCCACCGCAGCACCCCCGCACCGCAGTCCTCCATGCGGGTATTCGGGGGTAGAATTCACCAATGGGTTTTTTTCCCCAGCCAAATCACATTATACCCACTTTAATTTTTTTCCCTTGCTAGAGCCCTATTTTTTTCCCCCTAGTTCCACCCCCCCGGACTGGGGGGTCCCAGCAGGACGGCCCCGCCGGGAGCTGCACTGGCTCTGCACGCCGGCTGCCGGGGCCGCGCTCCGGGCGCTGCCCGGGACTTGTCTGCCAGGCGGCGAGCGGGGCCGGGGGGGTCCGGGGCCGGGAGGGTCCGGGGGGGCCCGCCGCCTCCCGCAGCCCCTGACCCCGGCATGCACGGCGCGGTTCCATTGATCATCCCGGCCTGCCACCCCCTCCCTTTATGAGATAATGCAATTACAAACATCAATAAGGAGCTGCGAGGGGAATCATTATGCGGTGACAGTGATAAATGACGGTGCAGAAATAGCATGCTTTTTTTTTTTTTTTTTTTTTTTTTTTTTTTTTTTTTTTTTTTTTTCCTAACAATCCAGGGGCTTTGGGGGCTGAGCACAGTCACCAAGGTAACAGATGACATCCAAAATGGCACCAAAGGAAAAAAATGAACAGTCTTTCTTTCGCCTTTCACTCTTTTCGCCCTGCTCTTCCAAAAGAGTTAGTTGGGGCTTTGGAAGCAGCTGCCACACAGGCATGCGGGTATTTCCACACGCATTAAAGGGACGGGGAGGGTTTGCTGGCTGTCACACATAAAGCACCAGCCCGGGCCGGGAGTTGAGCAGCCGCCTCCAGGAGGCACCGGGAGCTCCCACCCCAGGCGCGATCGCCCCCGCTCCGCGCCACGCACGGCTCGTCCCTGCCTGCGGCCGGGGACAGCCGCCTCCTCCCGGCCTGCGGGAAACGTCCGTTCGATTTTATATATGACTATAAATATATATACGTTATCATCACGGGCGGCGTAGCAAGGTCAGGGGAGTAGAAAAGTATTTTTCTGTTTTCCACGCAGGTTTAGGACGCGCGGAGCAAGGCCCCAGTAGCGGGAACTTTACGCGCAACAGCGCGAGGAGTGGAAATATTCACAGCGCGGCCGAAAAGCGCCGCTTCTGAGCCCAAAAGCACCAGTGGCTGCGGGTAGCACGGGCCAGCCGGCAGGGCAGGCACACCCCACGCGAGTCCCTCTGCCTGGAGTGGGACGAGGTCTGCCCCGATCAGCTTGGCTGGAATTTGCTGTCCCCCCAGAAAAACCCGCTTGGGGGTGAGGGTGCCCAGGCCAGACGCAGGGCAGGCCCCGCGCAGCGGCGCGCTCGAACTCCGCGCTGAGGGGTCTGGCCCCTCTCCAGCCGCTGAAAGGGTGCAAGAGCGCTGCGCTCGCCTTGCGCGGCAGCGCACGCACCCGGCTCCGCGGGGCACTGAGCCCGGGGGAGGCACAAAAATAAGAGGGGGACGCGGGAAATCGGGGCCAATATAAAAAAAATTAAAAAGAAACCCCAACAACAACAAAAGAAAACAAAAACAAACAAACAAACAAACAAACAAAAAAACCCCAAACCAAAACCAACAAAACAGAGCGTCGCTGAAGGCTGCGCAAACTTCAGTCCGGCAACGCGCAACATCCGCGGCGCTCCGCGGGCGGCCCCGAAGCCCCCGCATTCCCCCCCCGGTCACTCTCCCGAGCCCCCAAGAGATGGCAGTCGAAGACGGCTTTCCTCCTCCTCCTCCTCCTCCTCCTCCTCCTCCTCCTCCTCCTCCTCCTCCTCCTCCTCCTCCTCCTCCTCCTTCTTCTCGTCGTCCTCCTCCTCCTCCTGCTGCTGCTGCTCCTCGGCGGCGGGCAGGACAGCGGGGCTGCGAGCCGCGCCCGCTCCCGCACTCCGCCCCCGCGCAGCCCCGCGCAGCCTCCAGGGCCGCGGAGAGCAGCGGAGGCGCTGCCGGGCGGCCCTGCCGGGCCTCTCCGGGCCCCCCCGGTGCGGTGAAAGGAGGGTAGCTAGGAAACAGCGAGCGGCCCGAAAAGGCGGAATTTCCAACGTGTAAAATGTTCTTAACGGAGCCATTGAAAGAGTGCAATAAGGCGTGAGGGGGAACTAATCTTCCCATTTAAATGTTTGTGGCAATTTTATCTAAATGAATTTTAATGCTAAACGAGGGATAATTCCCTATTTGTAACCCGTTTACTTCTCTTTCCTGTGCCTCTGAAGCTGTCTAACATCATGCGATGAACAATAACAATAAAAATACTGTCAAGGCATATTCTTCATTTTGAATGTGTTATAATTACAGCTGATTAAATGTCTTGGGATGTAATACTGGATTTAATTTGAAATGTGCCCCCCTCAAAAAAAAAAAAAGGTCCCATGGAGGAAGGTCTGTGCCCCACTTCGCGGCGGCTGCGAGGAGAAGGGACGCGTGTGCCCTCGCCTGCGAGAGGGCGGTTTGTTTTTGTCTTTCAAGAAATCTTTAAAAAACCCAAAAAACCCAAACACATAAAAACAAAACAAACAAAACGAAACAAAACCAAAGAACAAAAGCAAAAAAGCGAGCCCCGTTCATCCACGTTTTGGCAGAAAAATGTCATTACTCCGGCCTCACAAAGAAGGAGCCGGGATGTTCAGCCTCCTTGGCGGTACAGCGGCCCTTTAAAAAAACGGGGGAAAAAGAGGAGGCAAAAAAAAAAAAAAAAAATTCAGAGTTTAAAAAAAAAAAAAAATTGTGGGAGGAAGTCCCAGCCGGGGAGGAGAGGTCCCCCTTTGGTGGCCTGATTCATTCAGAAAGGTCTGCACTGCCTGCCTGCAGCTCTGCACCCCTGCCTCCGCCCAGCCCAGGGGTACCCCGGGGGACGCGCAGAGCAGGAGACTCCCGCCCCCCGGGAGTCTGCCCTGCAACCCGGGACCCCTCCCGCGGGGATGCCGCCCGGCTTGGGAGAAGCTGGCGGGGGGTTGCACTATTTTGCCTTAATTAAGATATTTGTGTCATTTTCCTAGCCCGGGGAATCTCTATTTTTTCTTCTGTAGCTGTGACTTGACTTAAAGCAAACGAGGTCTCGCAGGCTGCACAGGCCGGCTACAGCTCTCCCACTCACTGGCTGTGGTGCAGAAAGCACAAATATGAGAGGAAATTGGTTAATGAGGGTCTGCACTAGCCTTGCTTGCAGAAGTCCAGCAGCACCTCATCCCCTTACAGATATGCATTGCCCAGGTAATGTTTGCCAAGTTTTATTTTCCTCCTTCCTCAGTATGCTCAATTCCAGCAAGAAACTCAATAATTTGAACTGTGCATTAGACTATAATTTGGGCAGGAAATGGGTAACACTATTTACAAGTTTCTGTCCAATAATGCCCTACGATATTACATTTATTAAAAGGCAACAGTTCCCATCCTGACAATTTACAGTGCAAGTTCCAAGAAAGTTTCTTTATGCAGCGTAGCATTAGTTTTACATTCTTTAAATATGACGCTGATATTTAAATAGCAAATGATAGGTAACATCGCCAGAGCCAGCTGAATTTTGTAGATGCTCGGCTCTCAGCCTGGGATAGAATGGCTACAAATACTGCATGGGGACAGGAAACAAATTTTGCAAGCAGTGGAGTCACCATGACAAAAAATAATTTGTTTTTATTTTAGATTCAGATTTCATTACTGCACTCAAACTACTACAACTGGGCTTTGAGTTATTATACAATCCAAACTGTTTCAATCAGAAACTCTAAGACTCAGTGTGCAATGATTATTATTAATAATAATTAGCTCCTTGGTTTCTTGATAGAAAAAGGCTATCAACAAGCATTTGTTTAACCACAACAAAAGTATAATTAGCTTATCCCACTTAGTAAATCTGTATGCATGCCAACTCATACCAAACTGCTACTTTTACAAAAAATTGCAATAATACAGATCATTTTTCCAGTCCTTTTTGCACAAAATTTATTTACAATGTATACATAAATGCTCCATGATGGGACTATGGAAAAAAAAATGCACACATGACCGATGTCTTGCCCAGAAAGAAAGTCAACATATTAAAAATAAATCTTCAGTCCATGTTTTGAGCTGCATAAAACAGGAAGTGATGTACAAGGTGGTGGTTGCTGCATGGGGACAAGGATGCTCTGATGTGACAATTAGGCTTCAAATACACTGCCTTTCCGTTTCCATGCTTCCTCCTACCAGTCTCCTTAAGACACTGCCTGCAACAGCTGATTAATCATTGTTGATGACTTCAGTTTTTCCCATCCTTCCCGATTTACATCTGTTCAGGCCAATTCAAATATGGTGAGTAAATGAATTAGACATGCAAATTCATGCCCCAGGCTAGAAAGAGAGAGAGGGAGAGAGATGGGGAGAAAGGCAGAGAAAGGGAAGAAAGACGGACAGAGGAGGAGGGTGGAGGGGGGGGGAAAGAAAGAGTGCGCATGGCTGAAATCCTAGGATAGAAGAAAGATTCTTCTGCCTGACATAGTTATTTTAATGCTCTAAAAATCCTGCAAATAAGCCCTTTCTGTCATTTGCAGGATAAGTGTAAGGCTTCTTTTTTAATGTAAGGAGGCTTCTGGAGGAAGTGAAGAGCTATGGAAACAACACACATAGTGTGGAAAAATTTCACATTTTTTTTAAAAAATCTATAAGAAACAACGTAATATGGATAACAGTATAATAGCATTTTACAATATTTCACTCTTTGTTTTCTTAATGTCTTATATAGGTATTCAGCATGTCCCCAGAAGTTGACTTCAGTTGGTGTTTTCCTGCTTTTCAGGGTCCCTGTGAAGAATTGGAACGTCCCTTGGTCCAAAGTTGACGCCAAGAACTCCATAGTCATTGCAGAAAGACAATGTTTGAAATCTACCATCGCTGCAGACAACGTGTATTTCCCTTAAGCTACTGAGCATGAATGTCCATCACTTGTCCGCTCACTGCTGGCTCGCCGGTATGAAGCATTGTGGGGCTTGATGCTGACATGGGCATTCCAGGGTGGGGTGGTCCTCCATGCATCATCATCGCTGGGTGGTGAGGGTGTCCAGGAATGTAGGTATGCATGGGGGGGCCATGACGCAGCTGAGCAGGATGGGGGGGCATCTGGGGCGGCGTATAGCTTGGCTGTCCCATATTCATACCCATTGGACTACCCCGAGACACATAATCCCCTGGCATACTTTGCAGCCCTGCAAAGGGAGAGAAAGAGGTGGCGGTGAGTGTTGGGGACTGGCTGTGGCACTGGGCTGCGAAGCTGCTCCGCTGGGGCACAGGGAGGCCGGGCTCCAGCCCGAGGCGGGGCGCGGAATCGTGGGCGTGTGAGTGCCGCTGCCTCTGTGGAGCTGGGAGTCTGTGTATGGGCTCACAATGACGGCAACAGGAATGGCCCCAAAGTCACAAAGAACCCTCAAGAACATCCCCTCCCTTCCAAATACAGAGTTTATGGAGACAAAACAGCTTTCTGCTTTTATGGTTAGGAATGTATGTAATGGAGATGTTCCTGATCTGGAAGCATGCCAGAAGCAGCGCCAGCCTGAAGATGGCTAATGCCACATGGAGGGCTCTCAGGTGGGCTCCATTCCCCATGGCCTTACTCCAGCCACCTGCCTTCACCTCCCCACTTGTAAAAGCACGCTGGGAATACAAGGCAGAGAATCTGCAGCAGCTAATGAGGGACTTGGGAGAAGCAATGGGTTAAATAGGTGTCAAGGTTTATCAACAGCTATTTATTTAGCTCTTGAGCCTGATCTCTTGGAATCTGTCCCAAATATTTGTGCCATTCAAAGAGATGCAATCCAGCAAGGACATACATCACTGAACAAAGGCCTCATACGAAGCCGAAATTGATAGGATTACTAAGTATGATTGCTAAATCAAACTTGTATTTTCAGACACATTAAAAATATATACATAATCAATAACAGTTATCAATTATTTCTTTACCCCCCTGATTACCTCTGGCTGCAAAAAAATCAGACTCCCAACTCAGTCAAACCTTTCAGTGGGTTTGGGAGAACAATAAGAAAAAAATTGGACCTAAAACAATAAAACCTCCTGCTTTCTGTGGGCCTCTGCCTTCTGCTTGGATTGCTGTAGCTGATGGGAACTGACAGGTGTATTGTTTCGGAGAGCTATAAGCTCCATAATCATCAAGGGTGAAAGGCATACGCTATTGCTAAGTAGGTTCAATTGGCTTTAGTTCTAAGTAAGAGCGCGCTGTGAATGCGCCGAACACCTTGGAATCAGGTCTCAAGGCTCTAGCAATGAATAGCTGCTTAATCTAGCCTAAAGGAACAGTTTTGAACTAATGAAAATTGCTTATAAAATATACTGTACTCACAGCTCTTTAATCAAAAAAGATGATAATATTTTTTGTAATAACCTATTAATTTAATTGGTCACGAAGCATAAAATACATCATTTAAATTTAATTGACCCAGAAACTAAGAAACAATATTTAAATTAACTAAGCTAGAAATTTTCATGATGAGGTAATAAGGCTATTGCATTCCCAAGCTCAGAGGAATGTTTTCACAGCTAATTGTTAAAACTTAGTTTTGACTTGGGCTCAGAGAAGACTACTATGAAATACACTTGCCCTGGGTAACTTCAAACCCTATGTTAATACAGGCTGGGGGCACAACAAAGATGCTGAAATAACTCTTTTAACTCCAGAAAAAAAAGCAAGAAAACAGAATAAGGCACCATTTAAACATGGTACCAAGTGTCTTGGTGTTTCAAACCACTTAACTATTAAGAAAAAAACAAAACAAAACCCAAAAATTTATATAATGTATTTTTCCCTCGAAAAAGACAAGAGGAAAAAAAAAAAAAACTGGGACAGTTTTTCTAGGCTTCCTTTGCGAGGTCTGCCACTGAAGATTGCATTAATGATCTCTATTTTTGTATACTGAATAAGTCAAATCCATTTGTCACACTGCAAGTGATGGCATACTTAATTTGGATATAGTCAATTAGCCTGGGCTAAGCTCCATAGCCTGCTGCGCACACCTCTATTTTGTATTCTCTCTTTTTCCTTTGCCACACGTAATCCCATTATGACGGACAGACAAAGAGAAATAAACTTGAAAAAAAAGAAGAAAAAATCAAAGTTTCATCCATTGCTTTCCAAAATGCAACTAAGTGAAGCTGATGGGTTTTGCTTGGTTTTTTTTTTTCCCTACCCCATGAGAAGTCTCTGTTTGGCTTTTTTGGTGTCTTGCAGGTTAGCGGGAGAAATGTAACTCATGCATCAACTGCGGTTAGACAGATTTATGACACTTTGGGGACATGCTCTTTCCTCTCCCTGTGCTGCTGCAGACCGCTTACATTTTGCAAATCAGTCTGTTGCCAAGACGACGGGCTCCCCCACCTCCCTGGCTGCTCCTTGTTTTGTCATGTGCTCGGGGATGGATAATAGCATCAATGTATGGCGGCGTCGATGTACGGCAGCGTCGATGTACGGCGCGCGCGCGCGCGGGGGGTTTGGGAGCTTGGAAAGCTTGAGCTGAACCAGAGGGAGAGAAAACCCAAAGGAGCCCAGGCGTAGGATGGATGGATGGAAAGGAAGGAACAAGCATGAGGCTATGGGCAGGGAGAACATAGGGAAATGCAAGAAGACAAATATCCCTCGGACAAAGTGAGAACAAAGACCTCGTTTGTACTTACTTCCCCCTGGCTTTGCCATTGGTTACCTAGGTGAAGGTTACATGTAGTGCCACTGCCCCTCCATGCCCATATTCATGCCCATTCCACTCATAGGTCCTAGAGGGAGATAAAAATCCAAGAAGATGCCAGAAAATGAGCAAAGTCAACAGATAGTGCCAAAAGCCCCTTTCCAAAACACAGCACGGCAGAGGGTCCAGGACCGCTCGAGCAAGGAGACGCCTGGTTTCCAGTGGTGTGGAAGGTAGGCAGAAGACAGGTGAGGAAAGCAGGCAGCGGGGACAGCGGCAGAGGGTGGAGGTGTGTTTACCTGTGGTGGTGTGACCAAGGCCACCCATGAGTGGGCAATGCTGCCCAGGGGCTTACCTGGCGCTCGGATGCCCATGTGCTGCTGGCCGTCCATCACAAAACCTCCCATTGGCTGCCCATCGGGGTTATAGGGTGTTCCTTGACTTACTGCAAAGGTGCAGAACATTTATTTTTAGCAACAGCCAATATGGTCACCTCTTCTCATGGCATCAGGACACAATCCCCCCACCCATGGGCTATTGATGCCAGCTCTAAAAAGAGGGGAAAACATCTATTGTGCGAATTTAGCTGTTGGACTAACAGGCATACTTGGTTATGGCCTGATTTTCTTCTCTAAGTTTGGAAACGAAGTTAGCCAACTGAAATCTTGAGACATGAGGAGCCCTGGCTCCAGCTGCTGCCGCTGCTGACGTCAATGCAAAAACCTGTATAGGAGCAGGATTTTATGGCTGGAATAGTCACACTGAAATCTCAGTGTGTTAAATTACACCCTTGTGCCTTCAAAGGGCAGGACCTGAACAGGTCCATGCAAGATATTTACGTCTAATGACAAATAATCAAATGTACTTGAAAAGGAAGTGTGGCCCAAAGGCATCTTGGACAATGGATTTGGAGAGTTTGGCAGGGAGACTCAGAAAACAAAACCAACTGGGAGTAATGGGCTATGATAATCCTTGATGGTAAATACCCGCAGAGAGCCACGAAACAAGACCCCAGATAGAACCAACGTGTGGAAATGTTAAGTCTTTTAAAAAAATAGAAATAAATACCCCCAAAGTAAACAGCAAGTGCTCAGCAATCCCAAAAGAAGAGCCAAAGGACAAAACAACCCTATACAAGTACCACTACCTGAACTGGAGGTTTTCACTGTACATTAAAAGCTAGCTTCAGAAGTAAGCTGGCTTGGGTTATTAAAGCACATAAAGCTCTACCTCATTGAACGTCTTTGAACTTTACTGAGTCCCACAAGTGATTCTGACCCCTTTGCCCTTTTGACAGGTAATAAAGTTTACAGCAATTCCACACCAAGCCATGCATCAGGGAGTGGTCACAGGAGCAGAAAGAGCTGGGAAGGAAAACTCCAAACAATGACTAAAAAAATACAAGAATAATTTGGATCGTGTTCAGAAAGTCTGGTCACGGAACAGAACATTTTACTTTCCCTTTTTGAATTTTCAATGTCTTTTTTTTTCCAAAATTATTAGTCATAATGAAATAAAGTTGCTTGCATATTAATTGTCAGTCATTCCCAGCATTCATTGCTCACTTATTCACCAGGTACTGCACCTCCTGGTGAATGGCTAGAGGATGGTTTTCGCCTGTGTGGCTTGAATACAGTTACTGCTGGGGACTTGCCTGCTCGATTGGACTGGTCTATCATGGGCTGAACTATTCTTCTTCTAGCATTAATAAACCTGCAAGAAAAAAGAGGAAAGCAAATGGTTAGGGAAGGGATGTCTTCCACCCATCCCCAAGCCCTCTCGCCTTACTGTGGTGCTCTCCATCAGGCTGCATGGGGATGCAAATACTGCTAAACCTCTAACCTGGATGACCTTTGAGAGCACAACCTTGGGGTTTCCAAGCTGATTTATGTTTGCCTGCTTTTTACCACAATTGGACACTTCCATTTCATCTTTTCACGGGGGAATTAGCTGAGTTTTCAGGAAACAATGCCAGCAACACTCTTCTCAATACAGAATGGGGCACCAAAAAAACAAAAATGTGTGAAGCCGGCGAGATGCTCATGAGGGCATCTGCTACCTCCCCCCTCATTAGTGTCATTTCTGCCTTATGTCCTCTGACTTCTTTTTCCAATTTTTTTCTTTATCAAAACCTGTCCCTACCTCTTGCAAACCTGATTCCCTTTTAATGCCCGCTATTAAGATAATGAACTGTGATGGCAGAACCCCATCAAATGAGGGAATGTCTGGACTTTTATCACCACTAAGTCACACTGCTGGGGACTTCAGAGCCATGCATTCCTCCTAGCCATTTCTTGGTGGGCTTTTTCCCCCCTCCCTCTCTTTATGCAAAGTCTGAGGGGGTCAAGGCGAGGTCATAGCTTTACAGTAATTGAATTTATAATCCTGTTTTCTCCAGCTAGGCCTGACCATTTACAGCAAACATCTTGTTAAACTGTAATTACTGGACTACTGAAAATTCCCCCCCCCCCCGAACAATGAAAAGAAGATCTTTGGAAATAACAAAAAAGGAGGTGCAGTCATTTTTAAAAATAGCTATCTGCAGCCCACTCTTTGTGTTTTTGTAGCTCTTTGCCTCAGTTAGTCCTGCAATGCTTATTTGGAAATATTCAAAATAATTTGGAGCAAAACAGAAGAAGGGGATAGATCACAAGTATCCTGGTGTCCTCATGGTGCTGAAATCAGGAGGCTGGGAACCTGTCTCAATGAAGACCACTTGAAGAATCTCTCTTGAGGTTTCATTTAGCAGAAAGTTTACTTAAAATCCATTTGGAAAAAATCTACATTGAGATTTAGTCATGGCAAAGCTACATAACCAGACTTTGCGCTCTTTGTGAGAGAGAAAAAGAATAATAAAAATGTATGCCACAATATTTACTAGTAAAGGAAGAAGTGTGAGTGTGGGCTAAATCATAGCACACTTGTAAAATGGAATAGGAAAGTCCACAAAAGGGAATAGTTGATGCTTGTTGCCTTTGCTTGGGGTGGCTTAGCAGGAGCTCTCCTACCACAGAGATAAAGCCACCAGGATCTTTCCACGGGAATCAGCTCTGCCCACCCATTTGCCTTCACTAGAGGAGAGAAGAATAGCAAACCACTGCCCCATGCTGTTTCTTTTGCCCTCATCAAAGACCAGCACAGTGACTTCAGACTCCTCCTATCTCCCATTCCCCACTGACACCCATTACCCAAACTCCTGCAAAAATTAATCAAGATGTTGAGTCTTTATCAAACCTGTCTTGATGAAACAGGCTCAAAGGCACCAAACCCAGGAGCCAGTCTGGAAACCTTACACCTGAACTAGGTCATGTTTTGTCAGCAACAGTATTGGATCAATTTTTTCTACACATTTCCAATAAGCACACCCTCTCGACTCCAGCAAACAGTGTTGCAAATCAGTTTATCATTATCTTGTACAAACCATGAAAATTAGAATCATGTGAGCAGAAGGTTAGACTAATTTTCCTTTCTCATTATAAGCACAGGTGTAGCACAAACAACATGTGAAAAAAGCAATTAAAAAAAACCTGCTTTTTTTCCCCCCATTAGCTGCCTTAGCTCCATGACCAATTAGAAAATTGTTTAATATCTGTAATCTGCATTTGCAGAAAGCAATTTTCACAGTAACTCTTCGAAGTAAAACAACACCACAAAACCCTAGTGCCTCAGCCATTTCTTTTTGTGAGTCTGGCAAGGCTCTTGCTGTGTTTTCTCCATCCTTCTCTAGCCCCACTGCTAGGACCTGGTAGTGTGGCAGGAGGAGAGAGGTAGCTCTGAGAGTGACTGGTCACTGAAATAAGTTTTAGTCCAAATAAATGCTGAGCAACATTAGGCACGTACAACCTCAACTTCACGACTTTTTCTTCCTTCTCCTCCAAACTACAAGCACTTTTAAGATGGAGGGGTGCCTCAAAATAATAAACTGTACTATATATATAGTATTGTTCATATACTAATATCCTAGAATAAACTATATATCTAGAGCTTACCAATAATTATCCACAAGATGTGCCTATGGTAAAATATAATCTCACCTGTTTGCCCCATGCTATGGTTTGGGATATCTGCTTTAAGAACATTTTACACACAGGTACTTAACAGTTACCTTCTTCCTATGCATTCGTGTAAGTATTTTCTATAAGTAGCAATTCTGCCAAACAGCTCAGTGTTTGGATGTCTTTGGGGGGAATTCAGACACAAGAACATTTTCCTTCTGGGCAAAGTAATAAAATGACATTCTTGCTCCTCCCACTAGAAGTCAAACGGAGGTCAGCTCCCCATCCTTGTATCTGTTTAAATAAACTGGTCCAGCTGTTTGTTTCCAGGATGCCCTTTAACCTTCTGTCCCATCCTCCCTGCCTTTGTAACACAACGCTTTACTTTGCATTATAGTAGACTCCAAACCACTGAGCATTTAGAAAAAAAGAAAAAAAAAATAGAAGAAAGTATTCACTTTCAAGTTTCTTCCTGCATCCCAAACCTAGAATTTGTAAGAACTTATCAGATTAAAACAATTAACGTAGCTTGCCTTGAGAGAGCACAATACAGGCTGTGATGTTTATAAATCACATTTGAGAACTTCTTGCAAGCAAAACTGCAAATTAGCTGCTGCTGTAGAAATATATGGGCATGTGGTTAATTTCTTCATGCTCTCAGTTTTTTTCTTTGAGACAACAGCCAGGATCTTTTGATCACTCTTTGAATTTCCAAAGTGCCAGGCTGATTTGAACATCAGCAAAAACAATGGAACAGAAAAGCTAACAGGAATAATCTCCCTTCCCCTTTTGCCAAATGTTCATATTCACCTATCTTAAGAGAAAGAAATTCTAAATCACTCTGATCATTAAAACTTCAGAGAAATCAGGACCTAAAAAAGGTATTTGCATACTAACTACTACTGAGATGGAGTATTATTAAAATACATTTTAGCGTAAAACTTACGAGAGATGTATAGCCTTACTCATGTGAGTAAAGAGCCAATCAGGCTCAAAGGCTTGCATGAAGTATTTTTCCCCACACCAGTGCTCTGTGTCGTGGTATCTTTGCTCTGATGAGGAAGGGGATTTTTTGGTTTGAGTTTTTTGCCTCAAAAGGGTTGGATCAATAGTGGCACAACAACATAATATCCCTCAGTGTACAAGTTGCACTCAGCAAAGCGATGCCTTGGGCTGCCTTTTTTTTTTTCCTTCCTCCTTTTTTTTTTTAGAGGATTTTTTCTTTTGTTGTTTTGTTTTGTTTTGTTTTGTAAAGGGAAGGATCTGGCATGGAGAAAACATTTGAACAGTTGGGCAAACACAGAAGTTTGAAGTATTTCCTAATTTTTTCAAGTTAACTTTTCCTTGTTCTTTTCGGACACATGGGATTGCACTTTCTGCCATGTCCCAAAAAGTAAGAAAAATCCAGCAATTCCACCTGCATAACCCTAAAGGGGAGGAAGAAACCCTATTTTCTCCCATTTGCATTTTACTGGGATGTTTTCTCTTAGGCTTCTTGCCTGGGGTCTGTCTGCAGAGGTCACGGGCAGACTCCCTGGTTGGTGCATGGCTGGTCCCAGGGGTGAGCTCCAGCCCCAGCCCCGGGGATGCAGCAATCTGCCTCTGCACTCTGACCTTCAGCTTGGCCGCCCTCGCTGCCACGCACAAGTTTTGTTTCTTCTCAGCAAGAAGCTGCACGGCTAGTGATGACAAAAGACTTATTTTAGTTGGAAAATGGCTACAATAATAGCAGCCAGAGAACAAGGATTTTCAGAGGGTCACCAAACCCTCCGAAAGGCAGAGCTCGCTAAGGCTCAGGTTACAGCCCAAGTGACATTTTCCACACAGATCTGTTCTTTCTCCCTTCCCCTTGTGTTTCACTTCTGTTGAGTGAATAAAACAAGACCTTCCTCTGCTGTCACGAATTTCCAAAGTCACCTTTGCTCAAGAATCGACAGAGTGATTGTGGGGACTTCCAATTGGCAGTCTTTGAATGAAATTTTCCAGGACCAGCTGTCTGAAAGGAGATGCTGAGACTTCGCAGTCTATTGAATTTTTCTCCGTCCCCAGCCCTCCAAAATGAGGAGAGTTTCACACCATTACTGACTTCTGCTACTTGGAGTCACAGGCTGCTCCCTCTCAATATTGTCCCAAAGCACTGCATGCCAGAAGTCTGTGTTTCACTGGTAGAGCCAAGAAATTCCTGAAAATCTCTCTGCCTCATTTTCTCCTTGAGCTCCTTCTAGCAAACCAGGCGTAAGAAAAATGAGAAAGCCCACATTACCTACAAACCCCAGTGCTAAAATCTCTCATGGCCCTCTGAAGAAAACCAGTATCCCTCTTGACAACAAACAAATCATCATTTTTATAACAGATGCCAAAGTAAACATAGTACTTTAAACTGGCAAATAATTCACTTGTAAAACCAGTTTCACTCTTTTCTGCATAGTGGGATCCTTCATTTATACAGCAGCAAAACAACATTCTCTATTCAGTGCTTAATTCCTCAACGCTTAACAGGTTTATCTCTAATAAAACCAATTTAAATGGAAAGCATGCTATAAACCAAGATTATTACACTTCAGTAACTGCTTTATTCCTTATTTTAACATATTTTCATTTTTTTTCTCTGTGTTTGTTTTCCAGAGATTTTTAAAAGAGTCAGTTAAAGAAAAGAAAAAAACCCCATACCAACACAGAAATTATTTCACCGAATACTTTCAAATGTTTTAAAAACAGCCTTGAAAATAGCAAGCTGCCTCTGTAATTATGAACAGAAAAAATAACTGCAGACTTTCAAATGGTAATCACATCTCCCCATCCCTAAAATGAGAAATAAATGTTAAAAGAGTGCTTACTGCCGTTATTAGAAAGTTCTGATCCTGAAGTCAGTTAGTGAGCTTAATGACCCGTAACTAGCAGTCATTAGCAATGCATGCTCTCTGTACTCCCTTTATTTGTAAAGAAAAAAAAAATCCAAGACACTCAAAAAACTTTGTTCAATTTAAAGTCAAACCTTATGAAATCATGTTTGGCAACTTTTCTTGGTTTCTCCTCCTCCTCCTCACCAAAGACAGTTCAGGACTGCAATACATCATTTACACTGAATGGAGGTAGGGAGGGAAGAGAGTACAAGGGCTGCTCACCGCCCACTCCAGACACATAATATTGGAATATACTCCAAAGACAGAGAGCCCATCCATCAGGAGCATCAGAGAGGTCTCCTGCAAGCTCTCCTCTTCCTCCCTCCCCTGCTGGCACAGCACCAGTGCCAGGGACTGTATATAGGGCTGAGGGGATCCGCAAGACAATATTGGAGAGTGAATTAAATAAAATACTATGCAAAAACTAGTGATGAAAACCCACTAATTAGCTGACAAATTTGATGTAAAGCACTAATGAAAGCCATGTGTGGTTCTGCAATTTAGTTTTTAAAATAGCTTCTGACTTCAAGCATTACTATGTGACCCCACCAATGGATTCATGTTGTGCATTCAGAAAAGTTGCTCTCAAACAGGAGAGTGCTATCAAATCTCTATCCAAACCATGCCTGCTAATGCAGGGAGCATATCGAGGGCAAAAATAGAAAGCAGAGAGATGAGATCAGGTATGTGCTCCTTGTAAGAGACCTGGCTATGCCCTACATTTTGGCTGGCCCAGCACGCACCAGCTCCACCTTTGGCCGCCTCCCCTTCTCCTGAGCCCTTAAGCATGGGAGCTTGGCAACTGTTCCAGTGCCTCACCACCCTCACAGGGAAGAATTTCTCCCTCATTTCTAAAGTAACCCCATTTCTAAAGTAACTTTCGATTTAAAGCCCCCCCCCCCCCCCCCACCTTGTCCTATCAGTACCAGCGCCATGGGACAAAACACAGACATGGTAATTGCCTTGGGGTAGCAGTGACCCCGGGGGTGGCCTGTCCTCTGGACACAGAAGGGATGTTTGGTGGCTTTCTACTGAGGTGGGACACAAGCTCCTGGCCCTGCTTCTCCCTTGGCCCAAAAGCTCCCTTAGCTCCATCTCTCTGCAGAGCTTCTTGAGGAGTCTTTCTAGGAGAGAGCTGGGCAGCAAACAATTCCGGTTTGCAAAATTTTGCCTGTTCTCCAGCAGGATGGAGCTGAGGCCTATTTCTATTCATTTGGCTAGTTCTGAATGAAAATTATGGAAGGGACTTGCTGGGGAGGAGTGAAGAGCAATTGTGCCTGGGGAAGAGATTCCTGGAGATATGTCTTCCTGCTCTGCTCATCTCCTGTGCTCTTCTACATCACAGGTGAGCTGCTGTTGGCCTCTCTGGTATGCTCTCCTTCTCCTCCTCCTCCTAAAAAAGCTTAGCCAACGTGGAACATTTCCAGTGAAAATCCAGATCCAGTATCCAGGCATCTCCCTGGCAATGTCAGGGAGTCAGAACAGTGTTGCAGGTCTTGGCTGCACTGGGGAGAACTCTCAGCAACCTCATTCCCTGACACCACAATTCCCTCGGGGTGCAAAGCAGATGTAAACTCGCCCTCAGCAGCCAGATGATGTAAGGGGAAATCTTTACATGGCAAAGCGCCAGCAGAGCTGACCTCCTGTCTCTTCCCTGCTCCTAAATCCCAGGGCAGCTGTACTTTGCTGATCTCCATGTGCCATAATTAGCCTTTAAGGAATATGGCAAGGATTCATGTAGTAGAGCGGCACTAAGGCTGCTCTAACTCCTGTCTGGGACAGCACTGGCCCCACAAAGTGGTTGGGTAGACAACATGCTGGCAGACAAAATCCTGACTCCCACAAAAACACTTGTAACAGAGGGTGTGCAGGCTCTCTGAGAGCTCTGAGAGTAGCCAAGGCTGAGATGCACATCTCCCAGCTCGGTGTTTTTGCACACTCCAAGAAGGGTCTGAACATCAACTTCCCATCTGATCCTTCAGGAGAGCTTCTCTGGACTCTGTAACTTGGGTCCTGATCTGGTGCACACCAGCAGTGCAACCCAGCAGCTTTTCTTCAGCAGATCACAGCAAACCAGCAAACCAGGCCCCATTTGATGGCAGGGATTAAGCTGGGAATGGGTGAGAGCTGATACTAAAATACTGGCTATTTCTTTGAGAACATTCCTCCCTATTTCAGCAGTTTAATGTCCTCTATCTACTCAGCATACCGTCTGTTTTAGTGGAATGTAGAGTTTGTGAGAAGTGCCTGCATGATCTCTGAGCTTTCTCATGCCATACAAGTGTTCTAAACACAGGGGGTCCTCCTTGAGGTCCAAGGTTTTTCCATACATCAGATGGTGAGCTTAGTCCAAACAGCTTTTCCCTGTTCCCTCCCTGTCCACCCCACATACAGCATGGGAGTTGGAAGCTGTGCCTTGTCCTCCAGCCTGAGCAAAAGAAGAGAGGCTGCTCCCACATATGGCTGCTGGTTTAAACATGTTCCCACTCACTGAAGGGTGTGAGAAAGGACCTGTCTATGCTCCTGGATGAATTCCTTCATCCTCCTCATCCCCAAAAGGCAATGAAGGAATATGGAGTAACTCCACACCCAGTCACCCCACACCAGCTCCTGCAGCCTGCAGGAAAAGGAGAAGCAAAGCCCAGGGTGGCCAAACCCAAACTCTTGACAAGTGTCTTTGGGAGAAAACACTCTCAGGGCCCCTAAAGAGAAAATATCCGGGACCAGTGTTTTGCACATGAAATAAGCTTTGACATCATTCTGGTCTAAAACCCAAGACACTGGTTTGGGGTGTTGAGGGAAGCTTTATTTCTGTGGTTGTGTCTTCCCCACCACGATCAAGACAATAAATACAGGCACATTGATGTATTTTGTGTGATGTGGGCACCTGAAAAACTGGTTTGAATTCTTTTTTCCTTTTTTTTCTCTCCCAGAAACCACAAAAGATACAGCTCTGAGTCACAGCCAACCTGAAAAACAACCCCATACTTCTGAACAAACTCTCTGTGCCCCAAGACATCCCACTTCAAAACATTGTTTTCTAACCACTACTAATAGCCTACTTTGTAATCTACTTTATCTAAACATAATTTCCCATTAAGTGAAGTGATTCATTTTGCTTCTAATCCTACTACTGACAGCATTATATTCAGGGCAGAAGAAAAGACACCCTCTGAAAACAACACCAACAAAACACACACAGGGAAGTCAGAGGAATGTTGAAGATTAAAAGAATTGGTGAGACAGGGGACAGACAAAGCTTAGGGATCAGTCCCCAGATGGTACGAACCACCTTTATAACCCAGGTGGGAAGTCAGACATCTCTGGAATAAATCTGAATTCCAAAGCAGCTATTGGTATTGAGCTTTATCCCTCGCCAAAAAAGACACAAGGACTACAGTGCCTGGGCAAGGGAAACAAAATAATCCATGAAACTGTTACATGACCTAGATTTCATTGAACAACTGTGAAAGCAATGTTTTTTCAGCATCTCCTGCCATTTCTTTATTTTTGAAAAGTCAAAGAAAAGGCAGAATCCTGGCTGCTGCTAAGGCTGGTGTAGCCAGCCATGCATCACTTACACCAAAATCATTCCAGGGTAGGCAGGGCAAAACACACACCCTCAAAAGCACATCCTCACCCTGCCCCTCTGGCTGTGTCTCATTTTTGATAAGAGAAAATTGATTTAACCAAGAAAAAGGCAACATTTGCCTCATTTTTACTATTTCAGGCTGAGCTTTCAACCAGGCAGTTTGTTTCACACAGGTGCAGCCTGGAGCAAGCATCTGATTTAAGTGCGAGAGGGTCTCTGAGGGCACCTTTCTCCACATGCTGCTGTTTCAGTTTGTGATGGTTAATCACTCTACACCTATCTCAGCAACTGTTGACACAAAATGGGTGGAGATCAGGTCTGTGCAAGCACAAAATACCAGAAAGGCAAACTATATGTAAACACTCTTCAGATAGCTGTGACAAAAATAGACCAAAGCCTGACTTGCAAAGCAATGACAAGCCATTACTCTCCCCTTCTGTCTTTCTTTTTTTTCATATATTGAGGGCATGTAATTTTTTTTAATACATATAACAAGGATATTCCTTGCACTAAAAAGAAACCAAGACCTGCGAACTGTATTTAGAAAGACAGTGCAAAGCACTCCCCTTACTTCCAATGCAGCATTTCCAGAACACAATAGTGTCCTGAATGGGTGCTTTTATAAAGCCAAACTCTTGTTTTGAGATGGTGCACACCTGAATCTCAGTATTTTTAAATAATAAGAAGGAAGCAAAGCATTCCGACCCCTACCCTGATCCTGCAGAGCAAAGCTAGAGCAGGAGAGAAGAGCAAGTAGAAAATGTTTACACGGGTGCTATTCCACCTTATTTCCCTGGCACCTGACATCACATTTGTTACAGCACATTAATGCACCAACTAAAAAAAAGTTTGTTGAGTATGAGACCACTCCAGAAGAGAGAAAAGAGGTTTTTTCTTGGCTGCATATTAACCTCTTGCTAGTCAGGATTATTGGCAGGTAAACTCTGTTTGCACTGTCTGGTGCTCTGCAGTGGGAACCAATGCTACTTCCTCTCAAAAAAGTATCTATGTGACTAAAATAATACCAGCTTTTGAGGTTTATTTTGCTCAGTGCCCCACGTGTCACTAATTAGCTAGTCACTGTTAGCTTGGGCCAAATGATTTCACATTTGCTTTTGAAATAAATGGTGTTTCCTTTGCTGTTTTTTCCCAGTCTGAATCCAGGGGCTGTCAGAGCAATGGTTAGAAACATCTTTCCTTGGTGCTCCTGAATGGGATGACCCTTGTTTTAGAGCAGTTTGGGGGGTGTGGAAACTGACAAGTCTGGACTGAACAAGAAACCCAGGTCTCCATCTCTTAGGTCTCCATCTTCTCCTCCACCTGAAGTCTTGGACGCCAAGGGGAGCATTTCCCCAAGAAAACTCTTTACACACCTCCTCTGAGCACCTGACCCCTTTGGAAAACACCCATGACAAAACTGTACCACTGCTTCTTAAATTGACTCACCAAACCCAAACCCCACACATTTGAACCACTGCGCTGTACTTTAAAATGGCTTTACTGAACTAAAAAAGGAAATTTCAGCCTAAAATCCGGTGATCCGACAGTACCTGATGGCTTTACATTCACAGCTCTTCCCCCTGTAAGCTATTTGCTCAGATTTTCTAATAATACCTTGACTGCCTGGCAGCTCTCCAGGGCTAAGGCAATATGCAAGCTAAACATTATTTTTTCATCTGATTTCAATATTTTCTTATGAGTAACTATACAGGATTTTACCTAGTGAGTATTCCTGATTGCTGTAATTTAAGAACAGAGAAATAGACTACAGATGTAATATTATTATTACAATTGGCATTCAAGGTGAAAGGCATAACAATTAGCTAAGACTTAGTGAAAACATAAATGCAAAAATCTGCTTGAAAAATCCAGCACATGGTACATTTAGAACAGCTAATTTACCTCACACATTCTGAACTGCTCAAATGATGTAACAATTCACCCAGCAAGATACTTTTACAAATAGTTTTCTTGGTGTTTTGAGGGGGTTTTCTTGGAGGGGGATGATTTTCATTCTGCAAACACCTACCGTCTTATTCTCTAGAATATAAAACAATATTTATTTGTCAAACCCAAAATATATACTCTTTCTTATTCCTATTTTTTCCTGCTTTTGCATGTATTCCCATTAACAAAACAGTGTTTAAATAACAACTGTACACATATTCTAGAATAACACAGAGGATAAAAGTAAATTTTCTCCAAAATCTGATGGTTAAGTTCGTATCGCTGAAATTGAGAGGATAATTTGTGAATGTTTTAACATTTACAAGTAAATAAGTACTTGTATTTACTATATCTGATTACTGAGAAAAGTATTTGTTATGTTCTTACACAGATTGAAATTGCATCTTGACCTTTTCTCATTTAATCTGTTTACTGCAACAAAAGCAGTAATTGATACATCTGAAAATAAGCAGATATTTTATTCTCCAAGGACTAAAAATCCCTGTGTGCGATGTGCTTGGCAAACCAAATATCTTCCCTGTTTATTGTAGTCTACAATTTGGTGGGCAACAGGGGTGAAAATCTAACCCTGCATATAGGACCAGCACCTGCTTTTGCTATGCTCCCTCCCTGCTGGCCTCCTCCCCCACTTACACCCTAAAAATAGTGCTTAAGTGGGACTAAAGTGGTGCACTGGTCATGTGCTGGCCTTTTGCTCAGGGTGAATATCACCCTCAGTGAAGGAATTGAGCAAAGATGATGTCTACGCTAAATGCCCAGCCCCAGGAAGGAGCTGTTTGGTCCCCTCCAGGGGTCTGGAATGGGGCTAAACACATGGGAAACACCAGACAACAGTATCAGTTGGTTTTGGGGGTGTTTGGGTGTGCTTCAGATGCACCAAATCCTTGGTATGCTATGATATAAAAACCACAGAGGGAAAAGAGGGGCCTGGGACTGTTTCCCAAAAGGCGGAGAGTTGTGAGGCCATTCCTCTTTCCCCTGCCCCTCTGTGGAGGGGCAGGCAGGGGCTCTCTGCATCTGCCCCATCTGCACCTCTCCATCTGCACCTCCCAATCTGCATTCCCCCATCTGCTCCATCCTTAACCCCACCATCTGCAAGCCAGGACGGGCAGATGGAAAGGACACCCTTCCCAGTGGTGTTCCCCATTCATGGCTGGGTTCTGGGGAGCTCTTCCCCATGAGAAGTGCAGAATCCTCCTGTCCCCACCACACCACTCTGCCTGCCCATGCCATGGCAAAGCATTTCCTCCCCTGCCCCATGCAGCTGCTGCAGCAAAGCTCTACCACTAGTCTTACCCAGAAGCAAAGAATGGAGGCAGAAGGAAATTTACTGCTGGAGGAGAGTTGTGAGGGGACTAAAAGAGTAATAAATTATTTCTGTTTATATGCTCTGAGCTGGCTGTGCATACAGTAAGGTGATCAGCTCTTTCTATCCCAAGTCCATCTCTAATTTTCCACACTCATCTTTGGGCTGGTCTTGGAGCCTTTTTGAAATGTCATTCTTACAGGGTTTCAATAAAATCCACTTCATCTGACTCCAAGAATAACATTAGGAAAATTTTTTTGATCACATTATTTGATACTTTTTTCTGATATGTTTGGTTGGGGTTTGTTCTGAGGTTTTTTGCAAGTCTAGGAAATCATATTAAAAAATGACATTTAAAGAAGCCAAGAATACAAAATCAAGAACTCAAGAGTTAGGACACCATATTACTAGAGTTGCTTGCACCCTAGGCTTTAATGTATTTCATCACAGTTCAGTTACCAGCTCATGCTACCATTTTTGATAGGGCTCAATGCCTCAAGCATCCCAGTGACAATTATGTCTGTTATAAGAATAGGCCAGGGCATTATAAAATAAAAAAATCTATCTCTACAGGTTATAATCTTTGACAAAGTTGAATGACTCAGGCAGGAAGAAAAGCAAGCAAGTCCTGGTTCATATAGCCAAATACTGCACCGGAGAAGAGGGTTCAGCTCTGCTGCTTCCTTGGACTGATTGAGAGCTACTGAGTAAATCATTGAGCACAAAACTTGCACTGTAAATTACTGATTTCTCACTTCTCCATACACAACAGTGGGCACTGGCAATGTAAGACACCAAGGCACTCAAAACTTGGAGTTTCAGTGAAACATGAAGTTTCAATGATTGTTGGACCCTAAATGAGAATAAATTGCTATAATTCTGAGTCACCTCACAGTCCCAGACCAGCCCAAAACTTGTGACCTGGACTTCTATGAGCCTCACTTCTTCCCCTGTGAACCAGGACAACATTTTTCTCTCCCTTTGCAGGGTAACTGTAAAAATACCATGCAGACCCACAATCTTGTATGCATGTATAGGCACATGGAGGTCAGGGAAAGACTTGGATATTACAGCAGTGAGTGCCACAGAAAAGCGCCCAGCAGTAATTATTAATTCCATCTTCAAGCGCGGTTTGAATACAGCTCAACAAACGAAGCACGGAAGAATGAGGGCAAGATAAAATATTGACTAGCTGCTCCAGCATTGTCTGGGTTGTGCCCTAGATAGCACAAGGGTACTTGAAAAAAGCAGAATGGAAACACCTAATAAAGGCTGGACCTTTAAGGATTTGAATTCTCAATTTTTTTTTTTTATCATTTTAATGCAGTTGGATGCAATACTATTTAGAGAGACAATCACATTAAGACATGTACATATAGGGAGGTTATATAGGCACATTATTCTACAAGTATACAAACATCTTATCTGTGTGCACCAAGACTTTTCTAAAACATAAACAAGCATCTGACACCTAATGCAGCCCTTGATTAGAATTGCTCTCTCTTCTTCATAGACTACCACCAGTAATTATTTACCATTAGCTCTTAATGGGAAGGGATTCAGCTGGGATGTAGTAAACAAGAAAACCGTATAGATTGTTCAATATAGCCTGACTGGCTCTCAGCTGAGGTAAGAAGTGATTGGATCACACCTGGATATTTCAATTCATTGCTTTTATCACCTGGGAAAAGCACCTTATTAACCTGTACCTGTTCAGGTCTCCACCATGTCCATATAGGCATCATACAAGTGCCCCTTCTTGCTCATGTTACTGTGCTTGGAACACTAAACTGCTGTGGGGTTAAACAACAAATATGACAGAGACCTGAATGATTCATTTAGACTACTGGCATTTGAACTCTGCTATCTTCCTAACTTCCACAGATTTATTTTTATTTTGCAGCAGGGTAAGGGCTCCCTCTTCCCACAAGAGAAACATCTGACTGAGGCAAAAAGACGGTCCTAGAAGGCAACACTGGTGATTCACAAGTAAAGTTGTCATGTGGGGGAAAAAAAGGGGAAAAATCCTCTGTGTGGATTATTTAATTTCTTAAAAAAATAAAATAACCCAATGTAAAGGGTCATGGTAAAAGGTGGTATTTTTAAAGGTATGTGCCCTTTCATGGATATATTTTCTGGCACATCTCACATCATCACCCCATTCCTGTGACTCCTCCACATCAACAGGAGTTATGTACATCAGCCTAGGGAGCCCCAGCACCAGGGCAGTCCATATGTGAAAATCAACATTTCTTTTCATTACGGCACAAAACTGAAGCATGCAACCAGCACATACTGAAAAGGCATTCAAAACATGACAAAAAAATTGTTTAAATGCTTTCAGTCTCCAGAAAACAAATGCTCTCTTCACTGACTAGTCTGTGGCAAACTTCTAATTCCAGCCAGAAAATCCAGCATTCCCAGTCTGGGCTAACGACCATGCTACCAGACATGAGTTTATGTTTTTCATGCACATTTCATGTATTCCCACATGCTGTGTTGCTGCCAATAATTTATGACTGATCTGCACCCAGCCTGCCCTTCAGCATTTTATTTAATCTCTGCAACAGTGATTTACAATGACTCATCATTAATACAAAAATGTACATGTGTGTTAACAAGTTTGGAAGAATCTAAGGAGGAAGGCAATTTTTTTTTGTGAGTTCTGGCTGAATGACTTATGAGCCTGCCTAAGAAGGGCAAAACTAACCAGAAATTATATGCTAGCTCTTCCCTGCAGCAAAACATTTAGGTAGGAAGAGTTTCTTGTGCACATTGCTTTAGAAGAAAAGGGATCCAGCAAAATGTTTGAGAAGGTTGCTCCATAGCCTCCAGTATTTGAGAGGGGATGAGTAGCTCTCTGGTCACCTAATGGCTGGGTATTCCCCGTGCAACCTGCACACTCAGCAACAGCTTCACAGTCTCCTTGTTCCTTAACATCCATTACAAAAAGCAGGGGCTGCACTGCCATATTTTGGCATTTCTGCCCACCACCCAGTGATTTAAGAAAGCCCCATTGCCTCTATAGTGTTAAATTGTTGCACCTCAGGGGAGAGAAGGAGAATTGTCTCAATAATTTATACAATTGTAACACCACAGCAGAATTACAGAAATAGCTCAAGTAGAGGAAGTCTGCCCTACATCCACAAGACTTCAGTTATAATGTATTTTGACCTCTTTTTTTTTTCTTTGCACATAAGGAACTTATAAGAACACACCTGACACAAAGCCAAAGTAAAAACTCCTCATATTCGAAGAGAGATGGGTACTGAAAAACACCCTGGAAAAAAACCTGAAAGAAAACCTACTGAAAGTCACTCAGGAGAAATTCCACCACCTTTAGTTGAATCCATCCTATGTTCATCATCTTGAAAGATTTCTTTTGATGGACCATCCCAAACTGACACATTTGTCCATGTTGAATCCTGTACTCCCAGACTCCACAGGAGCAACATACCCGTTCTCCATCCCATCGTTAAACAAGACCCTGATGAGTACCCACAGCTTCTCAGTAGGCCAAAGCACCCACTGAGATGGAAACTGAAGGACAACCCTACAAACTAGGGTAACACCTGGATAGAGGCTGGAGAATGTAAAGTTGAAGTAAACACTAATTTCTTCTGGCTGAGCCAAAATACTGTGGGTTGCACTACCTCGTAACACGTAAATTTTATGTTTTATGCCTTTTATTCCTCCATTTTAAATTAAGTATGTTTGAAGCATACTTCATATACACTAAGTATTTGGTATTTTCCTTTATTCAACGTCTTAAAGGGCTTCAAAAAATTGATCTCCCAGGGCTGCTGTGGGGTCACAGAAATTGATAACCCTTACAAGCTATGCTTATGTGAGCCCGCCTGCGTCTCCCAGATAGCGCACTTTGTAAATTAATCCTCCAAAGGCAAATATATTGTAAGTAGCTTGTTATCTCTAAAGTACTAAATTGAAGAATACATGGGATTATATTGACAGAAATTACATTTTCTGTAATGGGGTTTAATATATCTGAAATCTCTCCCATAGGCTCCTACGCTCTCTAAGAGAAGAAGGTTTGTTAATGTAGGTGCAATGGACATCAAGACCAAATTTATTCACTAAAATGGATTAGGCCATGTAATCAGAGCTTCAGTAATATTAATCTCTGACACTTATTGAACAGGAAAAAAAAACCAACCAACTTTTGTCTGCAAACTGGCATTCCTCCCTCCCTTTTCCCCAGCAGGCTTGCTGTTTGCCTTGACCATTTTCTGGGTATTACTTCAAAGAGGATAAGGTTTCCCATCATAAATACTAATCTAAATATATTAGGACAATTAATTAGATACACTTAGTTTTACAAGGTATTAGATTGCAGTACACTTCAAGTATGACACTTGTTCTGGGATAGTGAGAGGAACCCACATTTCGATGCAGTATCAAAGGGTAATAAATCAAACTTTTTTTAAAAGAGGTTTGCTGCTGCATGATACTTAAATCACAGGTAATTTTCACTGGTTGCCTTCACCACGCCCTAAGCAGTTAGCAACCCAAAATCCACTGCAGAGACAGCACAGATCCTGACTTCCTTCAAATGAATCACTACTATAACAGAGCAGGGGCTCCACCACCCCTTAGCTGGAATAAATAAATTAAGTTGCTCCACACTGTACTTTGGCAGCAAAGAACCAGATTGTCCTCAAAGTTTATTCATAAACTGGATTTTGAAAACAAACTGATAAAGAGATTCAAGGGTGTCAGTCAAAACGAAAAACCTCTCTAACTACACTATAAAAATCATGACAGCAACCCCAAATACAACATGCTCAGCAGAAATGGGACCAATTGTCCCTGTTTTGTCCCTGACATCTCAACCTCTTCCAAGACCAATGTCCTGCAAATGGATGTGCCTTCCAATTGAAGAACAGATAAACTCAGCCAGAAAGAGGACTGGTATCAGATATGAATACACTGAGATCTGCCCAAATGATGGGAAAATAAAATACAGTAGCAAACCTCATACCCTCTACACCTGAAACCACTCACCTGGTTATATCCCTTTTGTATCAATAAACTTTTGGGGAGGGAAACAACAAGGGCAAGGTGTGTCCCCAAAGGAATAGCCAGAGGGTGCCAGTGGCCATATATAGAAACACTAAGGAAAATTACTTACCAATTGTTCACTTGAAGTATAGTGAGCCCTGTGTCTTGTGCCAACTGCTTTTTCTGCTCTTCTGAAGGGTAAGGGTGCTATAAGACACCAAAATAAATACAAACATTTAAAACAATGTGCTTTTTTTTGCCTACCTTTTATATTAAATTAAAAAAAAATACAAACCAAACTAAAACAGAAGTGTGACATCTATTATTGAAAGGTGAAAATATGAAAATATGCTGAGGTGTGTCACTCGTTTATAATTATTAATGGGCTACTACATCACTTAATTAATGGCAGTAAAAGACAAGCTAATTATAAAGATTAGTGAAGTGGAGAAATAACTGCTTAGGATACTGACAGTACCTTGATACTTGAGAAGAATATTTGTTGCATTAGCTGAAAAATTTTTGTACTTGTCTCAAATGACCGATTAGAGTCAAATAATCTATTTTTTTCTCTTTTCTCTGTTTTTAACTGAACAACAAAGAATGTGATAAAGAGCTTCTCAGTAAAACTAAAACACACTGATTTTTTGAGATAGTGAAGTTTTCTGAGATAGTGAAGGCAAAACTTCTCAGATAGTTTTCTGAGATAGTGAAGGCAAAACTTGCCAGTGTCCCAAAATAATTTGCAAATAAGATCAGCATCCTGAACATAAACAAATGCCTGTGTTTTGAACACAGGCCAATGCAAGGTCAACAATCAGCACATTTTTGCCTGACATTAGCATAGCTGTGCTGAGCTAATCCTAAGAGACAGAAAATAAATACTCCTTTTAATTGAAGATAATGTTATGATTCAATCATAAGTTTCTTGTGAGAACTTGATTTGCTTTCTCAGAAAATTCACTTCTGCATGAATACAGATTGCTTAATAAATCAACAGCAAAAAACCACAACCAAATCTGAAATGTAGAAATATTATTTCTGTCCTTCCCATCTATGCAAAATTGTCACTGTCACAAAAGAGAATGGCCAAATACTGCAAATGTAACAGTTTCAAGGAGAAGTCCTGTTTCAAGGAACTGGTTCAGCTCCTAACCCGGATGCCCAGGTCTCAGTACATATCTAATTCAGAGCTGCACTGCTGCAAGGTGCGTAGTAGTATTTCAATAAAGGTCATTTGATATAACTGGTTAGTCCTATCCCAACACTATTTAACAGGTGATTGTGACAAAGTATTTACTGTTACATATTCATCCATTTTTTTTCCCCAAAAAATTCCCTTATTCTCTGGATGTATTCTTCAGTGTAATATTACATGAAACTGAAACTTTGCAAAGCTTAAGAATTTAAAACCTCATAAAATCCCACAAGCTTATTGGTATTACAGCTATTTGGCAGATTTTACATATTTTTGTAAACAGCATAGTCTGACTTCTCATGGCTATGTTACATGCAAGTATCACTTCACATTACCAAAGAGGGATTTTTCTTGGAATTTCAGCAACTTCTCTTAACTCAATATATCAATTTCAAAGCCCACCACCATGGCCATCAGCTCCAAAAGAGACTTTTTATATTTTTTCACCCAAAAATGTTGAGGAATTTTCAATTATTTTAAAAGTACTGTTCTCTTGGCAGGAAGCTCACAGATGACCTGCACACCTGTAGACCATCCCTTGTATTTTCTGTGTGTACATGAAACAGCTCCAGAATTGTGAAGTAAAAAACAGAGGGAAAGAAGTGTCTTCTTTTTATGGGCAATTTGCATTTCACACATGCAAAAATGCAGCATGTATTTTACCGTCTGCCTTCTACACACATTCATCCACAACAGTCATACTCATGGTCCATCTATCTGAACATAACATTTTTCTTCCCTTCGATGAAAAAACTCCAAACCCTACAGAGATGATTTGTAACATTTTCATCTTTACAGCTTACTTCTCATTTCATTACTTTACTATTAAGCGAGGACAGAATTTTCTTTTTTTTTTCCTTATTTTGCTTTGCCACCTTACATGTGATCTAATTTTAAGTAATTGAACAAACTGTGTCTAATTTCATGCAGCAAGCAATAATTACTAGACAGCCTCTAGCTATTGGAATTGAGAAGTCTGTCTCCATTAAGCAATTTTCAATTGTTCTGGACATTTTTTTTTAATAGACAAGACTGGATAAAATTAGCCATCAAAATAATATTGTCACTGTAAAAATAATTAAAGTCCCAAACTACTAATTCCTCAAATTGTGGTATGTCTAAGGTCATCTGATTTTTTTTTTCATATCCTCGTACAGCATAAACTTTTAATTTCATGATAAATCTGTAATTGCCATAATCACATGACAGCCTGGGATTTCACACAGCTAATCCCTCTTAGCTAAAGGGTCACAATGCGGCAGGCTTTTTAACTATGATTCGGTGTGGTTTAAAGTAATCTTAAACACTAAGCAACATTATTATATAAGCTTTCATATGAGTTGTTCCTTTGTAGACTAAAAATAAAATAAAATAATAGAAATGACTTGACAAAGAATCAGCATGCCACAGGCTAGGTTGCTATAAAAACATTCAAAGCCTTGTTGCATTCCCACCCACAGGGCTTGGAAGGCCTGTGCTACAGGCAAAGGCAGACATCACATTGCAACAGAGAGAAAGAGGGAAACCCTGAGAACTGCCATTTTATGAAGGAATAGGAAATCCAATCAAAACTGTTGCTGTTGGTCTTTACCCCACCTACACAAGAATGACTGCTGTCTTCTGAAAACTTTCTAATAATGGCTGTTTGAAGGAATACAGACAAATGCACATAGATATGGATATATATATATATTGTGTGTATAGATAATATTATATTTGTATGAATATGTATAAAATATATCTTAGTCAAATGGTTAAGTTTAAGGTAGTCATGTGAAGAGGATAAAGTTGGATTTGGTCCTCATGGGTCCTGTCCAACTTGAGATATTCTATAATTTTACTAAATATATAAATATATAAGGAAGAATTACTAAAACCACTGCAGTGACTCCAGCTGACAAGTCCACCTATTACTCTGGATCACTTTGGGATATCAAGGCAAACTGTTCAATAAACAGTGACTTGAGACCTTTACTTTGTTGTGCACATTAGCTCCTACTATTATCTCTTAAAAGCTTAATTATTTGCAAACAATTGATCAAGATGGGAATTGGAGAAAAGAGACACTGGACCACCGGGAGAGCTGCAATGCATTAGGAGAGCAAACAAAATTACCTTTAGGTCTTATAATAAGAATTAACGATTGGGACCGTATGCAGGGCAGCATGAGAAGCTGTAACGCTCATGCTGGACTGTTTTCCATTTGATCTGCATTAACACCTCCAGTGAAAGCCATAAAACAGTGATTACAGAGGGGAAGGCTGACCCTCCTTCCCAGAACCAGCCCAGCTTGTGTATACTGGAAGACTGCAGACAGGCTTTCCTGCCAAGGCCAGAGGAAAAGGGTAAATCCAAGGGGAAAAAGAAGTAGAAAGCAGGCAGGTTGAAAAAAAAAACAAACAAACCAAAACAGGGCATTTAAAGAAATAAGGCTGACAACAGATAAGGGCTCTGAATTTGGTGTGATATTTTCTGATCAAGCCTGCTGCTGCTACAAGAGCTATAGAGCAGCATCCACTGAATGATATAAGACCTTGTGCTTTTCCCTTTCCATAAATCTAGCATTGAAATGTGGATTGTTTGGCACCATTAATGTGTTTTTGAGGCTCTGTGGTATTACTTTTAATAATGACTTAGTACAGAAAGTGATTGCTTAATAACACCATCAAAGTCTGCATGCAAATGAAAATTATCCCTGGGGGATTTGCCCAGAGTAATATGAACAGTTAAGGAACGTTTGAAAAGGTAAAAATAACTATGCAAAATATGAGTCAGAGCAGTCATTTTAGCAGTAACAAAGAAATCAAAGTGACAGAGAGAAAAATTTAACTTTCCATCATATTTTCTCATCACTGTTTTATGAATGATATTTGGCGAGCAGTAGCCTTAGTAAAAGCCCATTTTTTAATGCAGCTTGAGAGCATTTTTAGCAAAAGAAACAATAAGATTTTTTTTTTAATCACCTTTGACTACAGATGGTGGGTAAAGTCTCCATTAGGTACAGATGGAAAGCATCCAAGGTTGTCTCTTAATGTTACACCTTGTCCAAACGTACTCCTTTCCTCAAATTTTCTACCCCAGGCAGCAAATGCAGGATGCCAGGACAGCGATAACTTTATCTTATCTGTAACCCGGCATCAACAGCACTCCCTCCTCTCTTCCTCTGCGACAGCAGTGCATCATAATGTTGCCAGAAAAATGGGAAAATAATCCTGCCCTTCTCACCCCTCAAATTACTAATTCCTCACGGCACCGAACCGGCTCAACACCACGGCTGCCAACCAGCTCTACTACAGCAGCGAGGCAGCAGCAATCCCCGAGAGAAAGGCTGCATGTCCTGCTAGGAGGAGCCTGTGGCAGCCATCCAGCGCTGCCCTTATCGTGGCAGTGCCGTGGCTTGGCTGAGCCGTGCCGGGAGAACCATTTCGGAAGCCCTTTTATCCCCTTCCTCCAGCCCTCTGCCTCCTCCGGAGCTCAGTGTAGTGCACCAAGGTGAGACGACCTTGAGCTAAACTCTGGGAGGTGATGAAGAGAAATCACCCCCTTAAAATTTATGCCCCAGGAGTGTTTATTAACTGTTTTCTAACATCAAAATAAAACAGAAAAAAAATCCCAACACTGTGATTTTCTTGTTTCTGAAGAGAAACCCAGCCTAACTCAGTATCCAGAATAAAGCCCAAGGATCAGCCCTCCAGTGACAAACTGTACGTTGACTTTATGCTGAACTCTAAATTCTTGCTTTACTCAAACTTGTCTAGGGTTAGCTAAGGTGGCAGCACAGCCATGCCGGTCTCTCCCCTTCCCCAACCTCCTTCTTTTTTGCATTTGAACTGTTTACATTAATGATCAAGTTGATCTACGAGAAATTACTATTTTTTTTTTCATATCCATAATCCGTTCCTATTGTCTCTCAGCTTTATGAATTAGTTTTACTGTTGCAGTGAATGCTTTTTTTGTCTCCTGACTGCACATTATCAAAGGGACACTTTGTGCCTTCCATTTGCATTACAAAAGCAGTGCATGGTGTAGTCTAAGAACAGAGCTTGAATTTATAGCAGTCGAGTCCTAGATCCTCACACATTCTTGCCTCCTAAAGAATAATGGGGGTTTCTGCACTAAAAATGTAGCCAAAAAATGGTTGGATCACTATCCATGAAGTCATAAGATTGCAACCTCCTTTCTTCACTGGCCACCGGCATGTTGAGAGGGAGCGATAAAGAGAACGCGTGGAGCCCCCTTGCCTATTCTGCAGGCTGCCTGAATAGGTTTATAGACCATCCCTGTGACCTGCTTTATATTCAGGCAAGGCTGTAAAAAAAGTTGCCAAGTTGAGGTGACCTGGTAGGGAGGGGGGAGAAGGAAAAAATTCAACTCGGAAGCTGCAAACTCGATCCTGTTTATCCCGTGGGATTGGCTTGCACATTGGAGGAAATACTAAAACACTGAGAAGGAAGTTGTTTTATTAGAAATGCATCTCTGAGGCTGGGAGGAAAAAAAGCCTGTGCAAAGTTTGCACAGTCTTTTCCTTGGCTGAGAGTAGTGAGTCAGCCTGATAATGCTACTGAACTGTGAGCTGGCTTCAGCATTTCAAGCTCCTTGTTGCTTTTTCAGCACAGCAAGAAAACATAGTCCGTATGACACGGTCATGCTGCAGACAAAGCCCGCTTTTTCCTCCTTCAAAAGAAAATATTTCCTCAACTTATTATAATAGTTTAATATCCCTGTGGTAAGGCCTTTCTCGTAGCATTACTTTTAATAAATCCTGGTGCTGCCAGAGTTACTGAACTGCAAACTATGAACACAAAATCAACAGATGAGCTTGGTCTTCTAAAGTCAAAAATGCATCAAAATATGCAGTGTGACTAGATGCTGCATTGCTTTGACTTGCCTGTATCCCTATGGCAAGGCCAATAAGCTGCTGCTTTAGGCTTTTGCATCAGCCCATCCCTATGAGATGGGCTCTGAGACACTGCCTATTGCTCCCCCTACAAAAGGGTTTGCAGGCTGCTTTGGAAACGTTGCCAAAAAATAAAAGGTGAGGAAAGGAGGCAGAACCTGACTCTCCTAAGGCAAGTGCAAAGTGTAAAAGAGAGAGCCAATACCCCAGAAATTTCAAAATCTGAATGTGTGTTCACAGCTAACCTGATTAAACAGGGGCTGGGGTGGTTTGCAGGCAGAGGAGGGGAGGAGACATTTCCTTTGTGGGGGTTTACAAGGAGGGAAAAGAGGTACTGGCAACTGCGACCCTTTTTAATGAAGAAGTTATGCTGGGGGAAAAAAAAGCTTCTCCTTTTTTCCCATTTGCCCTTTTGTAAATAATTTTCTTGCAAGAGTTGTCTGTGAACAAGTTTTGGCACTCACTAACATAAATACCCTTTCCAAGGCTGATGGAGAGACATGGTATGGCTTAGGATGCACTGCCAATACTTCTCTGGTGGCCCCATCAAATTACTCATAATGTGAGCACTCATTAAGGAAAAAAAGTTCAGATCATCCCTTGCACAGGATATTACAGAAGTCAGAAAATGGAAAAACCTTTTAACTCATCTAATCCATCTCCTGGCTGCTACAATATTATTCCTTCCATACCATATATTATTACCCACTGCCTTTTCCAGTTGCGCTTTAGCTAGTCCAAGCAATGGTGCTTCTGCTATTTCCTTTTGGAGACACTCTGATAGACCTCAGTGTTTGGAGTTTACTCTGGTTCCTGCTGGTTTTCAGTTCAAGCTGAGCCTATGCAGACACTCCCACACCATACCTGGGTAATTGAGTGGAGCTTTTCCCATGTTAAACATTCCTTTGGTGCCTGTATGTATGTGCACACAGAACACACACACACACACACACACACACACAGCTTGCACATACACATTAACTTTGCTTAATACACTTAAGAAGGGATTTTTTACTCTAGGACCAAGACTATTTGTGCTAAAGTGACCTGGGTGATGCGCTTTTGCATCCTCTGCCATTTTTCTTTATTATTGTTATTTACTGTTTTTCTTTCACAGACCAAAACTAACCAAGGACAGGGAAATTAAAAGAAAAATTGCATCCAAAAGATTAGCGAAATTCTCCTCGAAATGCAGCACACAGCCAAAACTATGAAACACTACAGCCAAGCAACACCAAAGGAACTGAGGAAATGCATCATCTGACTGCAACCGCCTTAGAGCTAAAATTCACAGCCTTGAAACCCAGCTTTTCAGTTAAGCCAACATTTTTATCAGACAGCTGTGAAAAGGCAGGAAGGCAAACCCCAGCCTTCCCTAGGTGAGCAGCTTTTGGGAAGGAAGAAAAAATATCACCGGCACGCCAAAGGAAATCCCGACTACCTGATAACTCTGTAAAAACACGGCTGTTGTTTTTAGAGCCAGCCTAAGACAGATTAGCCCAGGTAAATATCTCCTAACCAGAAGCCTTTTCTCAGCAATAAGTCAGTGTCCTTATCTACCTCAAATGACTTTCTAAACAGGTGGGCTTGGAAACAACTCTACAATCTCTGGGAAACGCCAGTGCCAGCAGTTGTAATCCCATAGAGTTAAACTGAAAGCTTTTATTTGTGCTTTTTCCTCTTTTTCCCAAGCTGTCCTCCTTATATCTGGAGCTCCCTCTGTAAGTGAGGGATAAAAACACATCCCCATGCCTCCATCCCCTACTCTAGACAACTGTGTGATCAGGTTGATGGAGGGTTGCTGTATTCAGCCAGATGCCTAATATAAACCTAAGGATTTCGGATGGAGCAGGAGCTTTAAGCAGGTTTCCCAAGGTGATAGCACCCTTAAGGAGCAGCCACCTAGCAAACTGCCTCCTGCCAGGAGCTTGAATTCCTTTTTTCATGAAGGGGCCAAGCCATCTTACAAAGAGAGTTCAAGGCAACCAACACATCAAGGTGCCAATGGTTCAGCACCAAGATGAGGAGGGTTACATTCTATTTTACATTTTCTATTTGAAAACAAAACAAACAAAAAAGAAAACTACCATTGAGGAAGGAAATGAAAAGATAAAGCTGCTATTTTGCAATGCTGCTTTGTTGGCATGGAAAGTCCTTGAACAGATGCCCTGTCCACCATTAAATATTCACAACATATCCTTGTAAAAGAATAAAGACCACTTAGCTTATAAGCAAAACCACAATGTGCTCTTCATGAAAAAAAAAAAAAAAAAGAGAAAGATGTATTTAAAGATCTGGGAAAAAAAAAAAAAAGAAAGAAGGAGGGAAAAGAAAAAAAAAAAACCAAGCCAGGAAAACACCGCTGTTCTCTGAAGAAGCAGAGACTCTTGGAAGTAGTGCACATTCTCTGGCGTTAATTTTCCCACTTAAATTACAGTGATGCTGTAGCCTCATCTCATTAGAGATCATTGTCCCCAGTAGACAGTTGTGTTTATGGGGGATTCTTGCTGTTCCACACCTGCTGCTCAGGTTGCTACGTGATAAAGCCTGCATACAAACAGCAGACTTGAGGTTGCTGGACTGCAACTGATGAGCCCAGGCTAATTCAGGGGTGATTATGTAGTTTACTGGACCACTAAACCTCTTTAAGCTTGTAATTACTGCCTATTTGAGTAAAGAACATTGAAAAGCAATTCACTGCATCATGCCTGCCACAGCTGGAAGCAGGCTGCCAGCAGTCTGCAGGGACATTAAAATCTACAGGGACTGGGATTCAAGCACAGCTCCCAGGCACTGACGGCAGCACAGCCAAGTGCGTTCTCATTCCAGCTCACCTTTTCTGACCAGGCTTGCTATTAAAGGTGCAATGAAAACTATAGAAAAGCAATAAAGATGACAAATAACGGGACGTAATTGAAAGAACTGCATTTTAATGACTCTCCCCCTCTTCCCTTATGCTGGCTAAAAAAAATTAAGCCTTTTTGTCATGACAAGAGAAGGGAAAGAAAAGGCCTTTTGCAAAAAGGGAAATGCAGTGCATACATGTGTTTCTGTTTTGAAGCTGGGGGTTTCCTCATGTTTCAAAGCTCTAGAAAGAGTAAGTTTACTTGTAAAGTGAATACACAGTAAGTCTTTTTACATATTTGGCAGAAATTATAATGCAGAGGCATCTTAATTGCTGAATCTTCATAAAATCCCCTCACTGAGCCTTCATGAAACCCTCCAAGAGTATCCCAGCCCTAAACCACCACTCCGAAAAAGAACTCCACTCCATGACGCATCACAGCAGTCTTTACCATCAAGACAAGACTGTGGGTTTCTTTTAATAATAAATAAATATCTCTCTGATTCTATTTGCCTTTTGAGTTCTGACCCACACTAACCCTCCTTTTCAAGTCTGCCCCTGCAGCTCTCAATGAGCAGGAAGCTGTTAAAAAGGGCGCCTTGGTTTTTTGCATAATTAGCAGTTTTGGGAACAGAATCTGGGGAAAGAGCAGATCAAATGGGACCTATGACACATGCAGAAAGGTTGGTAATAGGTATTTTTACAAGTGAGTAAACAAAGGTCTGGAGAGGATTGCTCCAGCAGAGCCAGAGAACAGCACTGGCAAAACCAGAGGGATGTTGGCAGTGCTTGGCACTGCTTGGCATTGCTGGGAGCTCCAACTAGCTCCAGGCAGTGCCTGTCCATGGGACTCCAGCTGAAGAGCCAGTTCCTGGAGCCCTCCCATCCTCCAGCCTCTCCACAGCTATCCCTGCTATTAGACTGCCATGTGTGAGGTCCAGGAATGGGCCTAACGAGCTGCCCGATTAACTAACTGCATGAAATGGGCTTTAAAGCCTCCTAGGACGTTTGGAGATGCAGAATTCATCAGTGTTATTTCCCTGCCCCGCTAATAACTGCCACAGCTGCCTGGGAGAATGGGGTGTGGGAAAAGGCAAAAATAAACAAGCAAAATAAAAAACCCAAACCATTGCTATTGATACAATTAACCCTGGACTGAAGTAAATTTAAGAGATGGGGTCTCATTCTCTTCTCATCTAATAAATTGCCTTGTTTTACAAAACATGGACATGCCATCTGTAGTACTAATCTCACATGTGTCTAGAAAGGGAAAAAAATCCCCATGCATACATGAACAGGTACTGTGAACAAACATCAGCTTTTAAAGGAGAATGTAAAAGCTTTCAGGAAGTTTATTCTTAAAAACCATGTAAATTCCCAGTCACAACAATCCTCCAGCTAACCCCATCCAAGCTCCAAAGAGCCACAGGCTTGTGTGTTTCCAGCTATCACTCTTATTAATATTCATTAGGCAGGGCTACTTGCATTTTCATAAGCTGTGAAGGTGGCAAAAGAAACAATCGGAATTCTTTAACACACAGGCATTATCAATTCAACACCTGCCAAAGAAGAGTGCATACAGATCTGAGGTTGAAATTCAAATGCAATTTACCTGGGCTAGAGCTGGGCTTCACTTTCCAGCAGCCAACCAGCTATTTCAGGTGCTCTCATTTTATCCATCCCAGCTTTTACCTCCCCCTAAGTTCACTCTCCATTATTTTTACCTTGAAAATAAGAGTCCCTCATAAATTCTCCCTTCATTCCTTAGGTCTAATGAGTTCTCTTATGCTAAAATAACCCAAGTTCAGTGCAATTGCATTCATGAACAATACAGACAAGTTTTAACTCAGTAAACTTGACTAAGCAATTCTGCTTTCTGGCTAGAGAATTAATTTATCTACATCCATTTATTGTGTGAAATCCCTTTGACTCGCTTCATGGTACAGGCCTGTACAGAAATCCACTTTCTGACCAGCCTGGCCTTAAAATTTAACTCTGAGATGAATGGAGAAGTCTCCAAATAAAAACAATTGCTCTAATTAATCATGTACCCAACTCAGCAAAGAAACAAGTCTGCTAATGCTAACCAATTTCAGAATAAAGCAGATACATGTTCCCAGGATGAAATTTCTACGCACAAGAACGTGCATCAAAAAAAAGTGCAATTTAGATCTGGTGAGAGTTGGGAAAAGGCACATGTATTTGCCCACAAATTCACTATGCATTGATTCTCATCCTTTTAAAAATGTCATTAAAATGCTTAGCTCTTCCCTCTTGGAAAACTTCTTGGACCAAGAGAACTCCCTCATAAAAAATAATCTTTTCCCCCAAATTCAATGCAGGTCTCTACCAATTTCACTTGGATTTCAAAAGCCTCCAAAGACCTAACTGTATCCTCCCTCAGAGAGGGTTGGTGGAACCAAGCTTTGCATTTCAGTGGAAATATTCATGGTGTGAAGCATTTCCCAGGGGCTGGTATTGGCCAGCACTTGGGGATGAGCCCTGAAATGGCAAAACTGTCTTCACCTGCCTAACTTTAGAGCTGGCCCTTAGCTGAAGTGAACATGGCCAAAGCCTGGGCTGCCTAAAGGATATCTCCTGTAAAGTGAGACCCTCGGTGGGTATCTTCTATGGGATGATGAATGGATGAGGCCAGGACAGGGGTTTTTGGAAGGGGCTTTTCAAAAGCCCAAACAGAGTCAGCTGTAAGCAGCCAGTGCCCACCCCATCCCTGGCCTGAGCATCTTTCTTGCCGGATCTCTTTCAAGATCTGAGCACATCAAGCACCACACGCATGCAGATGCCTTCACAGAAACTACCATAAAAGAGACAATCCACATATTTGGAAGCAAAAGTACCGAGATTGCGTGTTGCTTTCAGCACATTTCTGATGTGATGGCCATTAACAATTCACAAGAACAGTAACAAGATACAATAAATCTTTTCAATTCAAGCTCAAAAATCCCCCTCTGCTTTCCCCCCATTTCTGAACAAAACTCATTTATTTTAGAAAGATCTAAATGAAAGTAGGTAAAGGCCAAAAAAATTTCACCACCAACAAGTTACAAAGAAAGAGCAACCAGGCACATTTGATCTTGTTCTATACAGGAACCTTTCTAAGATGACTGCTCCAATTAAAAAAAAAAGTTGAATTTATTATTTTGATGATAGGAGATTGTGAACTTTACTATTATATGCATATATTTTGTTTAATGGCTTACTTTATTTTAATAACAAAGAGATACTAGATCTTTACAGATGAAAGCTTTATTTCATGGCTTCGTTACAACTGGGATTTTTAAAATCTGTGATGTTAACCAAAATGTGATAATGGATGTTCTCAAGGGCCCTATTTTGTAGCGTTTTATGCAGAGCCAAACTGTACGCAAGACATTACAAACATGACGTTTAGCCCTATTTTAAGAAAGTAGAACTAACTCCAGTGTCAGAGGCCCCTGTAATTGTTTTCCATCTGCTTCTCATGCCTCTGAACTTGTGCAGCAAGGTCTGGCTGTAGAAATGCTGTGACAAAAGCATTCGCTTTCTGAAGATTTTTTTATTTAATTATATTGAAAGGCACTTTTTGTAGGATTTTGGCTGGAAGGGGACAGAGTGGTTGCAACGTAACTATTTTATCTACAGCACCCTTGCCTTGAAGGGCCTGTTGACATCCAGAAGAAGAGAGACACAAAAAACATGCTAGGAAAAAAAAAAACCAACAAAACAACAACTAATTCTACCATTTTTATGTCATTTACTTCCTAACACAGAGATAATCTGAAACACCTCATCAAACTTGATCATGCTCTCAATGCTTCTGGAGAACTTCTCATCTATTCCGCTTCCTTTTATTCTCATGTTAGATTGAAAACAGTTTCTTCAGATGATGGCAGCACTCATGGGTATGCAGCATCAAGGATGCTCCTCTTTAATCTTTTTTACACATCTACATAAATCTTTATGCACACAGAGGTGTGCGTACATGTATGAGGGTTGATGTCGTTTTGAGAACCATGCCCTCCATGCCCAAAAGTAGGGACCCACTGTTTTTGGGAAGGCAGCCCAAGATGGCAGCTCATGATTAATGGCTGTATCATCCCTGGCTCGGTAGCGTCAAGGCCCCAGGTCTAATCTGCCAAACATCCCCTTCATCTGCAGCCGATCAGCAGATGCAAGCACATAGGCCCTGTCAGCTTGACATATCATTCCTACGACAATGTCAACGAGTATTAATGTTCAATTATCTGTCCTAGAAATAACCCTCGCCTTTATGCATTGTGTAACTGGGCGCGTGGCACTGCGGTAATGCGAACGACAAGGGCAGAGATGCCCGCGCTCACCCGCTCACTGTGAGTTGGCTTCCCAACATCGTGATGACATTGCCTTGCGGTAGCGCGCGGACGCCTTCCCCCTCCTTCCTCTCCCTGGTTGTGGTTTGCTGGTTTGTTTCATTTTATGGAAGGCACACTGCAAAGACCCCAAAGACCCTTCTCCTCCTCTTTGCATGTTGCATGCTGCCCATCAGCATGCCAAGATACACTTAGAAAAGGCATGTTTTGATTTCACAGCCATGCAGAACCACGAGGACTTTTCTTGTTTATTTTCATGGAGGGCCAGAAGTTGCCCATCACCTGTCAGCCACTCTTTATGTATGTCCCCTGCTTGTGTATATATATATATATATATATATATATATATTTATCTCATTTACCATCAAAAACAAATGTCAACACTGTCTTCTTCCAGGGCTAAATCAAGATCAATTCAACCCTCAACTGCAGGGCTGGAGCAATTTAGGCAAATGAAACATTACGGGTTCCTTTTGTTAAAGCAATTTTAAAGTAAGATCCCCAAAGGAGAGAGGATTTGAAGAATAAACTCGAGTTTATTCCTGGAATCTTTTCTTTTTTTTTTTTACTACTGCTCAAATATTAATACTATTGATCACGCTAAATTCAAATAGAACTCTAGAAGCAAAAAAACTTACCAAGTACTTTTTCTTTCAAATCAGAATTAGGGTCAAATTGCCAGTTGTTTGAATAGTCTGTGACAGAGTTTGCATAATTTCTCTTTTTGTTGTTGTTACTATGGCACAGCTTCCTTGAACTAACATTCAAAGGTTATCAGCTCTAAGTTATGCTTGCTAAGTCTTCTTATACAACTCACAATCAGAGGGAGGGAGTGGGAGGAAGCAGTGTGATAACCAGTGCCAGCTTGGAGATAAAGCCCTCCACCTAATCTCTGTTTATTTAGACAACCATCTAACCGCAGCACCGGGCATAAAAACAAACCAGGTGTATGGCTAAGGGAATTTCTCCTCCCTTACCGTGATTGCATTATATTTTTTGGGTAAAGGAAAGCAGAGCCTCTTTCTTTTTTAAAGATTACTTTGAAAATTTAAATTAGCCCAAAGTTTGAGGTTTTCATGTTTGGATTTGCTTGGCTGGATGTGCTTTTTTTTGCTTTGTTTTGTAGGAAGGGGAGGTAATGGTAACAAAGCACATTCTGAGTTTTATTCCATGCTTTTTTATTTTGTGAGGTTTTGGAGAAAAAGATTTTACCATATCATATTCACAAAAATACTTCGAAAATTAGGTTCCCACTTTGAATTATTTTCCACCGGAGGGGATTCAGGATGTTTGGAATAAATACAAATATCATGGGAGCAAACTGTTGTAAACTGAGCAGTCTTTTAAATGTATTTCCCTAAGGTGCTGACAGAGAGTTGGGCACCCAGCACATCTCTGCTGCATCAGTGCTGAAGCTGCTTTTCCAGGACTGAAGCTGCTTTTCCAGCCCAGATGCCAAAATAGAAAGGCTGTTGCAGGTCAGGCTATGAGAAGCAGTAAGTGTAACTGAACCTCCCTCCAGCATCTGCAGCAATATTAAACAGTGGTGGGGAGCTTGTATGTTGGCTGATGGCTCTATTTCTCCTGCCATATGAGCCCAAAGTTGCCTCCAACATATTCAAACTCAGTTTCCCCCCTTTTTACCCCTCTGATAATTCACCTCAGTGTTTACTCAATCATTTTAGGTAGGGGGGAGTGATGAATATTGCTGAGTGCCAGTTTTTTTGGTGCAAGATGAATAACCCCAAGGAGCAACTTACACTGAGTCCCAGGCTCCTGTCAGCCCTATAATTGATGTTGTTTTCACTGTAAGGGGTGGGGACTGGGACACATTAAGGCTCAATAGGGGAAGTAAATGGAGTGAATTGACTCAGCAACTCTGCCTTTTACCACAGCTTCTAATAAGGATAAACTGATTACTGCCAAATGTACTTTAACATCACAGGGAGGGGAGGGAAAATAAATCGATTTGCTCAAAGGAAATAAATGCCATACCAGAAGTTTTTTTAGAAGTGAACTTTTATATGCAGAAGCATAGAAGCACATTTTGGCAGTATGCTGCTGCTTCTTTCTGGGTTGCCATTTGCCACTAAACCGAAAAGGAATTTGCAGCCTTAAAATGCATCCTAAAGATGAACACAGCAAAAAGATCTCTACAAGACCAACTTAGCATTTTTGTAATCTCACTCTCAAATTATTTTGATAACAAAGAGAAACATGGCAATGCTCACACTGTATTTCAAATGCTGACTTTATGTCTGCATCTTTCTCCAGCAACTGAGAGACTAGATGCTCCACTTCTGCGCCAGGCAGTGGGAAAGGCGAGCAGGCAGCAGCCCAAGTTGCCAGGGGTGACTATGGAGCTGACAAGGCCAGGATCCAGCAAAACTCGCCCTGACTGATGACTTCTGGGTTCCTGCTGACCTTTGATCCCTTCTGGCTTGGTCGGGAACAAAAGAGCCTGTTCACCAGGGCCCCTCACAGGTATATTTAACAAAAGCAGCCATTGCCTATATGCTGATTAATGTGTTTGCCTTACATGCGGCAGGAGGAGGACCACGGCCACCCCATGCTGCTGTGCAGGTAAGCGCCAGCTTACCTAGCTTGTATGTCACACAAAATAAATCAAGGAAATCCACCATGAGGCATATAAAAACAGCTACAGCAGGCAAAGACAATTTTTGTCACTGATGCAAGAAGCTGCTGAGACTGGTGATGATGCCGTGAGCACTATCCCTGTGGACCCAAAAATCTGTGGAGAGTTTCTGTCATTAGAGATTTGATGCTGCTCTGACACCAAGGGCCATCAGCAGCTCAAACACGCTGTTGCAAAGATGCTGTCGGCTACAGCAACCATGGAGGATTCTGTCCAACCCTCAGCAGCCACTTTCATCATTGCATATTGTCACCATAGCAATGAAGTTGAATGCGGGCAAATGACAAGGGTCTGTCATTACTCAGCCCTGGCCTGACAGCCCTCAGCACCAGTTGCTCTCATCCAGCCTCAATACACAAATAGGTCCTCAACAGGCCCAAAAGTAATAATCTGCCCCTCCACAAAGTCATTGTTTAACTGGCACTTCCAGTAGCAGTGTGCAGCCCTTGTACCCCCTCAGGACGGTTCTGCTTTATTCTACAGTGAGTTTTCATGCTTTAGGGAAAAGTCGAAAAAGAGAGAGGCAGTGGTACCCAAACATCAAATATCAGAGATAATCAAGGGAAAAAAAATAAAAAAAGGGAAAAATATCTATTGAACAAATGGAAGTAAAACATGAAAATTAATGTTTCAGAGGAAAACAACAACACTTCCTATGTAGTGGCTTCAGCAAGGAATAGCAGTGGTACTGACAAAGTCTAAAGCTCCTTTCCAATATTAAACATGGCAGTTGTATATAAAATGCATCCGCTGCTCCCTTCACAGAAACAGGTGTTTGGGGTGAAGTCAGGATAACTGGCAAGGTATGCTGGGCTGTCACCGACAGCGAGCACGGCCAACACACTGCTCTGCCTTCATGCCAACACCAAAATCAGGGTCCCAGCTATTTTCACGCTCTTCCTGCCAGAGATGCCACAAAGAGACAATTAACTTGTTCTACTTCCCTGCTGCCTGGGTGGAAGTACAGCAAGAAATGACAGAAATCAGAGATGGCAAACACTATCTCATCTAGAGCTTGTCTGCTGCTTGGATTAATCATAACATCTCTATTTCAGAAGAATTTCTATGTGGGGTCAGTTCTTACTCATTCTACCCATGCAAACTCATCCCTTCTAATTGCAGCACGTGGGGAAGATGGTGAGAAAGATCCGTCTTGGTGGTTACCTTACTTAGCTCATCTTGACCACGCACTTTGGATCTTACTTTGTGTTTAGTCATACAGAATACCCAATTTAATAGCAGCCTTGTGTTACCCTGCCAGCCCTCTCACCATTTCAAAAGATGTCTTTGAATGATATTTAATTTAGGCTTGCTTACATGCTACATTTACTAGTGAACACATTGGCTATGTGGCTCTTATTTAACACAATCACTGTCCCCCCATAGTGTGCAACATGCTCGCTGGTCTGCAGCAGCCCTGGAAAGACAATTCACTGTTCAAACATTTTTTAAACCTGATTTACCGTTCCAGAGAAACAACTCCGCAACTAATCTTCCAGGACAAATGTAATGCCAAAGAGCAACTAAACTGAAACGTATAAATTCCATATATACTTAAAAATATCATTGTCTGTAATTTAATATAACAATATTTCTAGGCCTATAACCTTGCACGCAGAGGCAATTTCCCAAGCATTAATACTTAAATGGGTCATATGCACCACATCTGTCATTCTGTCCTGAAGTCTATGAGGCACAACCAAGACTCTGCAAGCCTATTGATTTTTCTAGCATTTGCTTTAATTTACTTAACCATTGAGAAATCCATCAGTACATAAAGGGCAACTGTCCATTACTGCCTCATTTGCAGACATTCTTTCCCCTCTTTTTTTTTCTTTTTTTGGTAAATATTTCCCTTTAAATCGCTGTGTGTTTACAGTGTAAAAATGAAATCCGGAAAGCGCTCACACCTGTTTCTGTTCAGTAACTGCTGCACTGAGGTATATGTAATGTGCTTAAAGATAGAATAAATATCTAGACATTATTACATCTGTGTGCAAAGGGTGGTAAATTAGATCCTAATTACATTAACAGGGATTCTGCCTCCCAGCTTAAATTTTACATGAGCACTCTGTAAAAATCCAAAAGCTCTGCTGTGGTTTCTTTACGAGCTGGTGATTACAGCTACTTCCTATGCGGTCACTAAATATTCTGTTTACAAATAAATGAAGAAGCCTTGAGCCAACTTGCCAGGGTAATAATCCGTGTTTTTATTTTTTTTTTCCCCAGCAAACCTTTACCACATACGCATGGCAACAATCAGAAGCCCCGGCTTCATCTAATTACTCTATCACATAATTTCACAAATTGCCTTTTCACTGGGGAGCCAAGTGCAAAACACGCTCACAGTGGGATTTCAGGCAGCAGCTTTCATTTACTACTCATTTCTTGTTAAATTAAACACAAAAACACCAGTTGTGTGAAAGAAGTCAAAAAGAATGCTTGCAAATGAGCCAGACAAGTGTATCTTATATTTATACCATTTGCACAAAATAGCTCATTGGCAAGCTGGATTTTTAACGGCACCATTAACATCTTTAACCCTTTTAAGGTCTGACATGAGGCTGGTAACTGGATCATTCTGACCAAACTCAGCCCAGCACAACAGGACCAGGCAGTGCATCGCCTTATCCTTTTGTTCATAACTGGGAAGAGAGGCAGCCTGCCCCGACTCTGCCTCCACATAAACTCTCTAGTTTACCAGGGGTTAGAGGACAAAACTGATTCCACGAATTTCTGGGTATTATACACACCTACTGCAAGGGAGGGAACAATCCCAGAAATAAATCAAGTGGGATTTGTAAGCGCAATTTCGCTTTCATCCAGGACAGCCCTCCAAGGTGTGGGGTACCAGTGAGACTTAGGGGCACAGAGACCTGAAGGACCAGACCCCTGCTAATTATCTGAGAGTTAACAAGGCAAGATTGCAAGCTGCCACCAAGGAATACAAATTATTTTGAAAATAATTGCATCCAGTGTACCATCGCTGGTGGAAGTGAACCAGAGGTTACACAGCTCTAAAATGACATTTTGTACATCAACAAGTACAAAACTAAAACACGACCATTAGTAATTAAAGCTGCTCCTTTTGTAGCACCAAAGCCAGTAGGTCAGGCACCATTTTACATCAGAAACCAGCCTTGATGGCTGAAGATTTGCCAACACTATCTACACAGGGAGAAAAAAAAAACATTAGCAGCAGCTGTCTGTATGCCTCCACATTGAAAATCCTATTCATACAGACAGGTGGAGTAATTTAAAAGCCAATGTGGTGCTATTTTGATGCAAGTAATGCCACTGTTTACTAAACTGCCACCATTACTGCTGTTTATGAAAACATTACTAAAATTGCATTTTATTCATAAGAATCCTAATGTTTGGGTTATTACCAGTTTCAAAATTATTCTGACCCCAACTGCATCTTACAGCCCTCTGGGGTTTACAACCTGCTGCACTGACAGACCCATGCTCAGGTTTCAGCAATGAAATCAAGGGTTTATCCTCTCTGCCTTTCCCACACAAGCACAGTGCCATTCCTGCATCAGCACAAAATCCACAGCAAATCAGCGGAGTTCTGCCAGTGAAACTATTAACTAGCCAGATTGTCTAATATGGCATTTACCTTTCCAAAAATATCATTAGAAACCCCAAAAGCTCTGTCTGACATGAATAAGGATGGCCTAGGAAGAAGAGTTTCTCTTCAAAGCTGACTTTAGAGCAATCAACAGAGCAAGGCACCCAAGGCAAAGTCCCATCATTTTCTGAGCTCAAAAACAGATCCTGGAAAACATCTTTATATCATGAGCTGCCCCTTGGTTTTACTGATGTGACCGAAGCGACCACTTTAGTGTCACTAACATGACTACCTTGCTTTTTGGATCACTGGGACAGAGGACCCATTGTGAGAAAAAGTTCTGTTGTGGTCAGGTTTTTTTTTAAAGTACTTCCAAATGTGTAATGCTGTACAGGTTGGATTAGAAGGGGCCAACTAGTAGCCAAGAAAAGAATATTCATGCTATATCTAAAATCTGAGAAGTATTTTCTGGGCAGAAGTTTCTGCTTCATAAAGCAAAAGATGAAGTGGTAAGGCTCCTAGACCTTGCCTTATTAAAATGATGGCCCGCCACTGAAGTGAAACGAGCACTCCACTAAATACTCTGGGTCTAAATCAGGCAATGATGCAAAAGGCAAGGTAAATTAGATAACTACATATTAACTTAAACTCTTTTCTGCCTACTTACCTTCTCTCTACACATATATTTAGCACTGCTGTAGCTTAGAGGGTGAGAAGCTAGAAGCACCATGATGACTCATCAATAAGATAAGATTGGTTGGACTTGATGATCTTAAAGGTCTTTTCCAACCTTAAAAATTCTATGAATACATTTGTTCCATGAATAATGACTCCATGAATATTGAAAATTGGATTTTCAGCTGAGCATTTTGTTGGAAAGGATGGCCTTACCCATGGAAAATTTCAACTTACACCATCAAAAAAAAAGGTTCGCGTCCAAAGGAACATTTTTCTCTGGGAATTTTGATGGGCAGACAGCAAACATAAGTACTTAATATTAGGAATTAGAGTCTCTTGAATGAGTGCAACAAGTAAAAGCATGTAAGCTGTAACAGTGCAGATTCTGTGTAGCTGAAGGTAAATGCAGGAAAAGGGAAACAAAACTTTTTTAAAATGGGTAAAAAGCCAAGTCACTTCTCATGCCTCTTTGGAGTAACAAAAAGACTATAGTCACCACAATATCACTGCTTTGGTTTATCCAGACAAGGGTTAAGTTCATGCAAACAGATGTAGGATAGTGTATGCCAAAGCAAGGGAATGCATCTTACACAACTTGATGTACCACTTCCAAATGTGACCCTGTTTGAAAGGCAGCTTATCTTACACCACAGATTAACACATCACATCAGATATGTGCCCAACTGGTTTGGTGCCTCATATTTTGGCACTTTACCTGATCTGATTCAGTCATTTGCTACACACTGGCATTCTGTGAAACTGCTTCAAGAGTTAGATTTCCAGCAAAAAATTAACTGGTGCTTACACACATAAGCATATCTGAGAATCAACATAGGCTCTTTTGTAGCAACTGTGTTAGAGGACAAGCTAAATAAACAACTAATAATGAACAAGCCCATTAATTTATCCTCATTTCCTGCTCACCCACTGCTTGCCAAGATACTGTTGCTGCCTTTAATGCACTTCATAGTGCAAACTATTCGCCAAAATATTTCCACGGATACTTCCAGATTTAAAAATTGGTGACCAAACTTCTTCCCTCCCTCTCTGTCCCCCTTCCAAAGGTGATACTTGAGTTTTGTACATCTGCTTTGACTGCAGAAGGACAGTGCATCGTGTAACACATTGCCGTGTCTTGACTGGAGGAGGCTAATTTAAAAAAATGAAGCTGCACGCAAAATATCACAGCTGCAAATATAAAAAGAAAGGAGAGGGTGGAGAAAAAAGCAAAGCATCTACTGCTGACTTAAAAATTCTTATTACTGCAAACATTCTTGCTGGTTAACTCATTTCCAAGAATATTTATGCAAACAAAAGGAGTTCTAGTACAACCAGAGCAAGTGTAATTTAGCATCTGAATTAATGTTTATCATGTTTCAAGTTTTCAGTATTCCCTTGCTTCTACTCAGATGTGAAATTCTGCTCGTGTCGAAATACTAATGTGTTTCAGCAGCTTCAAAATAATTCAAATTCTTTAATGTGCTAGTGGCTTCCACATTGGCACAATAGTGCCTCCAAGCTAGAAACTGCGGGAAATTGGGGAAAAGGCAGGATAGTCCTTTGGGAATAGACACACACACACACACACACACACACACACACACACACTCTCTCTCTCTCTCTCTGTAAAATCTTGTTTACTCAGGTTATTGCCAACTTCTGATTTCAACCAAAATACTTCCCTGGATCACTGCCATTCCCAAGACCTGTGAGGAGCCCCGATGAGATGTCACATACCCTGTAGTTTAAGACATTATGGCTGTCTTCAATAGAAGTGGAGCTAAATCACAGGTGTTAAAAAAAACAGATGCTGTAACTATACCACACTTCTGAATGTGAGAAGAGCCTCAGTAAATAATCTGCTTTCCTTGAACTAACTGACTAAAGCATCCTCTATTTTTCCTTTCTGTTCTAAAACCAAAGTTTTGTAGGACAGCTCAGCACTGACAACTTAAATGATCTACAAGACAGTGCATGAGACATGCTCTTTCCAAGAAATCATGAAACTGGAGCACAGCAGCATTGCCAAGGGTATCACCCAAAACCCAACCGTTTCCTTTTAAAACAGCAAAATTTCCCTCATGCTAGAAAATGGACCAATCCTTGGAAGTTGGGCAGCAGGTCAGAGCCACAGATTTGATGACAACTGAAGAAAATGCCGGAGGTTTCAACAGTCACTGTCCTCCATAAAACTCTGAAGGGTTAAGAAGTTAATTCAAACACAGCTACCTAAATACTCTTTGTCCTCTTTTCTGGAGCTCTCAACTCAATTGGGACAGAGCCTCAGAACAATTATCTTCTCCCACAAAAACATTCTGCATTTTCTGCCAATGAAGAAGACTGCCACAGCACCTCCCCCAGCAGAAGGGAGCTGAGGACCCTCCTTGTGGGGGTAGACGCTTTTGTTGGTTGTCCTGACAGGTCTTCCCGCTGCCAGGAGCAGGAAAAGCCCTGGCTCCCACCTTCCCAGTCAAGGGGATGGCGGTGCATGAGTGACTCAAGACAAGCTAAAAAGCTTGGCTTTTCCCAGGAATTTGGGACAGCTGGCACTGAGAAGTCTTACAGATGTGGAAGAAAGCTTTTTACAGCTTCGTCCACAATAAAATCAAGTCAAAGAGGAGACTTGCGTATTTGGGATAAAGTGGGAGGACACCCCCACCCATTCTGAGTCCAATATATGGAAATCTGACCCCTGTTACGCAGATGAGCTCCAGGAGCCCTCTGGCATTTTGCAGAGCAAGTACCAGTTGGTGCAGGATGGAGAGTCACTGTAAGCTGCACTTTCTAGGCGGGAGAAGGGAAGGGGTGTTATTTTGTTTTAATGCTTCCAAATCTCTCAAGAGAAGAACAAAGAAAACTTGGTTTAGCCAAGTATTCTCCCCTTTCCATGTTTTCAGTACCCTAAGTTTTGTACCCATCTACCCTTTCACTATACTCCTTTCCAAAACCAGGCAAGCATCCCACATGGGAGTAGGGGCAGGCAGCCAAATTAACCCCATGCTTCCCCCAAGGCAAAATCTCATAACTATGGAGGGATGAGAAAAGACATGAAATCAACTTGTTTTGACTTTAAAGACTTTTTTGACTTTATTTTAGCCAGTAAAATATTAATATAAAGAGAAAACTTACAGAATTAAATGGCATAAGTTTTCTGTCACAACATCCTTGAAGTGATGGGGACTATTTTTCTCCACTACATTCAAATTATCTACTTCCAGTAAATTCTTTTACAGATAACAGCTTTACTAAATAGATTGCATATTGCTTATTTTTAATTTTCTTGTTTCGTATCATGGCATCAAGTAATCAATAAAGGTTAAAAATACAGATACATAATAGAAAAAATCCTTTCACTTTAAAGCCAACATCTTTCAGCCATGTCTTTTACTTTCTGCTCAGTCTCTCCTTTCAGTAAGATTTAACCACTTAAGGAAATTGTTTTAAAAGCAGTTAAAAATAATGATTAAATTATGGGATTTACATGAAAGAAATCCTCAACCCATTCATTTTTTTTTAAATCATGGCAATTTGTTTTTTAAAAGGTGTTTGAAGTCCTCGAATCTACCTCTTGGCACCATTAAAAGGGAGTAGTTTATAATCCCCTAATGTGCTTAAATAAAGCCTTCAATAGTTTAAATTGTTATTAAACATCTTTTGGGATTATAATTTTATGGCTTTTTTTTGCCTGATTAGATAATGAATGTGAAGATCATCAAATACTCATCATATAACAAACCAATTACACTGTATAATCCCCAAAATGAGGTTTGAATCCCAACATTTTAAATTAAGCTGGATTTAAAGGATGCAGAGTATTCGCAATGAGTAAAAACACTTGAAAAGATAGCCCACAAACTCCCTTCTCCTAGTTTTGAACAAAAAGGTATTTATATCAATTCCAAATACCAATTTATACCAATAATACCATTGCTGGGACAAAAGCCTAGGATGGGCTGAAGCAGAAACTAACTCTGTTGCCACAAATAAATTTACACAGATTTAACTGTAAGCAAGATTATCTTTTAATTCCCCTCCCCCAAGCTTTTCCCTTATTCCACTGAGGGATGTACATTACAGTGAGGAGATATGCTTGAAAAATTTGGGGGGAGAGATGACCCCTGAATGTTAAGTGACCAAGGAAAAAAAAATTTTTTTTAAATTTTTAGAAGTCTTAAAGGCCTGCAAAACATTGCTGGGCTGCAACACACCCTGAATTTATCCTTAGGGTGACTTTCTAAAGCAAAGCACAGAACTGGTTTGCCTCAGTCCCTCATCCAGACCCTGCCATGGCTTTTAATGCTCATCTGATGCCACTCCACAAGACTCTTCTCAATTTTGACCCAACTTTAGCTGTTCTTCACCAAATTCTTCTTCTTCTTTTATTTTTTCTTTTGTTCTAGACAGTAACAAGCTTCCATCTCAAATTTATAGCAAAATCCTAAAACCAGATTTCATACACCTCCAAATTCGTGAGATGGTGTCATAAACTACCATGAAAAATTTTGACAAGCTCCACAACTACATTTTGCCCAACTAACAGCCTACCTGAGCAGCTCTTCCAACCCAGATGTTTAAGCAAAATGAAATTAGAACACCAAACAGTTAAAAAAATATCCTGCAAGTGTGAGTCTGGTCAGCACTTTTGCAATTGTTTTAGCTGATTGGTTTTATTGTTATTATTCCAAGAGGGGAAAAAAGGGCAATTTGGATGAATTTATCCCCTGATTTATCTCTTGAAAAGCTTCAGAGCATACTGCCTGCATCTGGAGAGGACAGTGCTTGCCTACCCTCTGGGCATATGTCAACTCAGTTCTGCACATCAGTCAAAATACTGGGGCGGGGTGGGGGGGGGTGTGGTTCGGTGGTGCTGGAGCCTGACACTGAGTGGGAACTACTGCTCAAACACTTCAGCATCCGGAGAGAAAAAAATTAATTTCCTCCTGAGTGTGAAACAAGAACTAGGGGACAAACCTTCGGAAATGAAGTCAGTACACAGAGGAAGACTTAAAGCTCTTGGAGATGGAATAACTGCATAGAAGGCACTAACCCAACCTATCCACTTTTGAAAGACTATAATTGTCCAATATTTATTTTAGGTTTTTCCAACCAATAATTATTAGTATGACAGACATAGCAATTGCTGACTATTTTATTTAATTCCATGCCACTGATGTGTATTAATATTACAATTGTGAAAAAAAAAACTCTGCTTTTGAAAAGGACTCCCAACTAACACCCCAGTTAGGAAGCACCAATGGTCAATGGGATGCTGGATTTTGCACTTAACTGCTGCTCATTTCTTCTCTGCCATTTTTCAGATGGCAAAGTGAAGGCAGGTAAAGTGCTGGGGGCAAAAGAGAGGTATCATCAGTCATGACAGACAGTCTGCCTAAACAGAACCATCCCTCTGTCTTTCCTCACCTCCCACTTTATGCAGGACTTTGTGTTGACCCTACAGAAGACCAAATCCACCGATAAATAATTGGGTAAATAAATAAATAAAAAAACTGTATGGGATCTCTGGTTTCCTCACGATGATCTCCCTCCTGCAGGAAGGACGTCAGGTGGGGACACCACCAATACCATTGTGCAGTGTCATAAGAGCAGCCATGAAGCCCAGATGCCCTCAAAAATGAACAGGAGTTTTAATTCCTTCAGTCTCTCCCCCCACTATTCCTCAGCTCTTATCACAGCCATTTTTTGGGCCTGGGTATGTTTTGGTGTTTTTTGCACCTCAAGCAGCCTGTGAACATGCTCTGCTGCTCCAGCGCTTGGAAGAGCCTACAATGTTCTCCAGACATGTTTTAATTCAAAGAAACTGTCCAAGATCCTACTTAGGGTGTTTCAAGGTCATGCCTGGAGGTCAGACTGGATAAACCAATTCTGTTTTACTGAATTGATCAGATAAATCTGAATCTACCATGCTGCCCTGCAAAAAAACTGCATGCTTCACATGGCTGGGTTGGCTCTGCACAGGGGATGGTGGATTTTTAAAGCAAGCTTTAGCTCAGCATTACAAGGTAGAAAATGCAGCATTGCATGGGTCCTGGAGGGAATGGTTCTTTCTGTATTTGAGTCTTCCAGAAGCAGAGACCACCTTACAAGCAGATATCCAGATATTGTCTCCCAGGGGCTGCTAGGAGCCTGGAGCATGCTCAGTAGGCACTCTCCTCTTTTGAACACTATTATCACACAGGAGAAGAGCAAAAAGCCACTAAAACCCTGCACCTAATACAGGTGAAACAGCGAGGGGGTCTGTTCAATCTGTTCCCTGGTCCTGAGACTAAGCATTAAATTAGCTGCAGGGTCAGGTCAAGCTCATGTAGTTAAATGCTCTACACAGGGTGGCTCCCACCACAACGGCTTTTTAGAGATACCCTGTAGCCTTCTGCCATATTCCCAGGAAGGCATTTGGAATGCCTAGGCTAAGAGTGCACTGAAGACTGCTCAAACAGTTTGCCAGTATTGACCTTTGTGTTCTTGTGCTCAGATTTAGGTGATGCTTTATTTACTGGCACAAACACAGAAACAGGCCATTTTCAGGAAAAAAATATTTATAGTACTTAATTTGCAATTCCTCACTGGAAACTACAGGAACTGACAAGCAGTTGTTCAGCATTCCTTAGTATGCCTTGTCCTGACTGCAGAGCTTCCAGGGCCTCCCCTGATTCCTGAACCTAACAGTACCTAACAGGTACATCAGGCTGGTGTGAGAACTGCTGCTAGCACAGCAGCCATGGACTGTTCTGAGAGGAAGTCCTTAACCTCACATCTACCTGCAGAGAGATACCAGGTGTCAACTCATCTTGGGTGAGGACCTGCAAAGGAGGAGCCATCAACACCAAAGGGACCTCAGCCTTTGGGAAGTGATGGCACTGAACCAGACAGGGCTGAGGACCTGGCAAAGCTGGGGAATGGCTGACATGGAGTCTGCCAGAGAGATTAACCTGGAAATATCTGAGGCCCTCTCTGGCCTCCAAGGAGCAGGGCTCCAACATGAAGGTTCATTCATAGCAACCCAGGACCGCACAGGACAGGATTCCCTGCCTGATCCCCGTGCTGACAAGAGTCATGGCAGATATCTAGTTTCTTGGCTCAGCAGTGGATGGAGGGGTGATGTGCATGAGCATTTCCTCCTCTTTACGAGTACACCCTTGGCACAGCTCCCACCAGGGCTGAGCAAGCTGGCCAGCTTCTAGTTTCATCTTGACCCTAGCTACAGGCAGAGGACAGTCAGCTACTGGGGTTAGAGACAGGAGCCCTTCTTCACCACCACCTGCACACACCCTAGCAGCCCTTTCCTGACCCTTATCCTCCTGGCACAGAAAGGCCGAGGCAAAAAATCTGGGGCTCAAAGCGCAGATCCCCACGGTGGATAAAAACACAGTGACAGATCACTACAATTTGATGAAGAAGGAGAATGGCATTAGAAACACTTTTCTAATGGCTAATGTTTGAAGGTGTGGTGTGTATTATAAAGCCTTGAGAGCAGCTGCAGCATCCAGCTTAACCCCACATACCTGTACAGAGCTTTGATTTCTAATCCCCGGAATAAATAACCCCATACAGGTAGCTGTGGTAACAGAAATAAATGTGCATACCCCCATCACTTCCTAACATTAAATACAGGGGTAACTTACACTCTGGGAATGAGAATGTCTCAAAGAAAAAAATTATACTTTGCTATTAAACCAGATACATTCAGACCTTTCATCATGAAGCTTCTGATGATCCCTGACAAACATCTGAATAAGGTCTTTGTTTGCTTTTGGCTTTGTTTTTTAATTTCCCCAATTGTTTTCTGCAATTCTCTGGAGCATAGAACCAGGGACCAAATGCTGCTCTGTGCTCCAATGCAGTGATACCCACTGCAAAGCAGGACAGGTCTGCGAGGCTGTGTTCATATAAGCTTTAAGTAAAAATCACATTTGGCAGTGATGTCCTCTTAACAATTGTGTCTCAAACAAACAAATTAAAAACAACACACACACACAAAAAACCCCCATACCATAAAAACATACGCTCTATGCTCTTCCCCTGGCATCTAGCAAATGAGGCAACAACAACAACTCTGCTCAGAAAAGTCCCTCTACTGCCTGGAAGCAACATCATATGTATTTTTTGCTTTCTATGACTACTACAACTATGACATTATCCATGTTTTATTTTGCATATGTGATCTAGAGTTCACTTACTGTTAGATGCTGGAACAGCCATGCCCTCATGATATTTGTGGCTACTTTGGGAAAGATGCCACGCTTTTTATGTCGCTTTTTGTCCTTATCTGGATCATCATCATCACCTGTGCTGGGGGAAGCTACACTGTTGTCCAAGCCGTCACCTGTAAATATAGTGAATCAAATTTTGACTTATGCTACCTTTATATACTTCAGCCGAAGCCTGGCTTTGGGTATAAACTGCATGAATATTTAAATGAGGTATAAATTCTTTAACAATGTAATTCACCAGGGGTTGAGGGGATGGGGGAAGTGGGGGGGGGGGGGGGGGGGGGAAAGAGACATGGGGAGAGGGAGGGGCTCAGAAATGTGTTAGCCCCATGCCGGTTTATCTTGAAGGACAGTGTGGCCATCTCCGCCATTGTAACCCAGAACAAAAAGTGCTTACAAATTATAAAAAAATATTTGCAAGCATCCAACTTGCAAAGGTGGAAATGCTGGCTCTTCTTCACACTAGGTCACTTCCCAAAGATTCATCCCAATCAGCTACTTTGGCTGAGCTGACAATTAGGAAAGCATCAAGGGTGTTCTGGGATGGGGATCATGACATGTGTGAAGCTGGGTGCCTCAACCCGCCCTGGGGTGTGAAAAGTGGGGTGAATACAACTCCCTTGCAACATCACATGCTCTCAGCAAATTCAGAAGAAAAACCAGATTATTGAGGCATTGCTTATGTTAAGTCTTTTACAGATGTTGGACTTCCCCTGATTCTTTGATAGGAGGTGGGTAGCTAACTGAGTCCCCTCTTCCCAGCCCCAGCCAAAAAAATTCAGAGGGGGATAAGCAGGCACCAATTTGACATACACCATTAGGAATTAACACCCTGCTTTGTGCCAGTGTGCCATATTTGTAATAGGTGTCTGCTTCTGTGAAACAATCACTGATCCAGAATGAATTTCCTTAACACAGAGAAGGTCTGAGACAGTTCTCATCACATTAGCAATACGTCTGTGGGAGGATGCCACTGTGCAACAGCTCGCTTGGGTCTGGGCTGATGGCTTAGTGGCCAAGGGAAAACAAAAGTTGCAGTGCCTAGCAGTTTGCATGCAATTTTTGTTGCAAACACTGAAAGCAGTTTATAAACAAGCCCACAGAGCAAAGAAGTCTTCGCGTTGAATGCATGTGGACTGAACAACATATCCTGGCTTCCAAAGACACTGTATTTGTAGCAACACAGAGTTGTGATGTTATTAGGCAAGTGTTTTTTGCACCCCTGGGCAAGAATGATGAAGAAAGGAATCTCAGTTTGGCTGAATACAAACTATCTCTGTTAGGGACAGAAATAAAATATATTTTTAAAAAAGGGATGCAGACTGTCATGATTTGTTAAACAGCTTTCAGCACCAAAAAAAAAAAGCTATTATTAGTGTTATATTCTTAGCGTGGCAAATTTATAATTGTCCTTATGATTTGGCCTGTGTCTTTAATGAAACTGTAACCTTGGATAGTTACAGACAAACACAAGATTTTTATGAAGAAATTAGATATCCAACAAATTCTTTGAAAGCCCAGTATGTAAAAAAAGGCTTTTATACAGAGAAGCAATTCACTATATAAAATAATAATTCATAAAAGAAACATGAGCAAAGGAAACAACTCAACAGCATTTAAAATTCCACGGGCTAATCTACTTTCTGTCTGCAAGAGGCAAACAAGGAAAAGAAAAGTATTACGCATTCATTGATTAAAAATGAAAAGCTTCTAACCTAATGACACTGCCTTTCACCACCTCCCTGCCATTGTCCACCCACCCTCTCTCCCCACCCAATTTTTTAAAAAATATACTCATTTCAAACCCCCTTCAGATTAATTTAGCAGGCATTGCCTCATGCCTGATGGGAGGAGGACTCATTGATAATTTATGGAAATATCTACTATAATCCAAGGGAGATGACTTTTTTTCCAGCTTTGTGCATCAATAGATAATCAAGGCCTTCAAGCAGCCTTAGCTTCCCATTACCTCGGGCAAAAGAATTCCTGAAAGCATGCCTCCAGGGCACCTGAATTATATCCTCCATTAGGGGAGGAAAAGCTTTCTGCATTCCACCTATAACACTCCCCAGAACCTTTCCTGTTTATTTCTGCTGTATGAAAGCAGAAGCATTAGGAACAGGATTTTTTAAGTGAAGACTTATGTAGATACAATGGAGGAACCTTTCAAGCGCGAGCCAGATCACCTCCTTCAATCCCGGGCAGTGACCTATCCCAAATAAAAGGTTTCTGTTACATCATTAGCTCAAGCCAAAAACAGCCTTGGCTTAATGCATAGTTTGTTCTTCCTACTGTTTTTAGGCAAATACTGCTACTTTACTCCCATCTGGGAGGGAAATTACACTGCTGGGCTGTAATCTAAGACAAGATTTTCATTGGAAGCAAATGCTTTCAATCCAGTGTAAATACTGGTGTATGTTCAGAAAAGCCTAAAACAATAAACCCTGGCCTCGACCAACACAAGTTAGAGAAAGTGAAAAGCAGGGAAAGGATAAGAAAGCGCCCAGCTATCCTTGGAGCAAATGCTTCAGTAGACTTCTGTAAATTGTTTAACCTCTTCCACTTTTTTTAAATGGAAAATTGATCCCGTAAAGACTGAAACCACAGAGAGAAGTCTAAATGGTCAATTGTGGATTTTAGTATTTCCATCTACTTTGCAACTTGATACACTCACCTCTGTAAGGTCTCCAGAGATTTCCCCCTCCTTTTCTTTTCTCCCCCCCTCTTTTCCTCCTTTTAAAGATCACTAAACAAACTTGAAGCACCACTGACCAGCCACACAGTAGCAGCTACGAATTGCATTTGTAAAATGTCGGTGGCAACTCTGCTCCTGAAGTTGACTTCTCCTGTCGCCAAATGAAGGCGAACTGAAAAGGTGGAAATAATCATAGAAATGATGCTAGTCCATAAACAAGCTTACAGCCTCATTAGTATAGCGGGAGGCTCCGCTGGGTGATTTATGCTTGTTTTGCTGATGCCATGAGGAAATGCCATAGGGCAACTTTAGCCAGCTGCTAATGGTTTCTGACAGCTTCTTAGCAACTAGTGCAAGCAACGCCGTGGCGTTTGCTAGTGACAGAAACTGAAAATGTCATATTATCTGCCCATGTGTCACAAAGTCCGTGTGGCAATTAACTAGTAGGCCAGTGACTGAGGGGCCACAGGCTCTTCAGAATGGCCCATGGCTATTTGGGGTCAAAGCGGGCCCAGCATTCGCCTTTATGCTGCACATATGCGTGGGTGTGTGCATGATCCCCATCGAGTTCCCCCTGCCCCGCTCCCCGATCAGTTTGATCCATGCAGATCCTTTGTCCATGGAGACACTCCGTCTCACTTTCTCTTTAGGCATGGCATGACATTATCAGAGGAACTGCAAGTAATCTGTCTTGATATGATGGTTGGAAATGGCACTTTAATTGGCAATACCTGATTCCCTGGTTTTGAGTGCTGGATCCGAAGGTGCTAGCTGTTTTTCTGCTCACTCGCAAATTAGTCTAAAAGGATTTAAGATCACTGAAGCAGACTCGTTGCCTGTCAAATTGCTGGGAGCACAGCAACTCTGCACAGCAACTAGATGCTATTTTAAAAAAAAAAAGCAAACGCAGAGCCTGTAAGGAGCAGAAGGAGAGCCCAGACTCCGCACGCCCATTCCCTGGCGAGCAGAACCAGGCGCTATATGTCAAACTGTCAAACCTTTCAGCGTGGCCATTTGCCCTTTCAAATAATATTTAAGAATTGTTTTTACACAATTTTTTATAGGCCATGGTCTAGTGAAAGAGGCCAACCAACAGAGAAAGGAATTTGTGCTACAATTCGTCCATGGACGATTTCTTGACAGACCCAGGCCAATCCCCACGGAGCAAGGCAGGTGACCTGTGGCAGCTCCCTGGCTGTTGGGGAGCTCCGATTTCAAACGCCCTCAACTCCAGCATCCCAGAGTTGCCTATTTAAGCACACCCAGGCATTTAGGCTGTGCTATCTTGTTCCATTCAAGAAGGGATAAAGCAGCATTTATCGTATTCAGCCCTGCTGAATGGCTCAGACTGGCCATGCCAGCAGGGGCTCCTCTCACTGCGTTCCCCTCTCCACTGTCACTGTGCCTTACAACCTCCCTTCCCCTCCCACTCCCCCAAAAATCAGAGGCAGAAGCAGCAAAGGGCAAGCGACTTTACAGCAGCCCCTCAAGTGGGTAATGCTCCCTTTGTCCCGGGTGATATGTTATAAACCTTTGTTGACAAAATAGGTGCTTCTGGAGAGCAACTTGGCACAGGCACTTGCCTTCAGCAGCCATGGTCGTGACAGGAGTTTACTGGTGATTCAAACTCTCCCTCACTCCCGCACCAAACTCCAGTTAAATGTCATCACCCCGTGACACTGGAAAGTCTGGCAGTGTGGCACAGCTGGGCGACTTTCAGCCACTCCAGCTCCCAAATCTACTCTCAAACCTCAACCATTGAGGCTGCCCAGATATGACATAAATATTCCCAATCCCAAGTCATGGAGGTTTCTGAAAGGATGGGAAATTCATATGTTCTAAAAACTCTAGCCTTTTGCTTGACTACAAAACCCATGCCTCTGCATGGAGCTCTTTAGACCAACATCCTCAAATGATTTTAACTGATCAGAAACTTCAGTATCAAAGTTCCAAATACAGCTTTACTAAAAGTACCTTCACCAGATGTAACAGGTTATTTCTCACTCCACAAAGCCCTGTCCTACTATCAAGTCTGTTTCCCATTCTTCTGACAGGACATCTGAGAGGGCTTTTGGGGTCTAGTGTTCAATTTTCGGGGAGAGAGTAAGAGCAGGGTACAGGCTTTGCTGAGGTATACCAAACAATATGATGAACACTTCCAGCTTATACAGTCCAGTTCTACATAGGAATCTAAATACACTGCTTTAAGGAGTTCACAGGAGAAAATGTTAAAGATGTGCACCCAGAAGCCCTAGGAAAGGCCTGGAGCAACTTTTAAGTGGACTGCCTAAAAGCTCCTTATATTCAACTTATTTGTATGTGTCCAAATGTCTCCTGTTAAAAACAGTTTCGGCCTCCTAGAAGAACTTCACAGTTTGCATTTACTTTTGTATTCCATGAGCTAATATAATTTAAACATACACTGTGTTTGGACAAAACCTGTTGACTTCTGTAGTAGATTTATAATGTATTCAGTGCTATGAACCGAAACATCTAACATGATGGCCCAAAATTCATGGTCTTTTCAGTACTGTCTTTTTTTTCCCCTAATTCTATCATAATTTTTTGCAATCATTTAAATTCCTCAAATTCCTGCTTCTGGTAGCATGAGAAATCTTAAACTGCCAAAGCCAAGTATTTAACTGTTCACTGTCCATCCATGTTTAGCTGTCCATCCACAGCTCTGTTGGTTCCTTTCTCTTTTAAATATTCCAAGAACCAAAAACTCTTCAGTAACCTTTCCAAGTAAGTGGAAAGGAAGATTCATTAGCTTCAAGCAACATAATGTACTAGAGAGATTGTAAGTGGCAAAATTGCTTTCCTTAACCTTTCTTCTGTTTCATACACCAATTTAGAGTAACTACTGTTATTTCCACAGCTTTACCTAGGTTATCCCTTACAGAAACAAAGGGATAACATAAAAAAAGCTTAAAAAGCTTTTTTTTTAAGCTTAAAAAGCTTAAAAAACTCCAGTTTACCCACACATCCAACATGACAACTTTTTATGGAGCAAACCAGGCTTATGTGTGACATTTTCCTATAAGGTACAAAATTATAAATTCTAAAAAAAAGCAGGTCCACAGATGCAACAAACTTTTCTGTGAAGCAAGAGAGGGAATATGTTCACAGGAATATAGAACAAGGATCATCATTTCAGACCACCAGCTTTGAACAGTCCTGGGCAACCAAAGAATGTGGAAATTTCTTTATATGTATATATTTTTCAATTTGTTTCAGACACAACCAACTTGGCACAGGAATGTGGTGAGCAGAAGTCACATCCAAATGACTCTGACATGAGTCAGTGCAGCTATTATTCACATCCACAAGTACTGAAGGACAAGTTCACTACTCAGGAAGTATCATTCCTCCTTAGAGCAAGGTGGCTAAAAAGGCAAGCTGAGCAGCACAGGGGCTGAGTTCTCAGGTATGCTAGGAGAGAGCTGGAAGGCACTGACACAGTCTGTGGGTATGTGCCCAGCTGCTAAACCAAGCTGTACCTATCCATTGAGGAGAAACACAAATTTTAACATTAAAAGGCCATTAAGTTTAGAATATTTCCCCAAAACAAATAATTTTAAAATTTAAACAGACATGCATATATTGCATATGTAACATTAACTCACTGATGGCTCTCAATCTGCCAATGACCAAGCAAAGCACATGAGCTGAGAATGGGACTACCAAAAAAAGGTACTTCAGAAAACATAAAATAACTATGGAATTTCCTTATTGGGAAAAGTATTTTCTGTTATTTTGGATCCATGGTTTGTCAGATGTGAAGAAGCACCCACTCCTCCCACTCCTGGAGCTCCTGAGGTCAATGGCAATCACCTCAGCACACTGAGTGGCCTACAGAATACCCGAAAAATAATTTACTATGATGACGTAGCTCTGCTTGTGAATTTGAAAAGTGGTGTTGATGAGGGACCCTTTTTTTTCATATTCCTTTAGGAGAAAGCCTCCTCAAATATACTTAATAAAAAGTTAATGAGGAACAACAAGGTTGGAAATGAGCATTAGCAAGGAACAAATACCACGTGCCTGAGTATGCACAAATCTCTTAAAGAGATGCAGTGCATGTTTCATGCAAGGATTCAGATCATGACATAAACAGTGAGAAGTTGTCAGTCACAGATAGCATCCATATTTACAAGATACTAAAGGACACAGTTGCAAAAAATATCCTACAAAAATATTCACAAATAGTGAAACCTGGAAAAGTATAAATTACACTGTGGCATTTCACAAACTCTCAAAGTTTTTTCTTAAACCATTGTACTTTGTTCTTCAGAGACAAGAGCACCTTTTTCTAGGAACTCAATCTTTTTTTTTTTTTTTTTTTTTTACTTGAATACCCTTCATGCAAGCAATGAGCAAATCTGTTGTCTATGCAAAGAGTAAAAACAGCATTGACAAATAGTGGGGGAAAACCCACAGATTTTACTCATTTTCATTTCTTTGGCAGCTTTTTATAGCTGAAGTGAAGGAAACCTCTTCTCTTGCACCAGGTAGCACCTCTTAATGAGGTTCAGAAAACTACGTTATTATGCATAAGTTGTGCCGTATTTCTGGAGCTGTGCATCACCGAATGAAATACTAAAAAGAAAGCAATTCATTGTATGGGAAGCAAACAACTTTCTGCTGCCAGCAACACAAGTTTACTTTGAGCAGTTGGAAGCAAATACCCTACAGAAAAGTATCTGTCTAAACAGAAAAACATCCTGCTTTAACCAAGAATTGTAAAAAGCTTAAAAAGTGGGGAGTTTTTTCCCCTAACCTAAAAGCCACCATGATGGCTCTACAACTTATTGGGAAAAGCTGCTTTTCAGTCATCCTCTCTTTGTTCAAATACAGGTCTTTTTTATGAAATCTATCCTCTCCAACCTCATCAGGAGAACTAGTCCCATCAGTTGCATTCGCCATGAAAAGTCAACTACACACAACAGAGACATGGGTAAATCCACCACTGGATACCATCTAACTTACTTCCTTGTAAAGCAGGAGCACAAGAAGCAGCGGGAGCACAGGACAGCTCCACCATGGGGGAAGTATGCCCAACTAATGCCCCAAATGGCCATGAGGTCAACTTCTGTAAATCTCTACAGCTCCTTAACAACTGGCTCTATCTTTGTGTTTATCCAGCTCCTAAGACACTTGACTCTTGGACTGAGCACAAGCACCTATAAGAGGCTCAAAGCTAAGTTCAGAAGCATACTATGTATAAACTAAGGGATGCGTTATCTGTAGAAACAGTTTATTATGTGGAGTATTTAAGTAGGCTTCCTTCCCTAAACATAGCTAAATTGCCTTGTGCCCTGCCTACATGCCTACTCCAGAGGATGCCTGCTCCAGAGAAGACACTGTAGATTTCCAGTTTTACAACAGAAAATATGAGCCAGAACCTTGACACTGTCCAAATAATTCAAAATGAGGTTGTTCTATTGAAAATAGTTTAAAAAAATGTTGGGCAAGACAAGCCAAAATACTTGGGATTGTTGAACCAAACAAAAGCATTTTACTTTGGGTAATGCAAGACCAATCAGTGCTGGCCCAAGCTGCAGTTTGCACTGCAGGAACTATAGCTCAGATACTGTTTGCCCCAAGTCCTCTTTTGCAGAGCTGGATCCCCTAAGCCACCAGAGTCATCCAGCCATAATGAACAGCAGAAGGTCAGTCTAACTGCAGCTCAGGCAAGTCAGGATTCATGACCTACCAAACCCACATGAGATATTTTCCATTGGAAGTTGTCATGTGCTTTGTGTTGAGTAAAAAAGTTCTTGTGGATACACAATGTATTTTCTTCTACTGCCATCCACTTTAAAGTAGCATCAAAGCCAAAAAAATTTCCCTGTCCCTAGTCCATCAGTTACATCATCTGACAATAAAAACCAAGACACAAATGAAAGAAAACAAACATTGAACTTTACTTTGCATGCCATGGCTGCATCACATACCCTTATTTCCCCACATATATTGTCACTTTGCAACTGCAAAAGGCAGCTCTAAAAGTGATGAGAATAAAATGTCCCCACCTCATCTACCTTTCCTCTTTTGACAGTAACAACATCTCCACTGCCACTGCTAAAAACCAACCATCACGTCATACAGCCTTATAAAAATCCACTTGCTCCAGCAAATCCCAGCCCCTGAACCCTGCCGACTGGGCAGCCAGTGAAAAAACATCTGGCTTTAAACCCATGACACAAATTAATTATTTCCTCGTACTTAAAAGCAAAAGGAAGATAATTTAGGTTTGTTATGGAGTATTACTCCAAAAACCTTCATGAGGCAACCTGGTAATTCCCACTGCATTACCCTGTATCTCACAGCTATGGAGAAGAGGGCAGGGAAGAGGTTTGGCCATGTTCACTCAGAAGAACCTCAACTTCCAGAAGCTGTCTTTGAGGTCCACATGCCTGCTGGCCTAAACTACTGACAGAGAGGCTCAGAACATCAGGGACTTGTGAATCTTCTAGTGCCTGGGCTTCATATGAATGAGGCAAGAGTTGGATCCAAAGCAATTATACTCCTGTTTTCTAAGGAACTATAAGAAACATTTACCATCATGAACTGAATAGATGGCATTTGGACTACACTATGAATTTCCTCCCCTCATCCTGTCCTAGCTCTGTCTGGGATGCTCAGAAGCAGCCTGCTTTGCCCTCCAAAGACAAAATTTTATGCTACCATGCACATAATGAACTCAGGAAAAACACCTGAATTATAAAATATGCGTCCCTCTACCAGACCTTTCAAGGGAAGGGCATACACAGAATTAATGTTTTTCCCCACTGCTCCTTGCTATCCAGCGTCCTAACTCCACTGTTCTCGTTCCTCCAGCAAAAGGTGGTTCCTCTGGAGTATTCGTGACAACAGTGGGAGGTTGCTCCTTGGGAAGGGGTTAAGAAGCCAAAACGAGTAAATTTGGCAGAGCCAAGCTCACATAAAATTTTCTTCCACTACTGCTCCTCTCCCAGCTCAAAAAGCAGATTTGCTGTGATGAGGTAGCACTTAAGGCACAATAGGAAAAATCAATCCTGAAGCAGGCTCTAATGTGAAGGCATGGTAACACTGGGTCTGATGGCCAGCAAACAGGCACACTGCTGCCACTCAGACAGCTCCTGCTGCCCTCTGCTCTGCCCAGATTCTGTGGCTCTAAAGGATGACAAGGATCAAGCAACGATACCATGGCAATCAGGCCACTAACTCTTCTGCTGCAAATACTTTTCCCCTAAATATTCCTTGGGTCAGGGGAGGTGGAGTGGCACTGAGGGGCAGGTCAGGGTGCATTTAGGTGGCTGGTGTGAACCCAGCCCCCATGGCAGAGCCTGAAAATTCAGAGGGCTCGGAGAGCCCTTTAGAGAAATAGCAGTGATGGTGGTCGTGACTCTGCTCCTTGTGGTTGGCCACTGGCCTCAGGTCCAGAGTTCCCCTGATGGTCCCTACCTAGGGGCACACAAGCAGTGACAGTCCTTTCAGGAACTTCAGTCCTACTAAGTTAGCACATCCCCTTAGGCTCCAACTTAATGTATTCATGACACTGCTATGTTTTTGGCTTCCTACGACTTTTGATCACAGCTTCTGGTGTTTTGATGTTTGATTTACAGTGCAGCTACAGTTTAAAGTGTGGATTTTTTCCAAATTAAAACAAACAGACAACAAATCCAAATGCAAATCATCCAGGAACAAACAGATGTTAGAGTCCAAAACACACAATGAAGGTGAAAGAAAAGTCAGATCAATGCTGGACACTTAAAAACTTTCTCTGAATATCACCTACAGGTGCATGGTCACCCTATTTTTTCCTTTCATTTTCCATCACTACATATTTCTAGATATTATCTGCTTAGAATTACCTCGAATAGGCAAACTGATAGGAGGAAAGGGACAAGCTTTTGTTGCATCCCAGAATTTGATTATTATTTATGTCACTACATCTCATGGCATCAGTTCCAGCTGTGAGAGAGATGAATGATAGGAAGGAGTTAACTCAGCCATATCCAGCTCAGCTCTTTGACTCCACAAGAGTGTTTAACCAAAATCCCACAGAAATGTCAAAGCAAAGCTGGGTCATAGCAAAAAGCCATCCATATCTTAAGAAAAAATAAACAAAATGTTTACGTCCTTCAAAAAGTAAGCCAAAATTATTTCTGGTTTCTTTTTCAACTCACAGCATTTGTCATTATCTCTAAGAGCAGTAGAAATGTGTAGAAAGCAAAAACTGTAAAAGCTTTCAGTTATTTTATGTACTTTAAATGACATGAATGAATAATCAAGGAAGCTAAAGAAAACCTCAGGTTCTAGCAGGCTGAAACCACAGGCATCAGCTTCCCCATGGCAGGTATAGACCACAAGGAAGAAGAATCTTGCTTTTCTGATGAAAAAACCACATCCTTGTTGAAAGGGCTGAGGACCTTGTCTTGCCCCTTCCACCCACAGTGGTGGAAGAGGACTCTTACCTGCCCAGCTCACCACTCCATCTGTCTCCTCCTGAGGTAGGCTTGCAGTGCCTACAAAATCACCAGCTTCACCTTCCTGACTGCCAAACATCCTGTTCAGATGGTACCCTCCCAGCTGAGGCTAACAAGAAATGTATTTCTGCTGTGCACCCCATCTTTTTCACTTCAGCTTTCAGGATGTGCTTCTCAGCTGATGTGCAAGGACACACCACACACACAGAAGCCAACACTGCACCGGGTCAAACACCAGCAATGTCCCCATGTCCTTCCTGTCCATGCAGATATCAAGGAAGGTTTTATAGGCATCGGTTGCCTCATAAAGGAAAAGACAGACTTTTCTAAGCATCCTGTAAATGCCAGGAAAAGAGAAGAATGGAAAGGAAATGAAAGGAACAACCTGGAAAGGAGAACGGAAAAGCAGGAGACCTTGGCTCCAGGAGAGAGCTGACCACAGTTTTAGCTCTGTCTTCATCTATAGAAGATGTTTGCTTTTATTAATCTTGGAAAAAATGTGGTGCATGAGCTAAGTCAGCCCCTGGGCAGATTTAACTTGAGTGACCTGAACTTACTCTGCAGATCACCATAGGTCTCTCTGACCTTGGCAGTGACACAGGGATCATATTTTCTCATGGACAAATTACTCTGGAATAATTCTGCCAATGTATTAGGCATAAACAGCCTTTTATTTAGGACTGTGAAAATACATTCTCTCTTTCTGCCTCTCACCTTTCCAAACAAAATCTATTTATTGGAAAAAGGAACACCCCGCCCTTCATTAAGGTCTGGGTACACATCTCAAGGGCCAGACAGAAGCTTGGCTGCTCCATGCTCATGGCTATATGTTTTCAGACATTGCCCTCAGCAAAATGCATTTTGGAGTTAACTGGTTAGTCTTGTTGCTTTTTTGATTGGAATGGTCAGCCAGCACATTTGCAAATGAACATACAAATACTTTCAGACACGAAAGAGGCAGTAAATTTAGGTGAACAGTGGGAATGTTCAGCTTCAATCGTCAAAACAGAAAACACAATCCTCAACATACATCTAACAAGCTAGTGAAGAGCAGTTCTGTGAAAACCAGCCAAGCTGCACTGAGATAAGCAAAAAATCCCCAACACCCACATCTCAGCCTTTCAGAAAATTGACCAGTTTGGAAGGAACAGGTAAACAGTGTGTTCTTGGACAAGAGTCAGCACAGTTTGGATGATGTAGACCTTTCCGTTCAGGAGTTGCGCTGGTTTTTGCATCTGGTCACTTGAGGTCACACCACAGAGCTCTGAGGCTCTGCAGAAGCACTGCATGCTTCCTCCCCAAAATGGAGGTGGCTGAAGTGGCTATTAAAATCAGTTGTTATCCTGATGCCACCTGAGTCTTAATTGCTGAAAAGATGGGGACTACAACCACAGAAAGGGCTTTCTGGCACTGGCTAAGGAAGTATCAGTTTTTGAGGTCAGAATAACATCCTTAAAAATATGAATCAGAGTGGTTCTTTCATACTGCAATTTGATAAAGGCAGGCAAAACATTAGCAGACTATTTTGATGAAGGTCAGGACAGCTTTGTAATATATATACATATTAGAGTCGTTCTTAGATGTGTGTAAAAAGAAAGAAAATCTCTGAAAACATGTATTCAAATTATCCTGGAGCACTCAAATAAATCCTAGTAAATAGTATTTCCTGCTTCCACTCTGAATAAGTCTCTTCTAATAAACTCATTGCATGTTGAGAAAACACAGTTTTCCAACAGTGTGTTAGCTGCTCTCTTCCTCCATACACAACTTTTGCTGTATGGCTGATGCCTTAGGACCTGCAGGCAAGTGTCTCAGCCTGAAGACTGGGTCACCAAGGCTTATCAGGCAGAAAAGCAATCAGAATCACAGATCTGCACTCTTTCCCATCACAATTCTGGAACAATACTCACTGATGCCAAAACAGGTGATTCTCTTGAGACCGGAAAAGGCTTTCATAAATACCTGCAAATCATCTGAGCAGTTGCCAACAATGCCAGCCTCTGAACCATTGCTAATCGTGATGCTGGTTTCTATGCAAAGCAACTCTGAATTTTGTCATTTTAAATGCCTGACCAGGTGCACCTGCGATTTGTGGCAGAGGCAGATGAGGGAACAGATTTTCATCTATAATCATAGGTTGAAATTGAAAGTTCAGCTGAAAAGCATTTTCACCTATACTTAACAGTTTCTTTGGCAGATACTTTGACATAAGCACCATATTTGCAATCAATATGATCTCAGCAGTGACCTGAACAAGGCAATATTGACCTGGAGAGGGCAATTGCCTGTAAGATCATGGGGAAGCTATCCTTTGCTCACCCCTTACCAGCCCAGGAGACTTCATGCATATTCAAAGCTGCACATGAACCTCACCAAAAAGCATGAAAGGAGAGGCTCAAGATGACAGGTGCACATCCAAAGATTCCATGAGTTGCAAAGAAGGAGGTCAAAATCTCAGAGCAGTCAAAAAACATGCTGGAAAGCCCAACTTTCCAAGGCACTGCAAGTATCTGTGCTGGTTATGACTCCTGCAGAGCAAGCAGAACGACTCACAAGCAAGTCTCTGCCAGGACAATCCTGGAAACACCTCACTCACCTCCCTTCCCTGGGTTTACCCTGAGAGCTATCCCCCAAGATCCCAGATAAGACAAGCTGACAAGGTGCTGAATGAAAGCCCACACTGCTGCTGCCAGTAACCCGCCCTCCCTCCACACCTGCAAACCTCCAGCACTACCCTTAGGCTTTGTACTCGCAGCCTCCAAGGAAGCAAGAGCTGAATTTCACCAAATTCCATATTTTCTGAGGCAAAGTAGGGACACGGAGTACAATTCAGAGATATTTTTCAGGACAGCATCCAAAGTGGACTTCAAAATAGAAATATGAGTTCAATATTCTGCATAAAATTATTAACCCCTTACCTATCTACCTCATGTGCTAGTCAGGATTGCTACAAATACAACCACAAAAATGAAGTGGAAAAATGAGCTGTTTTGAATGATTATAAGTACACTTAAATGGACCAATGTACATCTTCTTAGTTTGGAGTAGAAGTAGGTTAAATTCTGGTTTTATATTTAAAAACAGAGAGAAGTTCTGACAAATGCAATGCCAGTTGCCAAAGGACCGTGTGCCCAAACAGCACAACAAAGGTAAATATAGCCATTCCTACCACCTCAGCAATAGATTTTGCTTCAAGGCTTCCCTCACGGAGCCTCTCATCTCACGCAAGACCTCAATGATGTTTAGTTGGAGGCTGAGCAAAGCACTGCTACACCGTTTCAGAAGCCCCATTCATCGTGTTTTATATTTAAGTCCTCAGTTCCCAGAGTCATATGAGAACCTTCAAACAAAACCACATATGCACTAATAAAACAAGCAATCTCTTGAAGTTAGGAAAAGCTGGAATCCTGGCTTCTTAACAGCTAGGCATGGGAATACAGACACTAACACCCCCTAAATTTTTTTGGGGGGGGGGGTTTTTTGGTTTTTTTGTTTTAAAGTATATTTTTTTTTTCTATGAACGCCAAGATTTTTGAACACTTCGGTTACCCATGCAGGTCTGCAAACACAACAAACGTCATGAGATTCTCAGACGGCTGTGCTCAGGAGCTGCAGAGGACAGACTCACCTACAGATACAATACCTGAGCCCACTCCTCTAATCTTCAGCAGTACAAGGCACTTTATTCTGATTCTCCACAAAGAGCAAACATTTTCTTCCTAAAGGAATGCCAAGTTTTAGCACAGTTTCATCCCTCCTCACTCTAAGCATTTAAGTCAGACTGCCAAGCTAAGTGAACGAGGTGATTAGTCCTGAGTCCCTTCACAGTCAATGGAGAACAAGAAACTCTCCAGAGGGAAATTCAGGATTGAGATGACAACAAGAATATGTGCACTTTTAGCTTTAAATACTGCACAGAACAGTAAAAACTTACAAGCAGCAACGGTCTAGCAAGGAAACAATGGCTAATGAAGACTGAATATGCCCATCTCTGTTTCTAAGCAAGATCTGGACTTCAGGGCTCTTTCTAAAATTACTCAGGATGGAAAGGCTGAATTTAGCTCCCATCCATCCCCTTATCACAAGAATACAACCTCACACTTCCTGCCACAGAGAATCTGGGAAAATGCAAAATTCTACCTCTTGTCACCAAATCATAATTAATTTCTTCTTCCTATCTTGCCTTACTTGAGAGAGGAAAAAAAATAAAGCCCTCCTTGATAGATAACTGAATTTATGTCTTACCAAACTGAATGTAAATGCAAGCAACAGGAAGTTTTTACTTGGAAACTGGAATTTCAAGCACTCAGTGGCAAACAATGAAGGAGAGAGATAAAGGTGCAATGGCAATGGTGGGGGACAGACCTGCCAAGCTTCCTGCCCAGGCTGACTCAAGAGCATGTGTCCTACCATGATATGGACGGGCCACACCGCTTGCTTTTATTTTGGTAATTGGTATTTGTTCCTGTGAAAACCCCTATAAAAACAAGTCAGAAGACCAGACAATAGTAGACTAGTCATCTCTTATAGCCAGATCTTTTACTTAACACTTTAGCAAAAGATGTAATCAGCAGATCTTTGTCCATTTATACAATTCTCTCTGCAGTGAGGAGGATTGTATTACACTCTCCAGCACCCACCAGATCAGAGCATCCAGTCTTCCCCATCACTTCAAGAGATTGAACTGATACTTGAAAGCACATTTGCTATTATCTACTCCAGCCCTTTGGAAATGACATTACACAGATACAGGGGGCAGGCAAATATTGTCGCTCTTTTATTATTCCTGATGTTCCCTCGCTTGTAATATCTGAGAAGTTCCCAGGTCAATGGGATTACTTTATCTTTCTCCCCCTTTCTTTATCTCTTCCCTCACCCCACAGGTATCCATGTCCAAATGGGACACTTCGGCAGGGGGTTTGCTTGACCCAGGTCACTCGAAGGTCAAGCTTTTCACCACTTGCTAATGCAAAGCTTCCACTCAGCCCTTGCAACCCCAGGGGCCCGGGCACCCCTCCTCACACACCCCTTTCCTGGCCACGGGTGCAGACGGAGAAGGCAAATGCTCCTCATTGAACATACAGAAGCAAAATCCTCCCCATATGGAAACCAGAATATGTTTTGTGTTTTTAAATAAACAAAGCAAAGGGAGAAGCTCATGAAAAAGCAGCTCAGCAGTGCCTTTATTCCTGTACCAAACTTGAAGGATAGGAGGCTTAACTAGTTAGGAGCAACTCAGACTATATTTTTGCCTACCAGAACAAAGTTCGATTTTTATTTAGATTGATTTTAAGATTTACATGGGAGAAATGGATACAATTGGATCAAATATATAGCAAAATAAATTGTTGACTCCCATGAAAGCCCATAAACCCAAAACAAATTTCACAGATCTCATCTACCAGCATTTGAGGTTTGTTTTATTTCATTATTTTGTATACATTTACAGAGCAGAAATTTGCTTAACTCTGTTCCACTTTTCTTTTACTGAAACAATAAGACTCTCTGCAGAATATTTTCAGCTTGAATATTATCACCAGGATAGCATATGGCAAACTAGCAGCAGGCAGTTTATCTTCATCCTCTTTGTAAGCTAAAATTAGCACAATGCTTTTGCAACAGCATATGATGTATTCAGACCAGTATGATATACCTAATACAACTTTAGATCCATCCCTGGCTAACCTCCAATATCCAAGTAAATTGATTGCTAATTTTAACTGAGTATTAATGTGTTTAGTATCAAGTTGGCATTTATCAACTTGAGAGGCACTTTTAAGTCTAATACTGTCATTTCACATACACCAACCGCAAGTGTAAATAAAATTTGTATATTGGTAACACATAGCATTTCAATTCATCTTTACAAAGCAATTCTAATTTATATTAATACATTAGGTATGGAAAGCCACACTGTAAAATTTCATATATATGCATATTCTGCTTTTCAGTGATGCAATATAATTAATGGTAGTGAAGAGCTGATATATCCATGTCATGACTAACATGTTCCTCCTGCAGACAGTTAGCTGGTTACTTTATTGGGATTAAATTCAACCAAGTCACCAACATCCTTTGGATTAAATTAAAGCAAGTCATCACTTTACATTTCTTGATAAGGAAGCTGTGCCAGCCCTTTCTGCTCTTCAGTCTGGTAAATTATGGCCACCTCAGGGGTTTTTTAGCTGGATAAATATGTAGTGAGACACTAATGTTAGCACTGCTTCCTAATTTGTTTCTTGTAGCTGTAACACCAAGGAATTTAGCACAACACTCCTCATAAAGGAAATTTGAAAGGTTCTAAAAATGCCCTGTGCTTCACAAGGGTTGGTTTTACCACCTTTCTTGCCAGGTTGACAGAATAAAAAAGTGTAGTAGTAGGAAGTAGTCATGTCCAAGCACGTATATGAACAAACACACACACAAACAATAAATATTTATAGAGTAACATTCAAAGATTTTGTGGCTCAGCCTGCCTGATAGAACATCCCTCTGCTTTCCTACAGCCCATTACAGAACTACAATACAAAACCATACCAAGTCTATCCAATAGTTGTACTGAATTAACATCACCACCGTTCTTGCTTTTACACAGCTGGCCTCATGCAGAATTTGCACAAGGTTAGTGCAGACATATGCAAAAAAAAAGAAAGCAGGTAGGATCTTGCTTTCAAAAAGCCTCTCCTGGGGCATTCTCATTGCCACAGGCAGGATGAGGGGACAGGAAAGATAGATAGATGCTTTGCTAAGTGGGGAATGGAGGAGAAGTACAGAATGAACACAACATTTCAACTCCACTTTGTTGTCTCTTTTCCCCCTTGCTGTAATTTGCCTGCAACTTATCCCCTGCTCTTCAGCAAGAAACTGCTACACTCTGACGTTGACAGTGCCCTGAAACTTTAACCCCATTTTAAATGACACTTAACTTCGAGCTGTTCAGTTAATGCTGACCTCATTCCCTCTTTCCCCTGCTTTAGGAAGACATTTGATGCAGTGCATGTGCTATAATCCAGGGCCCCAAGCAGGAACTCTACTGTGGGGTTCCTCCCTCAGTGCTGTGCTAGGGAGGGAGAAAGGGAGGAGATTCTCTTGGCACAGCAATGAGACCAACAAAAGATTCTCCATCCTACAAGCCTTGCTTCCATGACCTTCACTTGCTGACCAGAGAAAGCTAACGTATGCCTTCTTCGAGGTCTGTCGGGACACCACAGACTCCAGAATATATTTAGCACGCATCCATGTGACACTGCTATTCAGAGCAGTGGGGAACATTTCGGAATAAGTTAGGGTATGTCTGCCACCATTAGGTCTTTTCCAAGGGCTATAAGTGATGTCTTCTAGTAGGTCTTCTCTCCTTCTGCAAAAGATGTACTTACAACTTGGAGACAATGGGCAGTATTGGGGGTGCAAGGGCCATCTCTCACCCATGGTGCAGAATCAGCCCCAAGAAAACTAAAGACTAAGGGACAAGCAGTTGAAAAGGTGTCCCCACTGTACTTTTATTTATTTATATGCTATTTCTTCTTTCCCACACTTTCACATTGCACTTCATCAAAGAGCAACTGCAAAAATCTGTGTGAGATTCTAAATACTCAAGAGAAAAACAAACAAACAAATACTCACAATATTTATAACAGATAAATAAGTTTTTTATATAAAAATATATAAATACTTATATATTGGCTATTAGATGCCAGAGGTACTGCCTTATGATGAGGAAGTTCCCAAGCTACAGCGGGAGGCAGGCTGGTAGTGCCTATCCTGATGTCACACTGCTCCCACTGCACATCATATGCCCAGCCATGCTCTCCCATGTCCTTTCCCACCTTCCAGGCCTGAGCAGCAAAAGTTCAAGCACATCAAACCAGAGGCTACATGGAGGAGGTATCATAGCTAAAGAGCCAAAGCAGAAAGATGGAAGACTCTACCAACAGCACCCTCATTCAAAGGCCTGCCAGAGCAGTGTCAAACATGTGCTTAGTCACAGCCCTACGATCCCACCCCAGCTTGGGTAGAAGGGACATGAGGCATCTCCCTCTGGTATTTCTCATGTCACCAACTAGTGGGTCACCAGGCCAGTGAGCAGTGGTCCCTGATGAATTATAGGATGACAGGTGGTTCTGACATCACCAGTGCTGCAAGCTGCAGAGACTGCTCTGATTGCCCAGAGAAAGTCCCCATCTCATTCATGAATTTAAAATTGAAATTAAAAAAATAAAAAAGAATAGTAATAATAAAAGCCTGTGTGCACCAATGTGCCTAGAAAAAATTATGTCAGCATCTTACAGTGCTGATCCTATTAATTAATCCCTTGAAGAATGGCCCCTCGCCCACAAACATATAATGTAATGCCAGCTTAATCTTACCTAAAAAAAATTACAATGCAATAAGATTACTCGTCTGACTCTGCTAACTGTTACAGCACTGCTTAATCCTGCATTTCAGAGCTTTAACAAGCTCCTACAATACTGTACAGAGTTTATCAGAGCAGTTCCCGAGACAAGGACTTATGTTTTAAAGAATATAATTCCACTGTCTTTTGTGCTTTTTACATATAATGTTTATCCAGTGACTTTCATCCTGAAAGATCTCAAAGCCTATTGCCTGCTCCTGTTTCCATTGAAGTCTTCTTTTCAGGTTTCATATTAGAGTAGGATTAGAAATAAATATATAAAAAAATATATATGGGGGGTTACAGCAGGAAAATTTGTAGGGGAGGGAGTTCATCCCTCCCTCCCATTTCCCAAACACAGCTGGGAGGCGCACCACCAGATCAGCTGCCTCCTACCAAAAACCTGCAAAGGACCCCATGTGGGACCTTGCCTAAAGAAGTGGGTGCAAACTTGACCAATGAAAGTACCATCTCTCCATCCCTGCAATAACTTGGTCTTCATCCCCAGGCTGTCCTCCCACCAGCACAGCCCCACTCTGACAATATCCACCCACAACCACACATTTCCCAGTCTTTGTCACTTATAGACATATTAAGCTTCCCATGGAATAGGAGAAGAAAGCTCTGTTCCCTCCCTGTAATTATCAAATCTGCCCAAAAATGAGGAAGAATTGAGAATCCTCATTATAGCACATCATAAAACATGGCAAAGTCTCATGCTCACTGTCTGTTATTGGCACAGTCTGCCAACAAAACTTTACAAAGATCACAGGAATTCATGTTTGCAGAGATATTAAAGTCATAAAAGGGGAAATTTGGATTTTATTTTCCCACAGTCTAAATGAAGGTGAACCAAGCAAATTTGGCAAAGAGTGCTAGTCAGATGCCATTTCCCACAGCAGTGTGGTATTTTCCGCTGGGAATAAAACATTTTCCCTCAACTACTGTTTATAACCCTTATCAGTTCAACAGCAATAGAGCCATCAAGTCCAATATCTTGTGGAAAAAAGTCAAGGTCAACAAGTACTTGCATTTTCGTTTATCTTTAGCTGCAATTGCTACTGACATTCAATTGGGTAATAAACATGAGGACTGTCAAATGCTCTCAGCAAACAGGTGATCCAAAAGCTATCAGAGAGAAAGAGGCTACCGCCAGGTAATCAAACAATTCTGTTGCAACAATTATGATTTGAGTGCATTCATTTACAGAAGCAATCACCTGTCAAATTTGAATGAATAGCATCAAAACATTCCCACCACTGGGGTAATAAGGGCAAGAAAATACAAGCTATGTCTACTTTCTTCCCAACAAAAGCATGCCAGCATTAGTAAGAGCCTTTAAAAAAAAGGGATAAACAAAAATATGCAGCATCTTATTTCCTGAATTGAATTATAAAAAATTATTTGAACACAAGAGCTAGAGGATATCTGTCCAAGTAACTGAGTCTTGTGGTGGTGTGTCACACAAGCAATGAGGGGTGTTTAGGAAAACACCAGGAAAAGTGGGGGCACACAGAAGCAGCTGCACCACCGCTCTGACAATCAGCACTTGGGCAGCTTCCTGAGCCAGTGGTTGCATCTGGACCAGGGTTTTTAATAGCTACAGAAGAACCTATTTTTCCATGAATTGGTCTAATCTCTTTTTGTCCCCTGCTGACCTCCTCAGAATGCTCTTCTGTAGCAATAAATTTAACCCAAGACGTAAAACATTTTTGTTTGTTTTAAACCTACCAACACTCTGGAACAGCTCCTGTGCCATGACCACCCACCCTTAGTTCTTGTATTATGGGACAAGTACCCACTTTCTCCATACACAACTAATTTTAAAGACTTCTCCTCCAACCTTAGTCACCTTTCCCCTCCCAGCCTTTCATGTGAGAGATAGGAAAATGGTTTGTGCCAAGCAGTCTCATGGCACACCCTGTTGCATCACTAATCCAGAAATACAGCATATTTATGAGTTTATAAGCCTTGTGATAAAATGTCACTCAAAATAAACATCTCAGGATCACTTCTGTTTTTTAATCTCCAAGTTAAATACGCTAATGACACACACCTTAAAGTCTCACTCTGCCTACATCAGATTGCTAGACTCAGCTGAAGACGCCAAAACCTGGAGAAGCAAATGGGATAGAACCCTTAAGTTGGGAATACTAAGATGGCCTTTAATAGGGGCCATATGGGAAGCTCATTAGCTCCAATGAACCACCACAACTTAAGTGAAAACATCCAGAGTGTGTAGGAAAACAAACACCATATCTGAATAAAGCAACCAAAAAAAAAAAAAAATCATATCAGCCATCTTGAAGACCCCCAAGTCCGGTGCTGTTGAAAGGGGCATCTTGGACACTAAAAACTTCAAATCTATTTCTACAACTTCTTAGAAAACCAAACCTCCCTCTGCCCCATCCAAGGAGGAAAGCAAGATGCCCTTCAGTCCTACACCAGATATTTGAGCTAACAGCCCAAGATAACGATTCAGCAATGTGATTATTTTCCACCACTGTTTCCTGCTTGGCATATTCAAGATCCTTCCCTCAGCAAGACACCTGGTTCTGTGCAGACACGCTTTGGGGCTGCAAAAGTCAATGGATGCTCTCAGTTCAGGGTCAGGGCCATGTTTTTATATACACATCTATGTATACACGGGCTTGTGCATAGCCACACAGATGTTTAATGGGTAGACATTTCTGAATTTAGGAAAAATTTGCCAAGAAAACAGATTTAAAAAAAAAAAACACAACCAAAAAAAAAAAACTCCAGCACATGGATTCTCCTTCTTGAATATAGATGGGCCAAAAGTCAGGAATATTTGTATTTCCATAGCCACTTTAAATGTAAACAGTTTCCAAAGTCTTTTTCCCTCCTTCTGCTCTGCCAATGATGGCAGTAGCCTCAGCCTGAAAGATCTGCCTCCTGACATGGTCATCTCTCTCTGCTCCCCTCCCAGCTGGAAGTTTTTCCTGGGCAAAGACTAAAAGTCACATTAAACAGTGCTGAAATGGTTTTGCTGGTTTTGAACTGCTTATTATCTCTCAGGGTTGACCTGAAAAACAAGTTGGTGCTTAGAGAAATTCAGGTTTCCCCTGAAAGGCAAACAGAAAGAAGGAAGGTTTTTTACAAGGAAAAGAGTTCATTTACGATGATGTTACCCACAATTTAGGGAAAACAAGCAATGTTTATAAGTATTTAAGTTAGCTTTGCCATACCGAAAATAAAAACGCCTGTTAATGACAGACATTTAAGCTAATGCGAATGACTGAAATAAATCCTGACACGAGGAATAGATTAATGCTCAAATCATGACAGACACCCGCTCCTAAGTAACAACTTGCTCCCATGCACCATTCTGGAAGTAAGCCCTGCTTAGCTGAGGCACATAGACTTAACACTGCTGAAATCTAAGTTTAACAGCTGAATCAGGCTGATGAGACCAAAAAAAAACCCAGAAAACCCAAAACCAAACAAAAAAACCAAAAACCTAAACTAGAAGGAGGAAAAAACCAGTTTCGCGCCCCCCGGCTTTAGAGCAGAATGATAAATTGACATCATGTTATGAGCATAATCCTCAACCACTCAATCACTGTTAAAAAAACCAACATGATTCTGGGGAGATAAAAATAATTAATGCTGGTGCTGCTGAAGAATATGCACCTACACGAAGAGTTTCAGATAAATATGAGCCTGGCTTAAATCTTATATCTCACATCAAAGGAAGAGGGCACAGGTGCTCACACTGATTTAAAGCAAACTGAGCGCTGCCTGCTTGATGGAAAAGCAGGAAAAGAAAAGGGGATGGCAGAGCCTCAGCAAGAAAACTGATACTGCTTCGTTTCCAAACAAGCGTATTACGCTTAATTCAGGATTCACAACACATAAAGCACCAGAAAAAACACAGGGAGCAGCCCCTGTTGACTAATGCCCTGTCTTTTCTAATCGAGGGTCACATCCAGTCTAACCGATCGCATGATAATGGCATCAGAAAAGGTCAATCAAAGACAAGCCAAAGCTTCCACTGCCTGGCTGACCTTCGGAGCTTGTGACAAATTGCTATCAGTCAATGTCAACTAATGACAGCGGCTCTTTGGCTAATCAATTGTTCTAAAAATGATCAAGAAAACTACTCGTAGGACAGCTCATTTTCACATCAATGCCTGTGAAGTATGAAAAGCTCATTTTTTTTGAGTTTTTAATAAGCTCATAAGTAAAGCAGTTACTTGGTAACAGGGGTCACCTTAGTGAAAAGACAGAACCTTTGTCTGCCTTTTACATATTCTTTTATTACCATATTATAGTAAAAATATGCCATGCCATTACTATGCCAGAGGGCTACATAATAAAGTAGGTAATACTTCATACTTTTTTTTTTGAGATAAATACTTCTGTGGTTTAGGGGCCCTCTCTTTGGATGTAAATAATTGTCAACATAGTCTCCAGGTATTTAAATGTAAAGCAATCACCAATGGCACACAGGTGACATGCCCACTCATTACTCACCCAAATTTCACATGACAGAGCCAGTAGTGAAAACCACGCTGCAACATCCACTGGTGCTGCTGGGAAGTGAAGGTCTAACAGCAGCTATTTTGTTCTTAAACCCACCCACCCCATGCGAGCACAACTTATTCCAACTATTTCTGACAGAATCCACATTTGGTAGGAAAACCGCATGCTCCAAAACCCCCTAAGCCCTGCGAAAGCAAACAGACATTTCCGCCCTGGAAGGATTCTGCATGTAAAAGCCAACGTGGAAATGCACACAGGCTTGAGCAGTGGGAGATATATCATGGTTCTCCTTCTACAGCAAAGGGGTGACTGCAGATTTTTCCACCTCTTCATCCTACCAGCCTCTCCCAGCATAATTTTCAGCCACTTCTCAAAGCTTCACAGCCAGGCCACACTCAAATCTGCATTCATGCATTAAATATTACCAAAACAAAAAATCCACACTGGCCTAAGGCTTGAGGAGTGCAAGCACAATTATGCTTTGCTTTTCCATAAGGGGAAAGTCCAGCAAAGGACATTGCAGGGCATTACATCACAAGAATCCATTCGAGAAGATGCTGCGTTGAGAAGGAAAGAGGCACCATCGCTCAAACACGGCACTGCTTTTCATTTGGCTTTACCTCTTCACTTCAGTGACTCCCGCCCATGACACCTGTAGTGCCAGAACAGATTTACCCCGAGGAAAACACCCCTCACCAACCCAATCACTCCCAAAGCAATTCCCCACATCACCACAGACAAGGGAGGGAACTGGTGGTGAAACGCTAAACAAGAAACATTAAAACTTTTGTTTTCATCGGAGAAACTGCCAAGTGACAGCAGTTTCAGGTTACACCCTAAACCTGCCTTGCTATGGTAGTTTTTCAAATTAAAATATCTTCTGTGGCCTTAGCCACTCTCAAGCCATCCATAGGCAAGAAAGAAAGGAGGCAGGGCGACACTTAAGCTCAGCCATAATTGGAAGTATGTGAAAAATGAAGTGTCAGTTCGGTCAATAAAGGGCAAAGGTGAAGGGGAACTGCAGCCCAAACTCGGTGCGAAATGTGCTCATTAAGACACCCAATCCGAGGGCTCCTGCCCACCTATCCCATTAGTCATCGGCCATCTGACCGCTTCAAATGCCTCCTCGCTCTTATTACTTTTCTTCTCCCATGTTAAAAAAAAAAAAAAAAAAAAAAAAGAAAAAAAAGGGAAAAAAAAAAAAGGCAAGCTGGTATATAAATCCTTGCTCAGTCATCTGGAACATAATGTGGCCCTTCTCTCCCCCTCTTCCCGGCTCTGCTGCCTGCCTTTGCAGCCTCCAAACAACCGCCTGGAGATTCCCAGCAATAATAAACCCGATTGCCTTTTTGCCTATAGGTTGCTCAAACTCCTACAAAACCCTGAAAAAAAAATAAACCATTGCAGCCATTGATACATTTTTATAAAGAAATATCGCTGCTTTCTACTCCTGGCTTGAAGGAGCAACAATTATTTGGAGGTTAAAAAAATGCTTTGAAAGCAGGCTGAGGCTTGGGGGGAAAAAAATAAAGAGGGAAACAATACACACAAATAAGGTGACACTGATGGATTATTTTTCTTTTTCTTTTAAGCTGTGTAGGAGAGCTAAACATGGGAAATAAGGAACTCCACTCCGGATTAAAAGTGACTGTACCAAGGCTTTGTTCAGCATCTTCCTGGTCTCACTATTTGAAAAACAAACAAAACAGATTTCAAACAGATTTCTCAATATGCCAGACAGGAATCTTTTGAAGTTACAAGACAAAATAAGAGAAAATAGTGCTGCCATGATGTCAGCATCACCTGCCTGTACATAAGAATTTGCTTCTCTTCTTTTAAATAGAATTTAGTGAATTGATTCGCCACTATGTAAATTCAGATCTCTTAGCACCATTTGGAGACAGACCTCCAAAGGCCTTTCCCCTTAAGTTCAGAGCAACGGGAAAACTTTTTCATAATATTATTCTGCATTCCTGTACTATAACTATGCCCTATGATGACACAATACCAGGTCTTTAGAAGAGGTTCTGTCAACGTACTATGCAATAACATATCCTGCTGTTCAGTGGCATGAGACCTCAGAACAGGTCCCTAGCAGTTAAATATGGATTTCTGCAATAGATCGAAGCAGTTGGGAGTTATTACTATTTACTAAGTAAATAAATTTACACATTGAAGAAGACTTTAAAATATTTACAGGAAAGACCATCTCTCCTGATTTCAAAGGTAATCATTTGATGGATGTTTTATACTGGGACATAAATAGGTTAAAAATACACTTTGCAAGATTTGTAGTAAATACGGTAATGAAGAAAAATCTCCAAAAAGTCCAAAAATAGACCTTAACATAGTCTCGGTTAAGGACTAAGGAGAAAAGTCTTGCTAAAGGCTTAAGCATTCCAGTCTGTGTGCCTCTCCGAAAATGCAAAGCTTACATTTACACCTTTGTGATACTTTCAGACAGGTTGCAAACCTGGGCCAGAAGGTGCTTTTACCTACCCCAACGAGGGAAGTAGGTTGTGAGAAAAACCTGAAACCAGACAGTTTTAGAGAGTTTTATCAAAGGTTTTATTTCTGGTGATCAGATTTGCCTTTTTTTTTTCCCTTTTTTTTGAATTGCAAACGTGATCTTGACAGATGGAAGGAACCAAAAGGAACTTTTACAAACTCCTAAAAATAGGGAAGCCCATAATATACTGAATATATGTCATGCAACGCATGCATCTTGAGTTAACTCCTATGGTTGCAAGCACAAGCATGTGGGTCCCCACCCTTTTGCTTCCACCCCTCCACAGAACCTGGCTGCTATGGCAGTGCCATGCTGGCTCTTTCTGCTGCCAAGAAAAGCACCCAGCAGTGGTGAACACAGGGGTTTAACCACAATGTTACACTCCTAACATCAGGCCACAGAAGAAAAAGCCACCAAATCACAGCAACTGGAAATTAAACATAGTTGGGGAGAGGGAGGATATTTGCTATCTTTTAGTTGTCTTCCATTTCAGTCCTTCAGGGTTGTATTTTTTCACTTCTTCCCCGTAGGGAAATGCTAAAATCACATTATGGAAGTTTTTTTTTACAGAAGGTGTACACGCAGGCACGGATGTGCTTAAACAAATGAGATTCCCCCACAATCTCAACCTTCAGAGCATTTCATGTAAACAAGACATAAAGCAAGGCTCAGCAAGACCACTGCTACCATTACCACATTCCTGTTCCTCAAAAATAATGCCATTTCCAAAGGTGCCAAGTAGCCTGAAGGCAAGCCTTGGTAACAGAGACTCCCAGAACAGGATCTCTTTTCCAAAATTTCTTTCCCAAACTTGACCTGAGAGCTCCAGTTATAAAATCCCCACTTTTGTTACTCATCTCGAAAGTTTTAATGCACTGAGCCTTCTTCACAAAACAGTTCTCTATCAAGCACTGGAAGCAATAAACCAGTGGGGTTTGGGTAACAGTTTCAGAACTGAATAAAGCATCACTGACAAGTCCTTCAGTGGATACTTCATAGGACTCAGGCTTGAAACTCACTTAAGAAAACCCTTCCTGACTGAGGCTGTAGCATGCCCGTTTCTAGAAACATATTGCAGGATGGCAATAGACATCAGATATGACCAGCACTCCAGACTACTAAAAATGCCACATTTTGGAGAAAATAAAGTCTGAAAATCTTTAGAAGTACACCAGGAACGATGCTCAATTTCCAACGGTCTAGGAGCATTCTGGCAAGCCTCCCCACAGCTGTTTTGTCCACGCACATATCCACATAAACACATGCACATCCGTCTAATAAAAGAACAGCCCTAAACGAATACAAAAACCCTCTGAAAACACCACGTTTTAGTTCAAAGCTTATTTTTGAAGCAGCTTTTTCAGCCTTAAAAAACCCCCATGGATTTAAAGTTTGCTCCAAAAGCAAGGGGCTCTCATGAACAAGTTGACACCACTTCAACTATAGCATTGTGAACAACACTGGAATATATATGTATACATACTTGAAAGAAAAAAGGCCCCCTGAATTTATGTTGCATATCATTTTCCAGTAAAAGTCAGAGGTCAGAAGGTTACCAGTGTCTGCCTCAACTCTGCAACAGTTTACTATTCCAGGCCCCATTTTTACTAGGCTACACTTGCGATGAAGTCAGCAACTTTTCTTTAAACAATAATGAGTCTCAAATACTTAAAATTCTATAAAGAGATGTTATTCACCATGCACGTTAAATCCATGCATATAAAAAATTAAAATATACTGATTTAGTTTAAAAACTAATCTTGTTAAATGCAGACTTTGCAATGCTAATCAGTACTGTTCAACCTTTTTTTGGAAACACAATTCCTTTGTTGTCTAACAGCACTTGAATGAAACATGATCATAAAACCAGATTTAAAAGTATATACCTATTGTGAGTTCAGAGTCAACTTCAATAAAGCACTCTCTTTTATATTCAGATTAAGGATCCTTTTTAAATTTTAATTGCATCAAATTAACACTAAATCCACTACAGTTGGTCTCTTCAGAAAAAATATGCTTTCAGCTTCTCAGAAAAAAACATACAGAGATTCAGCTTCTAAGATTTCAGAGTTTCTGAGACAGCACAGATTATTTGTAGAATGTCCCACTTCCATTGCACCAAGCTCATCTCATACTTGCCCAGCTAAATCAGCTACATGGGCCTGGCACTCAAACAGAATGCTCTTGCATTCAAGTAAATTGGAATTGAGTATCAAAAAGTAAATAAAAGCACAGCTCAGGATTTTGTAAAACAGTCCAGCTAACATCTCATCTTCATATGCAATCAAGTTTTGATGGCATCTCTGACATATTGGCATGCATTTCTGCAATCTTAATTACACTTGGTTTTGAAGATTTCATCTTTTAACCCATTTGAATGAAGAAAAAACCCCAAACTTCTCATTTCTTATTTTTTATTAAGCACACTGCAAATTTGGTACATATGTTGCTCTAACATGTGCCTGCTGGCAGGGTTAAAGAACTAAAGATGCCAATCCCTCTACTGGGAGGAGATGGAGGAAAAAAATGTCAAAAAAAAAGGAAGATAGACCTTTCTCAGCACAAACCCTCTAGTACCAGAGCATATTTCCACACCAGAAAGAAAGTAACCAGTCCCTGAGCACGCTGGTGACCACTAGCCAGCTAGGAAAGTGTGAGGGCTCTGTTCCTACCTTGCTCACTGCTGTTGTCCCCGCTGTGTGATGTGTGTCCTCCGCTGGAGGGTCCGGGGGTTCCCCCAGAGCGCGTTGATGCCGTGTCATCATGGTCTCTGTTCCAGGAGGGCTATGGGGCAGAAAAAATTAAAAGGTTAAAATCCGAGATGGGGGAGAAATGCCCAGATCACCAGAAAATGCACTCCCAGGAGAGTGGCACCCATGCTCAAACCTGTGGGAAAAGGCTGGCAAATACATCTCCCAAATGATTACTTCTTTCCAGGTAGCTCTATTGCTGCACCCCAGCAAAAACAATATACTCTGGAATACGTTTACTATCTAAATAATCCCAAGCTTTATTACCACAGAAAACAGAAACATTCCTGGCCAGGCAGGGGGAGCAGGAGGAGAGCCAGAGAGAGAATCACTGGCACTGGGCTCCAGCTATATTTTTAGCATCCACAAACCCTCCAGCACAACAGCCTGCGAACTCCGCAAAGGCAAAATGAGAGCAGTGGTCTAGAGCAGCATCATTTATATGGGCCTCCCATTCCTCCTACGAGGCCAACATGGAAGAGCTTAAAGACTTTGCTTGCAATTAGGCCTGGGTCCATAATAGCTGGGATGTGTCAGCTGTTTGCCGGATGGTATATGGCAAATGGACCAGGCATGGGGACAAAAAAGAAATGAGAATAACAATGGCTTCACATAGGCTGTGTACACTCAGCCCCATGCAGAGCCTCCTTGTACTATTGAACAGAAAACAGATGTTGCTTCTTATCACTGGGTGCATTTGAAAGTAACATTCAGATAGGAAAAATTGGCTGTAAATTAAATTCTTAGGGAAAACAAACGTGGCAACACTCCTCCCAAGTCTCCCTTTATCACCAGAGAAGATTTTA